>NC_143216.1:11028435-11337088 GCF_030267445.1 Bombyx mandarina | reverse complement strand
TTACGAAACATTACAATGAAACTCAAATAAAATAATGAATATAGAAAGGGCTTCGGATCGAAAAGGGGCACACAAAGCAATTACTGTTATTTGCTATACTTTCGCTCATAAAATGGAAAACAAATGGCTTTTTGTTATTGGTAATCCTGGCAATTTCATTATTTAATCAAACATTTTCGAGGATTTCGCCGATCGTAGGCGTTCAACGAGGGCGTTCGTTACAAAAAATAAATAAATATAAATAAATGATTGATAAAATGATTTTTAATTGCGATCTATGTGAATTCTTAGGCAGATTATGTGGGCGGTAAGAAAAATTTTAAACCATAATCACTAAATGTATTGTTTTAAAGCCATCGTGGCCTAACGGATGAGACCCCCGGTGCATTCGTATGTAGCGATGAAAAAGTATTCGATTTTTTCTAATGAAATACGTACTTAACAATTATTCACGTTTGACTTGCACGGTGAAGGTATAGCATCGGGTAATAAAAAGGACATCTTACGAGTCCGCACGGTTGGGTACCACCACCCCGCCCTTTTCTGCCGTGAAACAGTGAACTGAAATCTTACAACTGGTTCGAGGTGGGTGACGGCATTTAGGTTGTAGATGTCCATGGGCTTCGGTAACCGCTTAACACCAAGAGGGCCGTGAGCTAGCCCTCTAATCTAAATAAGCAAAAAAAAATAATTAGACCTTAGAATGACAGGGAAAATGCGAGATCTATTTATCTGATCAAGACAATTACATAGTCTTTTTTTACCTAACTATGCTGATAGCCTTGAGAGGCTATTCTTCTCCTTGACGTGTAGTTGAACTAACGGAGCTCAAACCGGGAGCGTTGCTAACACTGGCCCTAGCAAGAGCAGTGCTTCGCAGAATATACCACCTGATTGGAAACGCGACCCACTGAGAAAATCCGGTGAGAAACTCAGTGGGCTGTGTCTATGGCTTAATTCACTCATCACGCCCTTCCTCGCAAGCAACGGGTTCGACGGGGACGGTGATCGGTGTTTGTAGTACCTAAAGGCACCGTTAATGGATCGGGAGGATCCGTAATTATCCGTGTATAGCATTAATCCATGTTTAGGGCTTACATAGTCGAAACGCACTACTTATTGCTTTAATATGCTGCAATAAGTCCAATCACTTTCACATTTGGCTCATTTCTATGAAAATACTTGCTTGACCCGTTCAGTGAAGTTAACTCGCTACTTTCTTCATTGCTCTAGGTTCATGGTTCTCGTAGGCAGCATAATGTGAATGAATGCAACCACCCATGTAAGAAATAACATCGTGGATGTCATTCATAAAATACACCTGAATTGGAACCAGAAACATTCACATTTGCCAAGATAACTTTTCCAATACAGTCAGGTTCACTTGTTCAGTGGATTAGAATGATAAAATAAACATTAAATTCCCTATTTTATAGTACTAATGGGGCCTTTCCAGTTTCACCAGGACAGGTGGGCGAGCAAGGGCTCAGACAGAAAGGGGTGGGATTTGCTAACAGCTCTCCGAGCGCCTCCAAAGGAAACCTAACAACTCAGGTGCAGTTGCTTCGCGAATAAATATCTACTGGATTGGAATCGCGACTCCCTGAGAAGATCCGGCGAAAACCTCAGCGGGCTGATGCATGGGCTAAGTTGCACGTCGAGCCATTTGTCGAGTTCCAAGAGTACGGTTAACGGGGACCCTAAGCCTTCTCCTAGTGTTACAGCTGAAGGCGTCTAATGAAACAGTAATTGGGTCAGATGGATCCGTAAGGACGTATCTAGGGCGTCGACGGAGATTGGCTCCGGCGTGAGCAAAATTTACGGAGTAGTCACTCATAGTTGATCACTCTTTATTTAGAAGAGAAGGCAATTCATATGATCTCCAAATATCCGTTCGATAGACTTAAAATTTGGAACTTTTGTTATATAGACACTCACTTATAAAAATTTTCCGGAAGTTTTAGAAATAGATCTTTCATTTACTATTGCTTAATAGCAACCGTTGCTTTAGGACTTTATCCCAAAAAGACGCAGCAATTTCTTCTTATCTTTCTAAACAACCAAATTGACGCTGATAAAACTACGGGCCATATTATAATAACTTCAGGCTCAAATAAGTTGTCATAAACAAGATAATTTTCTGACGTTCGAAGATAGATAGAAGACGATTGATTATAAGTAAGATAGGATCTAGTTACAGGATTACAACCTAATACACTTAATCGATCACTCGGGATTTTATGTTCGTATAAATTTCGCTGGATTACAGTTTATGGTTCATTTGATTTCATTTCTTTGTTGCATAAACTTGTGACAAGCTCACGGCTTATCTGATGTACAGTGGTTAACAAAACTCAGTGTTTTTTTTTATTGCTCAGATGGGTGGACGAGCTCACAGCCCACCTGGTGTTAAGTGGTCACTGGAGCCCATAGACATCTACAACGTAAACGCGCCACCCACCTTCAGATATAAGTTCTAAGGTCTCAGTATAGTTACAACGGCTGCCCCACCCTTCAAACCGAAACGCATGGCAGAAATAGGCAGGGCGGTGGTACCTACCCGCGCGGTCTCAAAAGAGGTCCTACCAGCAGATTCGCAGAAAAAAACCAGTGACCCTTGCGTTTCACTGCCTAACCACAATTGTCTAGATTTTTCTCATTTACATTACGTTCTTTCGTATTGTTGAAAAGTTATCAGCTTTCCTAAGTACTGCACTACGTGGTTGTAGTTCAACACGGTCGGTATCAGTATTATAGTCAAAGTCATTTGGTATTCGAAATACTCGCTCTTGGATATGTGTTTAGTACTTATGATAGATACCGAAACAAAACCTAGCATTAGATATTCGAAGTGCGTGAAAGGTTTTTGAAATGAACCTACACCGTTTGTCTAGATACTCGCTGATAGGAAAACGATAATAAAAGAGGGACAAACGTATAGATTTAAAGAATACTAGCCGTACTCGCCCGCTTCGCTGGGCATTTAAAATCAACATTATTATTAGGGAGTCCAACACTCATATAAATATTAGCCTATCCATTATGTACATGTATTTTCTACATGGATATCAAGTTTCAAGTCAATTGGATCCATGGTTCAGTAGTTATAACGGAACATCCGTAAAAACCACTGTAGATTTATATATTAGTATAGATTTGACAGTTAAGACATCCCATTTGAGACATAAATAAAGATGTTCACCGTTTGTAGAATTTATCACGATATTTAGTATCACGTGAGGCATTAAGACAAGACTTTTCAGGGTTGATATTTGTTTTAAATTCCACTTAATGGTTGTACTAGCTGACAATCCAACTGGTGTCAATTACCGAATTGTCAATTGTCAAAGTGACAATTACTCGTCAACACCATATCTTTAGAAGTCATCGTGGCCTAAAGGATAAGACGTCCGGTGCATTCGTACCTAGCGATACAACGGTGTTCGAATACTACAGGCGAGTCCTGGATGAACTCCGAATCGACGACTTTCAATACTAGAGGTATACATGATACCATTGAGCTATGTGTGCATTGTCTGATTAATCATAAGAATACCCGTCGTCACATTTACGTTACGTTGATTCTACATCGGAATCATGTAGCATCGCCTAATTGTATGGCACAGTTCATATTCAAACAGTCATTCAATAGGGCAATATAAAATCGTTTTGGTTCAGTAGGGAAGATCTTGTAAGGTTAATATAACGACGGTGTTTTTTTTGTTAACAACTTTGTTTGGTTATTCGTTAAATTTTAGCTGCTAACGTAACTAAACTGAGGAAGCCTTATAGCTGTGTCGACTAGAAAGTGTATCGATCGAGGATTCTCTTCAAATGATGCTTGAAGACATTTTATAGCTCTTAAGAAAAATCTTGGGAGAATGACATTCCAAAGTCAGACGGTAGCTGTAGATGACATTGAACTTCCGGATAATTTCATCTGGGCTAAATAAGATTCAATAAAAGTTAGTAGGAATTAAAAATTGAGGTTAGGTACAATTCGAGCGGAAAAAGGTCATTCCGGAAAAAGCTAATGCCACTACGGATGAGTTACAGCAGTTACAGATAATTCAATTACTGGTGGTAGGACCTTTTGTGAGTCCGCACGGGTAGGTACCACCACCCTGCCTATATCTGTCGTGAATCAGTAATGCGTTTCGGTTTCGAAAGGTGGGGCAGCCGTTGTAACTATACTTGAGACCTTAGAACTTATACCTCAAGGCGGTTGGCGCATTTACGTTGTAGATGTCTATGGGCTCCAGTAACCACTTAATATCAGGTGGGCTGTGAGCTCGTCCACACATCTAAGCAATAAAAAAAAATCCAAGATTCTTCTTCTTCTATATCGTTCCCTCACTGCTGAGGATCGCAACCACATGGTGCGTTCCTCCACTGTGTTCGATCATGGGTATGCCACCATTTAGTTCTCGAATATTGAAATGGATTAAATCTGAAAACAACGGTCTTGAGATTATAATGAAAAATATCGGAAGCGAACCCAACAAATATCATTGAAATTTTTTTTGTCCTTATAGGCATACGAGCGTACTGCCCAGCTGATAGTGAGTGATTACCGTCACACATGAACCAGAGCCAGGCCGCTGCTTACCGAGGCAATCGATGGAACTATTTATAAGCGCACTGCGACCCACATACACCTGTTTTGACTGCAAAATAAATAAATAATCATGACATAGAACTAAACATAATAACTTAATAATCTTTTGAAATAGCCAAAACATTCTCTATTGATTCAGATACTCGTAAAATTTTCGACAAACCACATCAAGCATCATAAACCGAACAGTAAACAAGTTTTGATAGGGACTTTCACCTTTCTCTGGCTCGCTTAAAGATTATTTCCCTTGAAGCTGTAAAGTTTATCGCGTCGTTTGACTTAACGTCGGCTATTAAGGAGAATTACAGAACAGCGATATATGAAATATCGGATTCTCATGGATACATCTTTGGAACGGTAACAGCGGTCTTTAACTTGTATTGATTTTGAAATTCCGTAAATATTAGAACAATCTAATTAATCTACTGAAACTTTTAATATATATTTTTTTATTGCTTAGATGGGTGGACGAGCTCACAGCCCACCTGTTATTAAGTGGTTACTGGAGCCCATAAACATCTACAACGTAAATGCGCCACCCACCTTTGAGATATAAGTTCTAAGATCTCAATATACTTACAACGGCTGACCACCTTTTAAACCGAAACGCATTACTGCTTCACGGCAGAAATAGGCAGAGTGGTGGTACCTAATCGTGCGGACTCACAAGAGCTCCTACCACCAGTAAAATAGGCAGGGAACAAAGCGTCACTTGCAAATGTGGATGTCACCTTAGAGAAAATTTAGAGGTACAATTAAAAATTATTTAAAGGGTTTAATTTCGCGTTTGTTGTTTCTGACGTTTGTATACACAGTTTTCGTAGTCACTGATGACGGAGCCTTTTTAGTCTTCCTTTGTGTGTTAAGCCGTCTAATTTTCAACAAAAATATGCCTTGATATTTACGGTAGTAGTCATAATTACGTTCACGACTGGTTGAAACCGTTGAAAATTCTTTACTTTAGAGATAAGCTCTAACTTTAACCAAGAAATGTTTAATCTTAATTTGTTTATTTACGATTACAAAACTATATATGTCTTTTTTTGACACAATAGCACATGCTTTTAGGTTTCATCTGTACGTGTGTGTGTTTATTTGAGCATCAAACACAAACTGCCGAAATAATTTGTATTTAGGAAAGTCTATAGAACGAATTTTTTTTTTCAGTTTACCCTAAGTTAGTAATAATATTACCAGTGAATTTTGGGAACAAAATGCATACACCCTGTATTTAAATTCAGATTTCAAGTTTATAGATATGCACTATTAAATCAAAATACATTGCGAGCGACACTGTGGGACTTATCAAGTAGTAATCTGGGTATGAAAATAGGCGATATGGTAAGGTGGAACGTCCTAAAAAGACTTGGATGGAATATGTTTATTTTTTTTATTGCCTTATAATCCTAGTCAATATTTGTTTATATAATGTATTATGCAAGTAATTTAATAAAATTAATTATAGTAACCGTCATACGTGGTTTCTTCTTCACCATCACTCATTGTTGAACAACTTCTAAAATACCGATTATTTCTTATAATTCTCATTAAAATACAAAATATCCTAGTAATAACGAAGAATGAAATAAATAAATAAAAACACATTAACTTCACGAACAATACCTAGAATAAAATTACGCATACTGCATGTCACTTGCTCTGTGGCCTTCTTAACCTGCGTTCTGACGTCAGACTACATAAATATAATGACATCGTCGATATATCTTATGTCTATATAAGAAATTGGCGTATATATTTTTTCCTTAACATTATATTATTTCTCTGCAGTCTTCCTTTTATCAGAAACACGTATATTTATTGACACGGCTGGGCAATTACTGTGAATTTCTTCCTGCAGCAGGCTAATAACTGCAAAATCCTAGAAGACGCATTCTAACCGTCTGTAAATTATTCATTGAGTGTTTCATAAAGTCTATGTTCTATCCGCTCAGCTGTTTATGAATAAGTCTTATGGGAAAAACTGATCACAAACGTTGGATCACGCGTTAAATACTACATTACTTTTTCTTCTACTAATTCCTAGAGCTGTCGGAGCACAGTTCTCAACTTGGGCAGGCTATATACGAAATCGTATATTCAGATTCGTATTCCTCAAGCGTATATTGAAAAACTCTGTTTGTCCCATTAAATATTATATGTATATACATAGGTATACATTGATTTTCAATCTGTTTTATGTTTAAAATAGCAAAGTTATCATTGGTATTATTAAATATTGGTCATATTTTTTATTTTTATGAATATATATAGAGAAAAGATGCATGTGACTAGGAGTACTACTACTAGGAGGACTAGGAGTGATGTATGGAAATGGTAGTGCAAGGTAGAGGGGGAAGAGGTCGACCGAAGAAGACATGGATGGAGTGTGTGAATGACGATATGAGAGAGAGAGAGAGAGGAGTGAGTGTTGAGATGACGACTAATAGAAAGAAATGGAAGAGAAAAATTTGCTGTGCCGACTCCACCTTTTTTTTATTGCTTAGATGGGTGGACGAGCTCACAGCCCACCTGGTGTTAAGTGGTTACTGGAGCCCATAGACATCCACAACGTAAATGCGCCACCCACCTTGAGATATAAGTTCTAAAGTATAGTTATAACGGCTGCCCCACCCTTCAAACCGAAGCGCATTACTGCTTCACGGCAGAAATAGGCAGGGTGGTGGTACCCACCCGCGCGGACTCACCCGCGCAGAAAATTTAAAAAAACACCTCACGTAATTTATGGACGCCCCCTAATAATATAATTTCATAATTTTCAAAGAGAGATTATCAAATAAACAATGTAGAGAGAAAATTTTGCCGTTCAATTTATATGTTAAATTTAACTCTCAAAGTACATGTCGCAAAATGTATCCCGACTGTCCTTTGAGCTCTCGAGAGATTCCAAACTAACGGTATTATGACAACGAAGGTACTTGAAAAGGGTCAGACGTTAAATTTAATAAGGTTCCCTCATAATCTTATTTTAAATGATAAGCTAATTTTAATTATCATGTATCAGTCAATGATTTTAATTAAACTAGTATGAGATATGTTAGTGCTAATTAACTTATCGGTAGGCAGCGGCTTGGCTCTGCCCCTGGCATGGTTGACGTCTATACGCGACGGTAACAACTTACCATCAGATAGGCTGTATGCTAGTCTGTCTACTAGGGCAAGAAAAAAAAAAATTGTGAGTGCAAAAAGTTTAACCACTTTTAGCTATTGCCAAAGAACAACTCCTAGTAACTGATCCCAAAAAAATGCATATTAGTTTTGCTAACCGCCCATCGGTTTTTTTTTACTTCGTAATGTAACGAGTTGAAGTCGTCGTGGCTCAAAAGATAAGACGTCCGGTGCATTCGTATCTAGCGATGCACCGGTGTTCGAATCCCGCAGGCGGGTACCAATTGTCCTAATGAAATACGTACTTAACAAATGTTCACGATTGACTTCCACGGTGAAGGAATAACATCGTGTAATAAAAATCAAACCCGCAAAATTATAATATGCGTAATTACTAGTGGTAGGACCTCTTGTAAGTTCGCGCGGGTAGGTACCACCACCCCGTCTATTTCTGCCGTGAAGCACTAATGCGTTTCGGTTTAAAGGGTAGGGCCGCCGTTGTAACTATACTTGAGACATTAGAACTTATATCAAAATGGGTGGCGCATTTACGTCGTAGATGTCTATGGCCTCCATTAACCACTTCACACCAGGTGGGCTGTGAGCTCGTCCACCCATCTAAGCAATAAAAAAAAACGTCGCTGCTCGGAAAAAAAGCACTGAGCTATCAGTAAAAGCTACATATTCGTTCCCATAATCTTAACAATATCCAATATATGAAATCCTCGATCTGTCCGTCGACGTTCTGATGTAGTAAAAAGCATTAATAAGTTTTTATGTAAACATTCAAATGTAAAAATACACTGAGAGTCCTTAGACATTTACAGCGCAAATGCAGCCACCCACTATGAGAAATGAGTTCTAAGGTCTTAGATTTACAGTAAAAACAGCTGCCCCACCCTTCAAACCGAAACGCATTTCTGCTTCACGGCAGAAATAAGCAGAATTATGATGCCTAGCCGTCCGGACTAGACGTCCTACCACCTGTAAATTACATACATTTATACGAAAGATCTACAGATAACCGAGAACTCATTACTGTTTCAGTTTAATATAAACTGTATTTCTTGTGAAATTGTCTTTGTGTAAATTGAAATAGATGGTTTTCAAATATTTAATCTATGAGCGTGATAAACCATAATAATTCTAAACGTTATAATTAAAAGCATTTCGTGGGTAGTTCAGTTTTAAAAATCGCTAAAGGGGTACCTATTCGAATTACGAAAACTAGAATGAAGATTTTTATGAAATACTAGCTGACCCGACAGACTTCGTAGCCCCTCAATCGATAAATAAAAGACCAAACGTTTGCATAAAATAAACTTAAAACAAACGAAAGGCATCCGTCCGCCGGGGGACACATCAAAGGAAAAACAAAATTGCTATTTTATTTAATTCTGAGCGTTTTCATATTTATTTCACCATTAAACCTTCTCTGGACTTCCACAAATTAAAGACTGAAATTAGCCAAATCGGTCCAGCCGTTCTCGAGTTTTAGCGAGACTAACGAACAGCAATTCATTTTTATATATATAGATAGATAGATAATATATTATGTATTATATCTTTACAGACTTGAAGAATAAGGACAGGTTCATCTGACATAATTACTCGCAGCGTATTCAAAAACTTTGTGCAATATACAGAGATGATCTTAGAACTGTTCATAATCTCTTTAGATATTTGAATTAAATTACCATAGCGCCTGTTCGAGGCAGACCTATTTCCGATGTCGGACTGATGGCGACGTCTCCCGCAGTACCGGCGATTAAACAATCTCGATACTTTAAATAAGATTTAGTTATTTGTAGCATAAACATTTTACTCTTACTACTACTACTACTTAAGAAAGATTTCATGGTAGGCAGCGGCTTGGGTCTGCTCCTGGCATTGCTGAAGTCCATGGGTGACGGTAACGACTTACCATCAGGTGGGCCGTATGCTTGACTGCCTACAAGGGCAATATAAAAAAAAGAAAACTCGATCTATAGATATGATCACAAATAACCCAGAGCACTGACGATTATATCTTACGTCATCACATTAAGGTTGTTTTGATTCGTACTTGCTTGAACGTATAGTATCCGCGATTAAACAATCTCGATACTTTAGCTAAGATTTAGTTATTTGTAGCATAAGCTTTTTATTCAATCTATAGATATGATCACAAATCACCTAGAGCACTGAAGATTGGATCTTACGTCATCACATTAAGGTTGTTTTGATTCGTACTTGCTAGAACGCATAGTAGCGGCTGTTAAACAATCTCGATACTTTAACTAAGATTTACTTATTTGTAGCATAAGCTTTATATTCGATCTATATATACGATCACAACCCACTTAGAGCACTGAAGATTGGATTTTACGTCATTACAGTTTTTTTTTTAAATAATATTTTTAGCAAAAATTTTATAATCGCAATGATACCTCATATGATTACCGCCAAATACCGTTGGTTACTTGTACCAAGATCTCTTGTAGCTATTTCGATTTCGTAACTCACTTAAATAATTGAATTTGGTTCTATGTGAGCCTATAAACTTCACGCCTAGAGGTTGATATTTAACGCACAAAAAATAAAATAATTTTGTGGTTGATTCTCAGGTATACCTACCTATTATTTTAATTTTTTAAAATTCTTACTGTTTCAGTAAGGCATTGTTTTTTAATATTTTCTTCTTCTTCTTCTTGCCTTCATCCCACATTCTGTATGATGGCCTTCCAAATGAAGGACGATGAGTGTTCTTTGTATGTATTAAATATACAACTTTCAAACATAATTATGAAAAACCTACCTTTTTTTTACCTATGCTGATATCCTTGACAGGTTATTTCAGCTTCACCCTAACGTGTAGGTTGCTAACACTGGCCCTAGCAAGCGCAGTGCTTCGCAGAATCTACCACCGCGCACCAAACGCGACCCACTGAGAAGATCCCGCGAGAAACTCACTGGGCTGTGTTTATGGGCTAATTCGCTCGTCGAGCCCTTCGTCGCAAGCGACGGGTTCGACGAAGACGGTGACCGGTAGAACCTACCACAACTCATTCATGCCAATCAAATCTTGTTTGATTGTATAAAAAAAACATTTATTAGCGTTTAACCATAATCTATCATGGTGCTAGTAAGCCGGAAGATGATTATTAAGCCAAAAAGTACAAGAAGACCTTTTTCGCAGAATATAACTCACACAAAAATAAATGTTAACGCGGTCCTCACAAATCAATTCCAAGGAAAGCCTTGCTTGATCGATTCTCTCCTTATTCACGATAATAAAGTTCAATTTTTTGATATTTATTTTTTATCTTGGTATATTCATTGAGAGTCTAAAATAACAAGACATTCTGGAGAAATTGATAAATTGATTGGCGTAATAACTTTTTATGTGACTACGTTGATAGACTATCGAATCTCGGCACACAGCGACTCGATTCTGACACGTTTTTACTAGATCGCTTACTCGATATCTCTCCGTGTGGAAGTTTGTCAAATTTAATTAGACTTGCTGAACGTTTTGAGACTTGTAATTTTAAACGGTCGAATGAAGGAAGGATATAAAAGGAAATTAAGTAAAATAAGACAAAAATGGCGGTTAGTTCTTTTTTATGATTGAAGGATTACTGGTGGTTCGGAGGCCTTTCCAGTTTCACCAGGACAGGTGGGCGAGCAAAGTATCAGTCAGGAGGGATGGGATTTGCTAACTGCTGCCCGAGCGCCTCCGAAGGAGACCTAACAACTCAAGAGCATTTGGTTCGCGAATGAATCTACTACCGGATCGGAATCACGACCCGCTGAGAAGATCCGCGAGAAACTGAGCGGGCTGATGCATGGGTTAGGTAGCACGTCGACCTCTTTGTCGAGTTCGACGAGTACGGTTAGCGTGGTGGGTCCCTAAGCCTGCTCTTAGTGTTAGAGCTGAAGGCGTCTAATGCAAAGGTTTTTGGATCTGATGGATCGGTAAGAACGTGAAGGTGTTTAGTTCCTAGCGAGACTCAATCTCCTTAAAACCTAGGGAGTGTGATTAATTAATTAATGTTCGTTAGCCGATTACCAACCTTGAGCCTTGAATTCTCAGTTGTTTAGTAATTACACCTTTTTTAATATTTGATTTTAATTACACGATGTTATTCCTTCAACGTAGCATTAGTGGACATGATTTAAACATGTATTTTATTACAAAAATTTATACCAGTCGGTGGGATTCGAATACCGGCACAGTTCGATCACTCGTAAAGTACACAGCAGGCGTCTTATCTTTTGGCCACAACTACATGGTTTTTATAATTGTATACTCAAAAGAAAAGAGGACAATCCAAAATGATAACTTACTACGTATCAGCATATGTAATAACCGACACGATCTAGGAGAAAATGCCCCTGAAACACCCGCAGAGGATACCTTTATACGACTTTCTGATTGAGATGATTTGACATATAATTAAAACCAACATTAATCGTCGCCGTTTATTATAACTTACGAACCTTAACAGTCATCTTATGGAAATGGGTCAAAATCTCAATATAGGTAACGTCCGCACAAAAAATACGATTGTACATTACGCGGTACAAAAACATAGGGTAGCCGCACAATCCAACACACGCCCTGCCATTAGTCGCTTTAGAACTTAAAGAAAAACATCTCTTATCTTCTGCCTAATCGCTGGATAAACAGATTATCTTTATTACGTGTCTTAAATCGACTAATCTTAAAGAAATGAATCAAGCTCTAACAAAAGCCAGAAGAATAAATAGCGCATTCGCAATTTATATTATATAATTTACAAAAACAATGAATTTTGGTGTTTCTTGAGGGCAATCTCTAATGTTGAATGGTATAAGTTAAGAGATTATAGAAGTTATAGATTTGTAGAGATAGTCTAGAGCCTGAAAAAGACGTAGGCTACGTTTTAATGCGAAAAAAGGGATGTAAAGTGTTGAAAGGGGGGGGGGATGAAAAGTTGTATGAAAGCATCGTCATTTTTAAATCTAAAAGATTGAAACTTATTTTTTAGGCTGTGGATTCGATATCCATAACGACGATACTAAGCTTACACATCAGAATAACACATAGACTATAATTTATACAAATATTGTACGAATTACCCAAAATATAACGATAAGTGTCAAGTAAGAAGGAAAAAATCTGCCGTCTGCGAGCTATTTTCGCATGCAATTATGTAATTTCAGGAGAAACGTTGGAAAATTCAACATCTTATTATATATAGTTCTGCTAGACTAAAGAAATAAAAACGATAATACATATTTAAACTAAAATTTTAAATTTCATCAGTAAAAGCAAACATCTCACTGATATAACTATTAAAAAATGTATTTTCTCATACTCAGTTCAGTTTTAACAAAAATTGCATAAGTGACTTTATAGCACCGTATGTGCGATATGTTGATATTAAATTAATGTCGCTCACGGAAATCGAGAAATACAATGATAGGATGAAATGCTTCAAGCCCGCTTCCGCTTATGAATTGTACACCTGAACAGCGCAGGTGTAACTCCTGCTGCTGGAATAGCAACAAAGAGAAACATAACGCCCCCGGCAATCTAACCCCGGTTTTTGCGCGAACCTTACAATTCGGACGTTTCAGCTATTTTCTGGGTTAATCTTGAATTTTATCTTTGTGCTTCATTTATTAAGCACTTCACAAAGTAATGCTCTGAATTGTCTGTCCCTTTTCTGTTACTTTAAAAATGTTTTCTTAGAGACAAACGAAGATAAAGTTTTAAGTGATATTCATTGTCATATTTTTAATGGTATATATTTTTTCTGTTTATTTTAACTGGGAGAGTTAACTCCGTGATAGGTCTACTTAAGCTATATTAATACGTGAAGCAAAAACTTTGTATCCCTTTTTACGAAAATCGTGCGGACGGAGGACCATGAAATTTCCCCCACTTATAGAGAATATAGAGAAGGAGTGAACAATGCTAATATTTATTTACAATTATGCATAAAACATACATTAAATCAATAAATAAAAAGATGTGTAGTGTCGTGGGACACCGGATAGGAACGAAGTACCTTATTATAAAAATATTAATTTTAAGTTCTATTCGAGGTATAAAGAAAATAAAACTGGAAGTTTTGCAACAACCCACGGTCATTCGGTAACGTGCGAACTTATTGTGGTACACTTCATTCGCAGTTGTTTGCATAAGAGTTAGTGTATTGCGCAAATGAACGCTCTGAGATCATGGTCAATGAATGATAAAAAAATATGTATTTTTTTTTACGTTATTACAAAGTTAAGTCGTACACTACTAATGTCGTACATTACTAATAAAAATCTTACGTTACGGACGTTTTTTCCCGGTTAGGGTACCCCTCTGCATCGTCCCATAAGGAACACATTCCAAAAAAATTACGCTCGCTATCATGTATTTGACACACACACGCATATGTAGTTTTGTTTATTGTTTAATTTCTGTCGTCAAATTGTTAACAGATTAGTAATGTTTGTCTTTAATATTATTTGTTTATAATGTAGTCTTGACGACACCTGTGATTATAGAATTACAATAGTATTTGTCAATAGAGCCATAAACAATAGAGCCATCAACTTATAGATTACTAGCGACCCGCCCTCGCTTCGCTTCGGAAACTGTAATTTATTATTGATTTCTCCACTATTTAATGGATGTTATTATACATATAAACCTTCATCTTCAATCACTCTATCTATTAAAAAACCGCATCAAAACCCGTTGCGTAGTTTTAAAGATTTAAGCATACATAGGGATATAGGGACAGAGATAGCGACTTTGTTTTATACTATGTAGTGAAATTAGGAATTATAGTCGAATTTCGACTACTGGGGGACCACTAGTAATAAATAATTGTTGATGTAAGGACTACCCTAATTCCCAAGATGGTTGCTCGTGCTTGGCGAAGTAGAAAAACAAACTTGTAACAGTTTTTATCCCCTTTATAATATCCTGGAGTTACGCTCGCTACGGCGCTTCGCCCTCGATTCTCTCTTCAAACCGAAACGTATTACTGCTTCACGGCAGAAATAGGCGGAGATAGAACCTAACTGTGCGAACTCACAAGAGGTCCGACCGCCAGTAACCACCAGTTTTATATTAGTGTTGGCACGTATGGACGCCTTAGAGCACTCGCACATTCCGTTTCGCAAGCAGCCGTCAGTGGAGACTTCGAATTCCCCGGTAACCATTTAATACAACGTGGGTTATAATTTATTACAATTAAAAAAGACAACACGACGCTATTATAGGTATACAACCTAGTAATCAAGCGCCAAAGAGTCACAACAGAAATAAGTTACAGACAAAAAATAACATTTAATAGTATAAAGGCAAAAGTATTAAAAATACTAGCTGACCCGACAGACTTCGTAGTGCCTCAATCGATAAATAAAAGACCTAAACTTTTCTATAAAATAAACTTAAAACAAACAAAAGGAATCCGTCCGACGGGGGACATATCAAAGGAAAAACAAAATTGTTATTTTTATTTAATTAAGAGCATTTTCATATTTATCTACCTTTTAAACCTTCTCTGGACTTCCACAAGTAATTCAAGACCAAAATTAGTCAAATCGGTCCAGCCGTTCTCGAGTTTTAGCGAGACTAACGAACAGCAATCTATTTTTATATATACCTATATAAGTATAGATAAAGATAATAATGACAAAATTAATAATTAAAAACTTAAATCTTAAAGATGTAAATTACAAAACTCTCTGGCGTCACTCGTACCAATTAAAAATCCGAAAGACAAGGATTTTCATTATCTGAGGATCCGAGGATAACACTGATACGGGAAAAGTTAAGCAGAGATGAATTCAGAGACGATGGAATGATTACTTGTCGATTGGCTGGCTTGACATGCGTTTTCTTAATTCTAAATTTCGTAATCAGTTAACTATTCTCAATGTAGTATTATCTACGGTGTTCGCGTGTCGCAATTGGATCTTCTTTTAAGTTTTAATTTCGCCTTTTTTCGTCGATCACGCAAACTGTACAGTATTCGAGACATCGGTAATAACACGGAGACAATAAAAAACCTCCTCCTCTGTCTTTCTGTTAAACTATTTTCATTTTCGTCTAGACGCCATTCACGTGTTTCAGTGTTGTGGAAAAAAAAGATCAAAACGGAAAACGCAATGTATTATATAAATCTATATATTAATACGTGAAGCAAAAACTTTGTATCCCTTTTTAAGAAAATTGCGCGGACGGAGGAGTATAAATTTTTTGCACATTTATAGAGAATATAGAGAAGAAGTGCACAATGCTAATATTTTTTTAAAATAATGCATAAAAGATACATTAAATCAATAAAGAAAACATTACACACACTACATACCATGTATTTGACGCACACACGCATGCATACTATTTATTGTCAAACTTTTGTTCTTGACGTCTGTTGTCAAATTGAGAATAGAATATGATTTATCTTTGTTATTATTTTTTAGTGTAGCCTTGGTGAAATTTGTGATTATAGAAATCTAAAATACAATCATAATAGTGTACAAACTTACAATTCCAATTAATTAATTTTAGTAGAATTTCGATTACTGCAGGACCACTAGTTTAAATTAATTGCCAGTATATTTTGGTCCAATTTCGATCACTGGACGAACAATAGTAGCAATAAAAATCGGAACAGCTGGCGCAATCGGTTCCATATTGCATTGCATCGCAACATAAATTGTCGCAGTACAGGAACGGAGACACTTTTACGTGAAAATATGTGTACCGTTAAAACGTATTCTCATAGAAAATCATGTGAATTGCATTTCAACAAAATTGTGCACTTTTATTAATACGCTTTTATTAGCTTCAGACGTATGTATGTAACGGAATCTTTGAACATGATTTTGACCCCCTTCAAAACGTCGGATTAACTCGAAATTTGGTATACTTATTAAGGGTTATTAAGGAATATTTAAAAAAAAATTGAAAAAAGAGTACTGCAAAAATTGAAATTCAACTAAAAAAATGAAACATAAATAATAGTTTAAAAAAACTAACAAAATACGCTTTTATAGAAAATCCAACTAAAAATAGAAAATAGATTTCAATAATAATAGCGTGGGGTGCATGGTATCAGTAGTTATAAATATTTTATGAACAGATATGAGTAGAAAGGTTATTTTGATAATATCCTGAAAAACACCACACGCTTTTTTTACAATAAAATCATTTTTTCTTACACTATTTTTAATTAAAATTTATTAAAATTTATTTTCTATTTTGTAGTTGGATTTTCTATAAAAGCTAATTTCGTTAGTTTTTTTAAACTATAATTTATTCTATAGATCGTTGAAGGAGCTCACTGCTCTTCAGGTACAAAGTGTCACCCACCAAATTACATTCGAAGTTTCAATGGTAACAGCTGTCTCTCTTTCAAACCGAAACGCATGTTGGCTGCTTAATGACAGAACTTAATATTGGAACTTATCGTACGAGCTTCGATTGCGCTTTATCTATATCTATACTAATATTATAAAGCGGAAAGATTTGATTCTTTATTTGTATTGAATAGGCTCCGAAACTACTGATCCGATTTGAACAATTCTTTGACTGTTTGGAAGCTACATTATTCCCGAGTGACATAGGCTATAATATTTAAAAAAAAAAAAAATAGTATCCCTATTTACAAAAAGTGTCGGGACAGCATATGTGTAACTACATATTATAGATATTCCGCATTTAGTGTTATTTTATTTTAAAAAATAAAACAACGTCAAATATCGTTGAAAATTTTGTTAAAGACCCGAGCGGAGCCGGAGCGGGCCGCTTGTGACCTATAATTACGTAAATCTATACTAATATCTACAGTGTATCTATAGTAAATCTACAGTGGTTTTTACGGATGTTTCGTTATAACTGCGGAACCATGCTTCCGATTGACTTGAAACTTGGTATTCATGTAGAAAACACATGTACTTAAATGGATAGGCTAATATTTATATGAGTGTTGGACTCCCTACACCAGTTGCCGGGGCGTTAATGATGAGAATCTTTGTGGGGGTGATAATGTTAATTTTAAATGCCTAGCGAAGCGGACAGGTACATCTAGTTATACTATTTTTTCAAACATAATTGAGATATCAGCTCGTCAGACACATTAAATTAATGTGATACATTGTTAAAGTCCAGGAAATCCACTTTGTTCGATAAGCCTTCACAAGTTCGATGAATGGGGGGAGGCTTGCACAGGGCGGTTTTGTGGCGAACTGCAGGCACTCCATCAAAGGGAATAGTGCCGATCAATATCTACTAGAACCGAGATGGAAATTAATTAATTTGAGCTTCGGTGATCCTTTAAGTATATGATTAAGCGTCGAAAATCGATTTGATGTGCTTCTCCTCAGTTTTACATTTTGCTCAAAAATTAAATATCCACTCTCTCTGCCTAAGAACATGACTTTATTGTTCTTTTTTAATTTATTTATTATATCCATAATATTCTCTTATGTAAAGATTAAAGTGGCGATGGGCTGGCCACGTAGCACGCTACAGTGACAAACCATGGACAATTGTCCATGACAAAATGGAATACAAGCGACAAAATGGAAAGGGTCTAATGGGAAAAGAAGGCAAGAGCGACCTATGAAACGATGGAGTGATGATATCATACATAGTCACCGCTGGGAAGGAGTGGCTGAGGCAGGCTGGGAACAGGGAAAATTGGATTAAGCTGGAGGAGGCCTATACCCAAATAGGGGTTCCTGTCGAGAAAAGTGAACGGCAATGGAATTGGATCTGAATGTGGGAGTCATATATGGTTGAGAATATTTACATGTAATATTTAGGTTTCTAGACGGGTAATAAAAGGCTTATTATTATTACTAATATTCTCTTATCAATTGTTTGTTATTAAAAGTTTGTCAACTTTAAATCCACCGATGTCGGACAGTTTAGTGTTATGCGCATTGTTTAAATAAATAAATGATTATTTAACTTTATTTATTGCATTAAATGAATTAATAAACGTCTCCTCGATTACAGCCCCGCAGAGGTACTTCTCATTATTCGTAAGGAAATCGTATTAACTGGCATATTTAAATATCTAACTTCCTTTTTTGAAATTTTTTTATTAAAAATCCGAGTCGCTGCGACGTTGAAAAGGAAGTTATAATCTAATATTTCGTTTGATGTGCCGCTTCTATTTATTTCAGAGTTTCAATCTTGTTTTAAATTTAAAACGAGTCAGAAAAATATTTTCTGAGGAATGAACAGTACCTAATAATTTAAAGTAAATTGAAAATTATAACATTTTACTACGAGTACAAACAAACAAAACAATTTTTTTTTTTTATTGCTTAGATGTGTGGACTAGCTCACAGCCCACCTGGTGTTAAGTGGTTACTGAAGCCCATAGACATCTACAACGTAAATGCGCCACCCACCTTGAGATATAGTTCTAAGGTCTCAGTATAGTCACAACGGCTGTCCCACCCTTCAAACCGAAACGCATTACTGCTTCACGGCAGAAATAGGCGGGGCGGTGGTACCTACCCGTGCGGACTCACAAGAGGTCCTACCACCAGTAATTACGCAAATTATAATATTGCGGGTTTAATTTTTATTGCACGATGTTATTCCTTCACCGTGGAAGTCAATAGTGAACATTTGTTAAGTACGTATTTCATTAGAAAAATTGGTACCCGCCTGCGGGATTCGAACACCGCTACATCGCTAGATACGAATGCACCGGATGTCTTATAATTTAACTGTGCTTTGGCATTGATTTGATAGATTTGATTGATGATTAAACAGATCATGATATGATTATACATGCTTTGCGGCGGCAGAAGTCGTTAGAGTAGGTAACTACTCGTGCGAGCTTAAAATATTCCCTGCCGCCAATGATTACGCTTTTTTGCCGATTTCATTTTTATTGTTACGCCGGTAAGAGTAACGCCATCTATCGACGAATAGTCGAACGAATATCGAATGATCTAGTAGCATCTACACTCGAGAAGTACAACGTCATCTATTGTAAGATAGCGGAAACACAATACTCGAAATGTATGGAATATTCTCGATAATTCTAGGGATGTGGTATCGGCTATAAAAGGGTTGCAGAGATGGCACGCGGTCAGTTAGTAATCGAAACTACTCGAAGCGAAACAACGAACGGATCACCTGAAGCGAAGCGGAAGAAACGAATTGAGAGTTTTAAAGTCTTTGTGAAGTGCTTAAAGTGTTCCAAGTGTTGAATACGGTGTTCACTTGTAATTCGGTAGAATTTTATTTATCCCGAACCCCAGCGCTTAACATTATTATACGATGTCATTGTAGAAATTGTTCGTCAGCACTTGCCAGATATTTAGTTAGAATACTTGGAAAAGCTAAGTTTTTGACGATTTTAAGACAAGTATAGCCTCATCACGCGATACGAGCACAATGTCTGATCCTTACCCATTAATACAAGGACACTTCAAATATTCGAAATCTACATTGTTAAAACAGCTCTTACCAAGGCAAAATTGCGTCACGCGGGAACATTACCTCATTTGTAACCTAAGGGCACATCAGCTAAGGACCAGAGGAAATAATTTAAGAAATACACGCACATTTTTATTTATTTTAATGGCCAAGGAAAAGGACTTTAATATTCGTATCTAAACAAACAGAAGAAAACATAACAGCAACTAAAGACGGTAGATAAACAAAGTCGTTTGTCAAAGCCATTCCGTTGCATCCCGAGGTCTTACCGCGCAGCTTGAATTCCGGGAATATCTGGAGGACTTAGACCCCAATGGGGGGTCGTATCAGGGATTATAGAAATAAAACCGATATGAAGAAATCTTTCCCAGAGTTCAAATATTATACCTTATCGAACTTCATCAATGTCAGTTCAATGGTTAAAACGTAACAACAGACAAACAGAACTATTTTCTTATTAATTATATTATTAAAGATATAGCTTCGAACATCCAACAGTAAGTAAGCAATTAAAAAAGGGCAACAAAAAAAATACATAGCTTAAATTCTCCTCCAAATTAATATATTTTTAGGAAATTAATATTAAAATCCATTCCTTAGTTCCCACGATGTGCTCGAAAAAACCAGAAACAGCAGAGTTTAATTGTAAAAAAATTGCTTATTTATGTTCTATTACAGCTCTCTAGATACTACTCCCTTTCTGTTTTATTACTTTTCTTGGATGTAAAAACATATAGGATTTTTTTGTTATAAGTATTGATTGATGATGATGAGTTAACCTTCATAAGAAAGTTTTGTCAGATCGCGCACAAAATTGGCCAATTCTATTGCCACATCACATTTTCTTCCTTCGTCTAACTGCCACATAGATGTGCCAAAGTTTTAGGAAATTACCTAACTCCAATGGTGTTTGGGGAAACCAGACAAACTTTCTGATGTTTTGGTTACGGATTGGCTATAAGATTTCAGGTGATATAGATTCAATTTCATGAATTCATTTATTAAACATTGAACGTTTGAGTCTTATTTTTAAACATTTCCAAACAATTCTTGCTGCTTAATGTATAAGTATTAACTCGACCAGCATGAAACACTAAAAGTCTAATGCAATACCAACTAAGTTTTTGAAGATAAAAAATGCGAGAAACTATTAAATGAACTATCACATCGTCTGTATTACTTATTATGTGCCAAAGTTGGTCGGTATATGTAAATAATCACTTTTGAGCTTTAACGATGAAACTTTCGTACAGAAATGGGTGACTTTTATTTACTAATGGCAGAGTGTCGTAAGTCCGCACGGGTAAGTACAACCACCCTGCCTATTTATGCTATGAAGCCGTAATACGTTTCAGTTTGAAGAATTACCGCATCATTGTACTACAACACTGCGGCATAGAACTCATGTCTCAACACCACATGGGCCCCGAACTCATGTACCCATCTAAACAAAAAAAATATAAAAATATATCTCTATTGCTAGTTTCTTAAAATATTAACTATGTAACGGTCCGAGTCTCAATTTGACTATGTAAAAGCTGCCTAACCTTAAAACTGGAACGCATGACTGTTTCGCGACTTAAGTAGGCAAGATGTTAATGCCTACCCACGAGGGCTCACGATACACCATACCACATAGTTACGCAGATTTTTAGACATTGCTCCCTGGCATATTAGCACCACTGACAGCATAACATTTATTAAAATTACCAGGTTCAGTCCAAACAGATCAACTCTTCAAAATAATATCAACACCAAGAACACCTCTATTGATTTACATTATTATAGATATATTAATACGTGAAGCAAAAACTTTGTACCTCTTTTTACGAAAATTGCGCGGACGGAGGAGTATAAAATTTTCCACACTTATAGAGAATATAGTGAAGGAGTGCCGAATGCTTTTTTTTAAATTATGCTTTAGCAATTCATTAAGTCAATAAAAAAAACGTTACACACACCCATATATTTGACACACACGCATATGAATACTCTACGTTTATTGTCAAACTTATGATGCTCTGTTAGTCTGTGGTCAAATTGAGAATAGATTAATATTGTTTATTTGTCTATAGTGTAGTCTTGGGGAAACCTGTGATTATAGAAGTATAATAGTCTTTGACAATAGAACCATAATAACGTTGAAACTTATAATTTCAATTAATTTTAGTAGAATTTCGACTACCCACTGCGGGACCACTAGTTATTATAGATAATTCAATAATAAATTTTTATATTTCTTTTTGTATCTGACACAAAGACTGAACTATCCTGTAAAATGACCTTTTCCGAACCTCAATTCGAAAAATACTCAACAAATCGTATTTCTCTCTGCCGTGGAAGTTCGTTAAGAAACTTTATAACGACCCCCGGAGACTTGGAGGCGATTACTTTTTCCTTAGTTACGGCGAATTGTTCCTTGTAACTTCAGATTTTGTATTTAACATTATATACCTTTGTGATAAGCAGTGAGCATGCGCTAGTAGGCACTACCATCCTTTCTTGTATATACCACTTTTTTTTTCCTACCTAAGTTGATAGTAGACTTGCGCAAAACATCACTTCCCAATGTAATGTGATATGACATCACTTTTACAGACAGGTGATATTACTCGAAAACATTACACATCACTCTTAACATTACTCGGTGCGTTCAATAGATACTGTGACGACGAATACATTGTATCTATACACCCGAATCATTACTTAAGTGATGTGTTCATACTTTGTATTGTAATACACTGTTATATTACTTGACAGAGATTGACTTACTTAATAATATAATAATTTTATTTTTTACTTAATATAATTTATTGTGGGATCAACGGATTTCATATGGCGACTTAGACTGCAAATTGAGCTCGACGATAATGTTAATATACGATAGCAGTAGACGCATTATTTCGGCGCGGTCTCCTCAAAATGCATCCAAAGAGGACTGTACTTTCATTTAGACGCCATTCTTTTTTTCACTTATTAAACACGCATTAAAACAAATAATAAAACTATCTTCAAACAAGTGCTTAAGTAATTCAAACACAAAAATTAATATGAAATATTCTAAACAATTACGAGCAACTAGCGATTTTACAAAAGTCGCGAATAACAAATTAAGTAACTACTTGCGGGGAACTACCGGCTGGCCGCATGAAAAGTATAAACACAAATACCTATATTAAAATTCAGACGTACCGTAGGTATAAAAATGTACCTAGCGGCCAGGGCATACGGTTCAAAATCATTAGGAATAATTCCGTGTCGCTTGCTCATTTATTTTGCCTAGTGCTGTAGCACTGCACGTCAAGCCATCGCGTTGCAGCGTCGATCGGTCTGTCTCGCTCGCTCGGTTCCGTTCGTGCATTAAGCAACATTACACGACAAAGAAAGAAACATGTTGGGTGATAGTGTGATGTTTGTTTCCTTCGCGTAATGTGAGATGTTGCATTACATCGTAGAGTAATATTACCGGAGTAATATCACTCGCATTACTTACACATGTCTAGTTGATAGCCTTGAGAGGCTATATCAGCGTAACCTTAACTAGTAGATGAGCTCACGGGACTCAAACCTGACGACGTTGCTAACACGAACCCTAGCAAGAGCCGTGCTTTGCAGAATCTACCACCGGATCGGAAACGCGACCCACTGAGAAGGGCCGGCGAGAAACTCAGTGGGCTGTGTCTGAGGGTTAATTTACTCGTCGAGCCCTTCATCGCAAGCGACGGGTTCGACGAGAACGATGACCGGAAATACCACCAATCCTTCATCAACACAACAATGTAAATTCTGAAATTTCATCGCGCTAACGTCGTTGTCTTCACTTCATTTAAATGTGGATTGTGAGCTGGTACTGTCTAGAGCAGCCTTTCCCAAAGTGGGCGATAACGCCCCCTTGTGGGCGCTATGGGCCTAAAGGGCCCCCGTTTGAGACCCCCTAAGAGACCCGGAAAAAAAATGGGGGCGTTGTATAGTGGCTTGGGAGGCGATTTGTAATTTCATCTAGAAGAACTCTTAGACTCCGACTGAGCTCTCGCTATTGTGGTTTTTAAGTAGGTGAATAAATGGGGCGCTAAAAAAATAATTTATTCTCCAAGTGGGACAAAATAAGTTTGGGAGCACCTCTGGTCTGGAGTATAGTATAGTCGCAGAAAAAGCTTCAATAACTTAATATGGACAGACCGTGGCGAAAATAAAAGTAGAAAACGAAATTCAAAGCTAGATGCTCCAACAGTAAAAACAAATTTGGGACTTTTAAGGTATGAGTGGTATAAGCTCGCCTGACTTCCACGCCAGTGGGTATTAGCACTTTCTCCGCTGATAAAAAGATAATTTCTTAAATAGTTTACAAGATTAATATAAATTATATAACAAATGTGCGTTCCAACGTGCGCTTAAAGTATACTTTTTAAGTAAAAGAGGTAAACAAACGCATCTTTTATAATACTAAAAGCATTTATATACTTTAATCAACTTTGTTTATATTAATTCGATATAAAACACTGTTTACATATACATAATCTTATAATAAATAATAAATGTAAGCTATCTACTGTCGGATACAAGTATTATCATCTTCATCATCATCATTATAAGCCCACAGTCGATATGATCAAATTTATTTAATTTTCGGCTTCACATGATCCAGACTCAAATACAAAAGAACAGTTTATTTAAATTAGTAAAATGCTTTTATCAAGCACCGAATAACCTACAAAACAATAAAAATACACACTAAATAAACACATAAAATAACTACACCATTAAGAAAATAAGCCGGGAAACTAGCTCGCTTATATTCATTAACGTCAGCGAATACTTCGTATAGCCTTCTGTTTTATTTAGCACGCACTTTATTGCCCGCACATCTGTAAACTTTTTTTCTTTTTTGTTGCTTAGATGGTTGAACGAGCTCACAGCCCACCTGCTGTTAAGTGGTTACTGGAGACCATATACATCTACAACGTAAATGCGCCACCCGACGCCTTCACAGTGTAGTGTTTCATTGTATTTTCACACACAAACAGTATAAATTATTTAAAAAAAAAAAGATAGTCTCTTGTATAGCTCGACATAAGTAAATTCCACATATCGATTCTTGATTAGTATCACTCTCAGCCTCTATTGATGAATTTACGTACGCCGTTAGATAGAAACCTGTAGTGATCTCGGGTAGTTAAGATATGCATTACGTTCTTTTAGAAAAAGAAAAACATAGCTTTTTTTTAATTGCTTAGATGGGTGGACGAGCTCACAGCCCACCTGGTGTTAAGTGGTTAATGGAGCCCATAGACATCTACAACGTAAATGCGCCACCCACCTTGAGATATAAGTTCTAAGATCTCAGTATAGTTACAACGGCTGCCCCACCCTTCAAACCGAAACGCATTACTGCTTCCCGGAAAAAACAGGGCGGTGGTACCCACCCGCGCGGACTCACAAGAGTTCCTACCACCAGTAAAATATTTTATAGTTTATTAAAATTTATATAATTTTTTTTTAAATATTTTTAGTAGCTATTTTAGAACTCCAAATATTTCGCTATGAATTCATTTATCAAAACATGATAAACCGCCAAAGCAGTTTTATCCAGCAGCCGTTTCATTTGACGGTTGTAACATCCGTAACAATCGAAACATCGACTTCACGTGTCAAAGTAGATGCCGTCCATGGGCTCTAGTAGCATCCAGTAAAACACGATCTCGTTCGCTTATCTAGTGCAACAAAAAACATAAGCCTTTACAGTGCCTTAAATGAGTTGCCTCCATTGAGATAGTAATATAGACTAGTGGTCCCGCAGTAGTCGAAATTCGACTATAGTTAATTGGAATTGTATAATAACTTTGTACACTATTATGATTGTATTTAATACTTCTATAATCACAAATTTCGCCAAGACTACACTATTAAAAATATTAACAAAGACAAACAATATTTAATCTATTCTCAATTTGACAACAGACGTCAAGAACAAAAGTTTGACAATAAATAGTATGCATGCGTGTGTGCGTCAAATACATGGTACTAGGCTGCACTAAAAGTATCGGGAATGTAATATTTCCACTGTTCCTGTCATATTAAAATCTTTTTAATTGAATACTCCTTGGTTTTAAAAATCGAATACCATTTGTTTATTTTAAAAAAGATTCTCGGTCTTGTCACAAGGTTTTGTCAAACTTGTTTAGTCGTTGAGAAAATGGAATTGACTCGAGAAAATTCAAGAGCGATGATTTATTATGACTTTCGAAGTGGTTTAACACAAAAACAGTGTGTTGACCGGATGATTTCTGCATTTGGTGATGAAGCCCCATCCAAAACCACAATTTATCGCTGGTTTGCTGAGTTTCAACGTGGACGTGTCATGCTCAGTGATGATCCCCGTCAAGGTCGTCCAAAAACTGCAGTCACCCAAGAAAACGTTGATGCTGTGCGTAAGCTGATTGAGGAAGATCGACATGTGACATACCGTGAAATTCAGGCAACTTTAGACATTAGCATGAGTCAAATACAAATAATCTTGCATGAACAATTAGGTGTAAAAAACGTTGTTTTCCCGATGGATACCGCATTCGCTCTGTGAAGAGCAAAAAGCAGCTCGCGTTACTTGGTGCGTCAGAACTCTCGAAAGATTCCACGCAGGATCCTCAAATGCTGTATACAACATTGTATCAGGTGACGAATCCTGGATATACGCGTACGAACCCGAAACAAAAAACCAGTCACGAGTTTGGGTGTTCGAAAATGAATTAAAGCCAACAAAAATTGTTCGTTCACGGAGTGTTGCAAAAAAAATGGTGGCCACGTTTGTCTCCAAAAACG
Organism: Bombyx mandarina; assembly: GCF_030267445.1. Classification (NCBI taxonomy): domain Eukaryota; kingdom Metazoa; phylum Arthropoda; class Insecta; order Lepidoptera; family Bombycidae; genus Bombyx; species Bombyx mandarina. The sequence continues at coordinate 11,310,086 of NC_143216.1, read as the reverse complement.
GCCATGTTACGACTATTCCTCTTGAGGGACAAAGAACGGTTAATGCAGAATGGTATGCTAGCATTTGTTTGCCACAGGTCGTTTCTGAACTCCGTAAAGAGAACTGCAACCGCCGCATCATCCTCCATCACGACAATGCGAGCTCTCACACCGCGCACAGAACAAAAGAGTTTTTAGAGCAAGAAAACATAGAATTATTAGACCATCCGCCGTACAGCCCCGACCTAAGCCCTAATGATTTCTATACTTTCCCTAAAATAAAGAATAAATTGCGTGGACAGAGATTTTCATCACCTGAAGAAGCTGTGGACGCCTACAAAACGGCCATTTTGGAGACCCCAACTTCCGAATGGAATGGTTGCTTCAATGATTGGTTCCATCGTATGGAAAAATGTGTAAAATTTCGCGGAGAATACTTCGAAAAGCAATAAATACATTTTTAAATAGTAATGTTGTGTCACTTCGTTAATTCCCGAAATTTTCAGTGCCGCCCTCGTATGTAGGATGTGTAATGATTTCTTTATTCATTTAATGTATTACATCTTTCATGCATTTTAAAAAAAAAAATAACATTCTGCACTTCTTCTCTATATTCTCTATAAGTGTGGAAAACTTCATACTCCTCCGTCCGCGCAAATTTCGTAAAAAGGGATACAAAGTTTTTGCTTCACGTATTAATATACAGATTGATTGATAATACGAATGGCTATTAATAGTTAATGGCTATTAATAGTTAATGGCTATTAATAAGTTTGTACACTATAATAGTGTACAATGCCAATTAATTAAAGTCGAATTTCGACTACTGCGAGACCTCTAGTACATATAATAAGACAATGGAATTGGTGTGTCTCTATATTCAAGAAAGGAAATCCAAATGGGAAGATGGTTACTAAAATTGACTGATTAGAAATTGACTAAAATTTATTGACTCATTGAAAGTTTCGGTTACTGATGGTAACTTCTACTGGTGGCAGGACCTCTTGTGAGTCCGCACGGGTAGGTACAACCGCCCTGCCTATTTCTGCCGTGAAGCAGTAATGTGTTTCGGTTTGAAGGGTAGGGCAGCCGTTGTAACTATACAGAGATCTTGGAAGCTATATCTCAAGGTGGATGGCGCATTTACGTTGTGATGTCTATGGGCTCCAGTAGCCACTTAACACCAGGGGGGCTGTGAGCTCGTCCACCCATCTAACCAATAAAAAAAATTACTGGTAGTAACTCGTCTTGTGAGTCCGCACGGGTTGGTATCACCGCCCTGCCTGTTTCTGCCGTGGGGCAGCCGTTTTACTGTAAAAACTGAGAGTTTAGGTGGGAGGCGGCATTTACGTTGTAGGCTCCGGTAACCACTTAATACCAGGTGAGCCGTGAACTGCGGGCCCATGGTACCTCTTTAACAATGTTTGAAAATATTGCATAATGCCTTCCCGCTTTCCTAAGCCAGACCAATTTAGCACATACACCACAAAACTTTATTTTCCTTAATCAGTATGAACCAAACGAATCAGTAAGTGACAAAAGAATATCATACTCATAAATAAATTCCACGTTCGGTGGACAAAAGTCCACGTGATCAGACCGCCAGCTGTTGTCTAACAAAATAATATTAAGATGATATTTCGTTACGACAAAGAGCAATCCAATTAGTATGTCTTGTTCAATTTGACGTGTGGTGTTTGCGATGAACGATTGACGAGTTTCTGATAAACGTACTTCTATAAGTTTAAATACATACATATATATTAAGTCAGTATCTGAAGTCGTCGTGGCCTAAAGGATAAGACGTCCGGTGCATTCGTGTGTAGCGATGTACTGGTGTTCGAATCCGAAGCAGGCAAGTTCCAATTTTTCTAATGAAACATACGTACGTATATAGATAACAAATGTACACGATTGACCTCCGCGGTGAAGGAATAACGTCGTGTATAAAAATTAAACCCGCAAAATTATAATTTGCGTAATTGCTGGTGGTAGGACATCTTGTGAGTCCGCACGGCTAGATACTACCACCCTGTCTATTTCTACCGTGAAGCAGTAATGCGTTTCGATCTGAAGGGTAGGGCAGCTGTTGTAACTATACTGAGACCTTAGAAATCATATTTCAAGGTGGATGGCGCATTTACGTTGTAGATACTATGGGCACCGGTAACCACTTAACACCAGGTTCGCTGTGAGCTCGTCCACAAAGAACGACAATAAACACCCGGACAAAGAGCAACAAGCAAACAAAGAAAAACCAAAACTATTCATCGCTCAATGTTTACCTGTTTTAAAAATCAAACCCACGACCTTCGGCGCAACGGTCAGAGGCGCTAAACAATACACCACCAAATATTTTTGCTTATGTAGTTTTATATGTTTAAAACTTGAGAAACACAGTAGTAAATTCTAGATTGAAAAATGGGCTATTTATGGATACTATCCAATTGAGAATTGTTCCTCACATCTGTAAAACCCAGTTCGCAGCGGCATACGCATTGTCATATCTAAGGGCTTCGGTAAGCACTAATTGACAGGTTGTACCAAATGTTTGTATTTCCATACATCGTGCAGACAAATAACAAATCAGGTGGAGTTAGGTGTTGGGGGATTACATTCAAAGAGTCTGCTGTCCACGACACCGGACACAAATAAATCTGGATAAGATTTACAGTGTCGAAAAAAGATATTTTTAAAAAACATTACGAGTAACATTCACGCAAAAATATACAGGGTATATCGTCGGCTTCCCCCCAAAAATATACAGGGTGTAGATAAAAAGCACAATCTGAATGCCTACGCGAACCTTAAAGTATGTGATAGGTATAAATTGGAATTGTAGAATGACAACCTTCATTCCGCTTCCACAAACTTAGCTCCATGTATAAGTACAGTGTGGGGTTTTTATTAGTAGAACTAGCGGACCCGGCGAACTTTGTTCCGCCACACAGTTTGTTTTAAACACATCAACTTGTTTTTCTTTTTATTGCTTTTATGTGCGGCCGAGCTCACAGCCCAAATGGTGTTAAGTGGTTACTGGAACCCATAGACATCCGCAACGTAAATCCGCCACCCACCTTGAGATATAAGTTCTAAGGTCTCAGTATAGTTACAACGGCTGCCCCACCCTTCAAACCGAAACGCATTACTGCTTCACGGCAGAAATAGGCAGGGTGGTGGTACCTACCCAATTTCAAAATTCTACTATAATTAACCATAGAATATATTACGTTTAGCTGTAAGTTGCGTTTTGTTATTCCATATCAGTTGCGTTTTGTTATACCACGCTTTATGTCACTTCCCACGGGAACGTGTTAAAAAGTGTCCTATGTCCTTCTCCTGGTTTTAAGCTACCTCCTCAGCAATTTTCAGCCAAATCAGTTCAGCCATTCTTGAGTTATAAATAGTGTAACTAACACGACTTTCTTTTATATATATAGATAACAAAAGCTTATTATAATCCAGTTTAGTAAAATAAAGCTGTTCAACTATTCATATGAATATTCCATTTCTTCTGAATTGGGCCAAACATTCTCATTTGTGCTTATTTATTTTCTTGTGCACTTGTCACGGGGATTAAGTTCGTAACTTTAATAAGCTTTAAGATAGAATTATAAGCACTAAAACTATTTATACGTCATCAACTTTCTAAAGAAAACTTGATATAAATTTCTCACAAAGTTTATAATTGTTATAAAACTAAATTTGTAAATTTAAAACTGAAATTATATGAAATGATATGAATTAACTTTAATCAATAAGTCACACATATTTTGTAACTAGTTAATGTTTTTATTTTATTGAAAAACTTTAACTCTTTAACTTTAATAAAGAAAAAGCTTAATGTACATACATTGGCGCGTTGCTCTGGATTCGACGAGCAACGCGCCGCCCTCGTCGCGGTCATAGGAGAGGACCTCTCGCTGCCGCGCGTCGTGGCTACGATGCTCGGCAGCGACGCGTCCTGGAAGGCGATGCTCGACTTCTGCGAGTCCACCATCTCGCAGAAGGAGGCGGCGGAGCGAGAGAGGGAGAGCTCTTCCCTTTCCGCACCGATCCGTCGCCATCGAGCCGGGGGCCGGAGGCGGGAATACGCCCGCACGTCCCGGCCCCTGTAGGTAGCGGCCTCCCCCCGGTGAAGGTCAAGGGGCGACCTGAGGGGGTGAGGCCGCGCGGCGCGCTACCAGCACTCTAGCGCACTGCCGTGGAGTGAATAGAGCGACCGGTCGACGGTGTATCGCGTCCCAACCCGGCAGGCTGGTTCTGGTCCAGCGGGGTATTCCGGGACACCAGCGGCACCGTCTGGGCGGCCCGACGGGCTGCCGTACCGAGACGGCCGACGTTTCAGAGCCTTCGATTCGCCTCGAAGGCTCCGTCGGCTGGGCGTCCTTGGGGTGAGCCGCGCCGTCTGGTTGTAGTGTTGACCGCGGTAGCCCCCCTACCTCATCCGGGTTCTGACCTCGGAGGGGATCGGACGTCGGGTGTAACAGTGCAGGGGAGTCGTTTAGTGGGTGGGTCCTAAAATCCTTGGGCCCGCGGTCTGCTCACAACACCATGCAGACCTTTGAGGTAGGAGGTTCGACCCTCTACCCGAAAAAAAAAAAGGATCTCATAACATTAATTTTTCTATATGAGCACAGCACTCAACCGAGTCCTTGCTTGATTAAATTGAAAAAAGACATTTAGAGATGAGAACGTCAGGAGAATCTTGCAAAATATTGATCTTTTTAAACTGACTGACAGTCTTTGCTAGATAAATAAAAGGTCGGTTGGTTCTGCTCTATTCATGCCAATAAAAAATACTTAATTTAGTGTTTGCCAACATTGACCACCAAAAATGTGAAATCAAATCTATATGTATGGGCACTACAGAAAATTCAGTTATTCGTTAATCAGTCCTACAAACAACTAATAACAATGATGATTGATTATAAGTGAAAAAAAATATGCCCGCGTTACTGACTACTGACCAAAGATTTGCGGAGTACTTTTGCCGTGTGAAGTATCATTTCGATTTCATAATTTCATGCCTCTGATTTGGACACGTTCTATGCGCGAAATAAAGTAGTATAAGCACATGAAAGGGAATTCCAATAACAATATCGGAAACCAACTTAAGCCTGACTTTGAGTGTATATTCCGTAGGAATTCCAGTATGCTCGTCGAAGAAGGCCCAGAGCTAGAAGTCCAATGCGCTGGTTAGACCAGATACGCTCCACTCTCAACACTTCAGTCCACGTTGCTATCGACACAGCCGAGGATAGGCAGGAATGGCGCAGGATAATCCAGGAGAAAGTAGTTTGAGGAGGCCACGACCCTCAGCATTGAGGATTATCGACGCAAGGAGGAGTAATGCTACTGGCTGCCTGTAGCCTACGCAATGCACATGACATTGTGGTTTGTTATTTGTCCTTCGCATTCGCGGGATATTTTACTCCGAACAAAATGCTGTCTGTGGGTGGCGCATTTACGTTGTGGATGTCTATGGGCTCCAGTATCTACTTAACACCAGGTGGATTGTGAGCTCGTCCACCCACCCATCTAAGAAATAAAAAAAAATAAAAAAAAAACAACATTAAATACCATTGAGTACTTTAGACGTTACACAGATAAACGTGGACTGTAATTTGTAGACTTATGTGCTCTGTTGAGAAGAGAAAGCTAAATGCTAAACCAAAATACTATTTTAATCACAACTTACTAATCACAAATTAATGCTCATCTCATCTGTATTCAAGACAAATTGGCTGCGAGGGTCAACGGGCTCAGCATGTGTTAATGAAATTGGCATGGTACGTATTCATGGAAGGGATAGCGTCAATACGACTTTATTGGTTTTCACCGTAAGGAGCGAAGTGAAACGGTAACTTTTGTTGTAAAAGTATTTATTTTATTTATGTACACACAAAAAAGAAGACATAGTACAGAGTAATATGAAAATTATGTACAAAGGCACTGCTTTTTACTTTAAGAATTATCTTCCAGCAGACCTGCGAGAGGATCATAAGAATAAAAAAAACCAAAATGTGGTGTCGTGGGACACCAGGTAGGAACGAAGTTCCTTCGGCTAATGTAGAATCGACACAATTTGCAAAAAAAAAATCGTGCTCAATTTTATGTTGGTTTTCTTGATTTTTCTCTTAAATTTTGCTGATTAGTTTTTATTTAAGTACAGGAAAGTTTTTAGGAAATTCAGTATTTTAGGAAATAATAAATTACGTAAAATTAAAATAAAATCATAATTCAAATTATCAATTAAAATAACAAAATATGTCTCTTTATTTTTGTTTGAGAACATAAAATTACATAGAAATAGAAATAATTACAAAATAGAGAGAGAAGGGATGAGAGAACGAAAAGAAAGAGGGAGAAAGAGAAAGGTATTATACACTACTCGCTTGTGTATACGACTGTCGCGCCTGCGCACGTCTCATTTAACGGTTTTATTCCACGCACTTTTTTCCACGGATTTTTTCCACGCACTTTTTTCCACGGATTTTTTCTTACGGTTTTACTATCACATTTTTTTCAGTTCGGTCGCGCAGCAAAATCCCTATCCCCTCCAAGCCTGCCGTAAGGAACTTCGTTCCAATAATTAAAAGTGATGAGTGTGTGTGTAGAACAGCTAAAATAACAAATACAACATGAGAATCATAGTAATGCACATACACATAGCAAATATTGTTAAACTTGAATACAAAATATTATAAGTAACACAGTATATACGAAGAGTATAGAACAATGATCATTCGGTTGATGAGAGATAGAATTGTTTGACCTTGTATTTAAAAACACAAACAGACAGAAACAGACAAAAAGAGACAGACATTTATATGTTTTAACAGATCACGATTGATTATCATTAAATTACTTTAGTGGTAAGGTATTTTTTTTATGTATTCACTCAAATTTATTTAATAAACATAAAATATACTATTGTACAATATAAAATATATTTTTCATATAATTTGCTAACTAATGTACATAAAAAAGCTAGAAGTGTAAAAAATAAAATATACTAGATGAAGTGTTTAAAAATTCAAGAAGTACCTAGATTTTTTTTATTAAAGTGTATAAGGCGAAAAATTTATGAGCTGCGTTTAATTCATACATCCGTTACATCCTTAGACATTTATTAGATATTAGACACAAGAGTTAAATTAGTATATCGTATCACTAATAAACGGCTAGCATTTCTCTGTATTTATAAATAATTTATTTCCTCTTATAAAGCAATCTTGATGAAAATAAAGACGGCTTCGAATCAAGATGATTAATTTTCCACCCCTTCAGACGTTCATAAAATACATTTCATAGGAAATTTTCAAGAGAAAGACAGCGTTCCATGAATCATCTTCGAAAATATTATAATGCTAGCGGCTCCGGCTCCGCTCGGGACTTTAACAAACATTTCAACCACGGAATAGATAAATAACCTTATTTATCTATTCCGTGATTTCACCGGTATTTGACGTTGTTTTATTTTTTTAAACAAAAGAACACTTATTGTGGCATAATTATAATAGTAAGATATATGCCGTTACGACACTTTTTATTAATAATAATGTGTTCTACAAAGTCGTAGTACATTATTTTATTCTAACATCAATAGTTTTCGCAGGGCACGCGATGTAAAGAATATTTAAGGTAATTTTTTTACACCTTGGGTTACATTATTGTAGTTTTAGTAAGGATCCCTAATTTTTTTCAAAAAAGATTATAGCCTATGTCACTCGGGAATAGTGTAGCTTCCAAACAGTGAAAGAATTTTTCAAATCGGTTCAGTAGTTTCAGAGCCTATTCAATACAAACAAACAAATCTTTCCTCTTTATAATATGAGTATAGATGAGTATAGATATAGATAAAATGTATATACTATAATCTGCCCAGATTTAATCGCGAAAACAGTCTACGGCTTAAAATGATGATATTAAATTAACACCATCGCACCGCATCGGAGTTGAGTTCCATACAACCTGGAGTCACTGCTTTCATCCACAGTACGTTTCCAGAGATCTTTTTTTGCCACGTACCATCCGGCTATGCTTTAAGCTCACAGCCCACCTACAACATTACCTACCTTGAGGTATGAGTTCTAAAGTCTCAGTATAGTTACAACGGCTGCCCCACCCTTCAAACCCAAACGCATTACTGCTTCACGGCAGAAATAGGCGGGGTGGTGGTACGGGTACTTACCCGTGCGGACTCACAAGACGTCCCACCACCAGTAAAAACACACGCCTTTTTAATTTTTTTCTGCGCTCCAAAATTAACCCAATAAAAAAATTTTGAAATGCTCGATTGTGACTAAGCCTTGGTACTACGTAAAACTGCACTAGAATTAACTAAATAACTTCATTGTAGTATAGAGAAAACGATTCCATCTTGAGACGAGAATAGTTCGGGAGGTCAAAAGGGTTCTGAGGGTTCAGCAAATTTCGCAAGTGACCGCCATTAGACCCGAGTTTCAATATAAGGAGTACTTCAAGTGTACTATATTGGTGCTCGCCGGATATTGGCTCACCTTTTACTCTGTGTTTAAGTCTCGTTACAACGATACGGAAAATTTAGTTTCAGTAGTAGTAGTTTGCGGTAGGCAGCGGCTTGGCTCTGCCCTTGGCATTGCTGAAGTCCATGGGCGAGGGTAACCACTCACCATCAGGTGGGCCGTATGCTCCTCTGCCTACAAAGGCAATAAAAAAATAAAAAATAAACCTTGTTTTTTATTATTTTACTAGCGGCCCGACAGACGTTGTGCTTCAAAAATTAATTCAAGTCTATCCAGCCGTTTAGTTGTAGTACATATAAACAGCCTAGATACCGGCTGCAGCGCCATCTGCCGGGCTGATTTGTGAATCTAAGCTATCCAGGGTATCACTCTAACGTATACAAAAAAAAAAACATTCAAATCGGTAGAGCCGCTTAGGAGGAGTTCAGTGACAATCACACGCACAGAAGAAATATTTATATGTTACTAGCTGACCCGGCAGACTTCGTAGTGCCTCAATCGATAAACTTTTGTATAAAATAAACTTAAAACAAACAAAGGGAATCTGTTCGATGGGGGACACATCAAAGGGAAAACAAAATTGTTATTTTTATTTAATTCCGAACATTTTCATATTTGTCTAACGAACAGCAATTCATTTTTATCTATATATTAATACGTGAAGCAAAAACTTTGTATCCCTTTTTACGAAATTTGCGCGGACGGAGGAGTATGAAATTTTCCACACTTATAGAGAATATAGAGAAAAAGTACATAATGCTAATTTTTTTTTAAATAATGCCTAAAAGATACATTAAATCAATAAAGAAAACATTACACACACTACATACCATGTATTTGACGCACACACGCATGCATACTATTTATTGTCAAACTTTTGTTCTTGGCGTCTGTTGTCAAATTGAGAATAGATTAAATATTGTTTGTCTTTGTTAATATTTTTTATAGTGTAGTCTTGGCGAAATTTGTGATTATAGAAGTATAAAATACAATCATAATAGTGTACAAACTTACAATTTCAATTAATTATAGTCGAATTTCGACTACTGCGTCGTATACGTACATACATACGTATGTATAGATATAGAAGATAATATAAAGTTATTGAAAGTATCTGTCACATGCTATGTCACTCAGTATCATGTAAATCTGGGTTGTTTGTTTTTGCGCCTGATAATAAAACAAAAAATGTCGTGTATCACAAGGTACTTAAATGAAGAGAAACCTATTTACTAAAATACAGAAATAATTATGAATGATTGATGTAGAAATTTAATTTTTTTTGTATTTTTTCCAATAAAAAAAAAATCTGCTTATTTATTGACATTAAGGCGGAACAAAGTTCGCCGGGTCAGCTAGTTTAATAATAAAACATAGACTAGGTACGTAAAAATATACATAAGCACACCTAATAGATATCCTTGAGGAATTTCAAAACAATAAACTATTACAGTTGCAACAACTTACAGCAGAAATTTAAAAAGCCGTATTTTTTTTCATTTATGCTGATAAACCACACCCACAGACAGTTCCCGATAAGAGTCGAATGAGTGTCAAGTGAGTAAACTGTCTGCTTTATAGACTAATTGGATTGGCTGAAAAGGTGTGGGCTGCGTGTCTCCCTAGATTAGGATCTACTGCGGTCAGACTGGGCGCAGTATCTGAATTATTTACAACGACAATAACGATCAGTTTTCAGGTTAATGTCTGCAATAATGATATCGGTTTATAGTACTTAGGTCTGATTACAATACATTAAAAAATCCGAGCGTTAGGAATTCTAAAAAAAAATCAAAGTTTTTTTGTTTGTCTTCTTTTGTAATTCTAATTGAAATAGACTTTTTTGTATAATTAAATTTAAGAATCTTTTTTTTTATTGCCCTTGTAGGTAGAAGAGCATGCAGCTCACCTGATGGTGAGTGGTTACCGTCGCCCATGGACTTCAGCAATGCCTGGGGCCGAGCTAAGCCGCTGCCTACCGCTCAATACTCTCCACAAGCCTCGTTTGAAGAAGGACATGTCATAGCGCTCGGGAAACACCTTGGAGGGGAGCAGAAACACTACCTTTTACCAGCAGTATTATTCGCGTAAACGTATGAAACATTAAATACATATTTTGTGAATACGCCTTTTTTTGACAATGTTTTTTTATAATATCCATCTCTGTATCCCTAACAACATGTTTGCTAAAATTCTTCAAGATCGGTAAAGCGAAACAAACCAACATATTTGTGGAGCAGACAGTGGCTTGACTGGGCTCCTGACATTGCTGAAGTCCAAAAGCCACGACTACTAATTACCATCAAGAGAGCCGTATCGTCGTCTACCTATAATCGCAACAAAAACACAAACAAACTCACTTAAGCATTTAATTTCAATGTTAATATTAAAGATTTAATTTTTCAACTCAATGAATTTATTACATAAGTACACATAATTTTATTTACAAAGCAAATACATACAAGCAAGAACGGCGAAGTTTCATTGACGTCAATTTAATTGTTTAAATAATATAAAGGATTTCAAAAGTCAATTAACGGAGTGTACTGAAACCATACGGGTAAGTACCAACCTCTCTTTTCCTACCGTGAAGCAGTAATGCGTTTCGGTTTGAGTGGTTTTTTTTCCTACCTATTCTGGTGAACTCGAAGGGTCATACTAGATATACCGGGCGAGTAGGTGAGCTCACGGGTCTCTAACCTGGCGACGTTGCTAACACTAACCCTAGTAAGAGCAGTGCTTCGCAGAATCTACCACCGGATCGGAAATGCGACCCACTGAGAAGATCCGACGAGAAACTCAACGGGCTGTTGAGTGGTAGGGCAGTCGTTGTACTGTAGAACTGACATTTAGAGCCCATCTCTCAAGATTCATTTTACATTACTAATAGGTACCAATAACTGTCTAACACCATACCAAGGTATCAGCTTTTTTCAGACTTCAATTCGATAGTTTTAGTTAAACATTTCAATTACATGCAGCAGAGATGCTGGTGGTAGGACCTCTTGTGAGTCCGCGCGGGTAGGTACCACCGCCCTGCCTATTTCTGCCGTGAAGCAGTAATGCGTTTCGGTCTGAAGGGTGGGGCAGCCGTTGTAACTTACTTGAGACCTTAGAACTTGTATCTCAAGGTGGGTGGCGCATTTACGTTGTAAATGTCTATGGGCTCCAGTAACCACTTAACACCAGGTGAGCTGTGAGCTCGTCCACACATCTAAGCAATAAAGAAGAAAAAAAAGATGCGAATGTTGCGATGGATATGTGGAGTAACGAGAATGGATAGAATACGGAATGATTAAGTTAGAGGAAGTTAGAAAGTGGCACCTGTGACAGAGAAGCTGAGAAGTTCGCGTTTGGGATGGTATGGACGTGTGATGAGACGAAATGAAAATGAAGTTGTAAGAGAGTGTTAACTATGAATGTGCAGGGATATAGAGGAAAAGGTAGACCTAAGAAGAAATTGATGGATTGCGTGAAAGACGATATGTGTAAGAGGGGAGTGACCGAAGAAATGGTATATGATAGAAGAGTATGGAAGAAGAAAACGTGTTTTGTGCCGACCTCAAGTGACTGGGAGAAGGGCAGAAGAATGATGGTGAGTTAAGCATTTCAAAATACACACAGCAGATTAAGTATTCAACACATTCTTTAAAGGATGGCGCAGATGCCAACATTACGGCCATATTGACCAGATTGTGTACCTTGAGTAAGGAAAACAGAAACGTAACGAAGTTAAATGTTTGTTCAAAGGTTTGTTTAGTGTATTTGAACTTGTCAAGTGCTCCCGAAGTAAACAAGATAAGGGCTACACTTCGGGTTACAGTTGATAATCAAAAGGGCGCCCTTTCAACCAATGAAAGGAAACGAATACCTCACTCAACTTGAAAAGGTCGTGTAGTTTCGAACGGAAATTGTTACAGCCTTCACAAATATTCAATTACTACATTGAACTACATTACATACGTTCTTGAAAATTCAATTGTTAGAGCGACAACTGAGTTGGCGGAAAATTGAAACTGGGTATTTGCGTTGCCACCAAACGGACAATGGTAGATGTAGATATGTATGTTAAGAAAAAGCTTTATTATTTAAAACTCTTTAGTTTTTTAAAAGGATTTTTCTTCAGTGTCATTGAATGAAGTCTGTAATTCATTAAAAAGAGAGTTCAGTTTTGTATAGTTTATTAATACTTTTTGATTTTTAATATTAATTTTTAAAAGAGTATAATGGCTTTAAAAGTTTTTTTTTTTTATATCACAGAAAACACAATTAAGTGTTTTATTCATTTTGAAATACTCCATATCATTATATGTATATTCATGTTGAAACAGCTTGTTCTAAAAACAGCTCGTAAAGCTAGAGATATGCGAGTATTTGACAAGAATAATTGTTTCCTGACTTTTATGACACTCGATAAAGCAGAGTTGATGTCCTTCAAAAATACTATATTGGGAATTTGAAAACTTTTGTCGAAAATTATATATTTAACCACAACAACGCCGTGAAACAGAAGGTAAAACTAATTTGAAACGAAATTATAATCCAGGTATGAAGAGAGAATCAAAGATTTAAACATTCTTCCAGAGGCACAATAAAACCGTCACGTACCTCTACTATTGACGCGGCAGTTTCACAACTGAAAATCATCTTCTAGGAACTCACTTAATCTTTTCCTTATGTATATGTAGCGTATGTATGTATTATACGTGAAGCAAAAACTTTGTACCCCTTTTTACGAAAATTGCGCGGACGGAGGAGTATGAAATTTCTCACACCTATAGAGAATATAGAGAAGGAGTGCACAATGCTATTTTTTTTTTAAATAATGCATAATTAATACTTTAAATCAATAAAGAAAACATTACACATACTACCATGTATTTGACACAACACATATATAAAAATATACTCTTTGTTTACTGTCAATTAGGAAACTTTTGATATTGTTTAAAGTCTGTGGTCGAATTGAAAATAAATTAATATTGTTTGTCTTTAATATCATTGTTCTATAGTGCAATTTTGGCGAATACTGTGATTATATTATCGAATTATAATAGTTTTTGACAATAGAACCATAATAATGTTTAAACTAATAATTTCATTTATTTATAGTCGAATTTCGACTACTGCGGGGCTACTAGTGTAATAAAATGAATGAGATGACGGCTGAGAAAGAACTACATACATTATTGTTTGTTAATTGACTATGGTACACTACTATCCTAGTACATATTTTTATTACTAGGTGACGTTAGTATGAATTAAACTATTATTATTTTCATCATAATAAACATATTCTAACAAAATAAATACTTATAAGATAATTTTAAATCAGTGCAAATAACAAAGGGTGACTTGAAGGAGAAACAGTGTTTACTTCGGTTTCCGAGTCGTAGATGTAATCAAAGTAACTTTTCCAGATTAATCTCGCTAAATTAGATGATAACAATTTTTACATTTCGACGAATAATACTTAGTTGTTTAGTAGTAAATATTGTTAGTCGTCCGTTTTTAATACGCTTTTTATTAGCTTCAGACGTATGTATGTTTGTAACGGAATCTTTGAACATGATTTCGACCCCCTTCAAAACGTCGGATTAACTCGAAATTTTGTATACTTATTAAGGACCGAAGACCATTCAAATTAAAAAAAATTGAAAAAACAATGAATAAATTGAAATTCAACTAAAAAACGAAAAATAAATAATAGTTTAAAAAATGAAATAAATTTTAATAAATTGGAATTAAAAATAGTGTAACAAAAAAATGATTTTATCGTAAAAAAAGCGTTTGATGCGCTTCAGGACATTATCAAAATAACCCTTCCACTCATATCTGTTCATAAAATATTTATAACTACTGATACCATGCCTACTTATTCGCTGGTAGCCTAAGCAGCTACGTGCGGACGGGTAGGTGAGCTCACCTGTAACTGACCAAAATCTATAACTGAATCAGAATCGCGATGCACTGAGAAAGTCTGGCGAAAAACTCAGTGGGCTGTGTTCATGGGTTAGTTCGCTCGTCGAACTCTTCGTCTTATCAACGAGTTTGACGAAGACGGCGACCGGTGCATAAGGAAAATCGTCCATCATCATCATTCTCCTGCCCTTCTCCCAGTCACCTGGGGTCGACATGTTTTCCCCTTCGATACTCCTCTATCATATACCATTTCTTCACTTACTCCCCTATTACACATATCGTCTTTCACGCAATCCATCAATTTCTTTTTAGGTCCTCTTCCTTTATATCCATCCACATTCATAGTGAACACTCTCTTACAGAAAATCGTCCGTGACCATAAAAAAACAGTAAAGTAGGAAAGAATATAATGGCATTAGAAAAATGCGATATTAAACCGTAAAAGTATTTTTTTTTCTTTTTGACAGATCACACATGGTTATCTGACCTCCAACTAGGATTCCCCGTACTACTGGAAACACAGACTAATATGCACATACACATACAAATTAAGCAACCAGATAAAGGACAAACAAGCTTATTCACCACACGAATGTTTGCGCGATGTGGGAATCGAACCTACGACCCACGGTCCAGCAGCCAGGAGCTTAACAACTGCGCCACCGAGTTAGTCAGTAGTTACGTCTCCGTGGCCGATTACTGACCAGAGATCCGCTGGCGCCATTGCTGTGTGGGCCGCAAATCCAAGTTCATGCGTTTTCGTCAATCACACAATTGCCGACTGTACATTAAACCTCCGCTATTGAGCTACTAAACCAAACACTTCTGTGATCATCGCCCTCAGCCCCGCCAATAAATAATTTCTCAAATTGTACCCAATCTTGAGCGACCGACTCTCGATTTCCCTCGAGTGAAAAATCTAGAACAAAAACACGAATAAAACTGAATATTATATAACTAAACACTGCTAGATATTTAACCGCTTTCATGAGTATATTTTTTACAGCTATTACACAACGACAAACAACTGGTGGAAGGACCTCTTGTGAGTCCGCACGGGTAGGTACCACCGCCCTGCCTATTACTGCCGTGAAGCAGTAATGACTTTCGGTTTGAAGGGTAGGGCAGCCGTTGTAACTATACTGAGACTTTACAACTCATATCTCAAGATGGAGGGCGGCATTTACGTTGTAAATGTCTTACACACTTAACACCAGGTGGGCTGTGAGCTCGTCCACCCATCTAAACAAAAAAAAAAACTTTCAAGGTAGATCTGATATTATGTGGAACTATAGCATAATGGTAGGAAACTTCTTGGCTATACCCCTGGCATTGCTGATCATGTCCATGAGTGACGATAACCACTCATCATCAAGTGGACCGTATGCTCGTCTTCTTACAAGAGCAATAAAAAAAACAAATATAAGTATAGTTGTAGTAGTGTAGGGGAATGATACCCCGTCCCGCTTAGCTTAGTATGCAGTTATTGTGCATATAGTAATGAGCAGATACGTTAGTCAGTCAGTGGCCAACGTGCAGCGATCCACTGCGGTTGCTGACGCGAATAATAAACATGTAATTAATTATACGTAGTGTTTTATTGACCACTCTGATGAGGTTTCCGGAGGAGAGCGCACAGTAAGCCCTCAACATCCACAAAGCCTCACAGTAGTAATATCACCCATACGGTGCTGTAAAGTCACTTATGCAATTTTTATCAACACTGAACTGAGTATTAGAAAATACATGTTGGAACGAAGTTCCTTACGGCAGGCTTGAAGGAGATAGGGATTTTGCTGCGCGACCAAACTGAAAAAAATGTGATAGTAAAACCGTAAGAAAAAGTCCGTGGAATAAAACCGTTAAAAGAGACGTGCGCAGGCGCGACAGTCGTATACACAAGCGAGTAGTGTATAATACCTTTCTCTTTCTCCTTCTTTCTTTTCGTTCTCTCATCCCTTCTCTCTCTTTTACCACTCCACCCCGCCAATACATAGTATATACTCATGAATTCATGGACAAGCACGTGGTGAATACTCACATTATAGATACATTTTACTCGTGAGTAGCCACGTTTATTTTTGTAATTATTTCTATTTCTATGTAATTTTATGTTGTCAAACAAAAATAAAGAGACATATTTTGTTATTTTAATTGTAATTTGAATTACAATTTTTATTTATTTAAAATAGTGCATAAAAGATAAATTAAATCAATAAAGAAAACACTACACACACTACATACCATGTATTTGACGCACACACGCATGCATACTATTTATTGTCAAACTTTTGTTCTTGACGTCTGCGGTCAAATTGAGAATAGATTAAATATTGTTTGTCTTTATTAATATTTTTTATAGTGTAGCCTTGGCGAAATTTGTAATTATAGAAGTATAAAATACAATCATAATAGTGTACAAACTTACAATTCCAATGAATTATAGTCGAATTTCGACTACTGCGGGACCTCAAGTACTCTCAAAAAGAGCAAGCGGCATTTAAAATCTTACATCCATTCTTCAGTTTGACGCGTTAATAAACAAATTTAGATGGAAATTTGAAATTGAATATCGAGCGTGTCATTTTACGTAAATTGTGTCTGACTTGTGTTTCATTAATGAAAAATTAATTTCGCGAAACTTTTTGGAGGTCCGAAATGGGAGGAGACAAGCTTTTCGCTACCGACCCGGTGCAAACAGTTAATTCGCTTTATAAATGAATAGTAAGTACCTAGTAGCATGTTTTGTTTAGTTTCTAGTATTTCGTATGTCCATGATCTTATCTAAAACTATCGACCCGCCCTCGCTTCGCTTCGGAAACATTAAAACACACATGAAACAAACAAAAAAATTTTTTTTTAAATTAAAAAAAGTAGCCTATGTTCATCAGGGACAATGTCGGCTTCTAATGGAAAAAGAATTTTTCAAATCGGTCCAGTAGTTTCGGAGCCTATTCGAAACAAACAAACAAACAAATCTTTCCTCTTTATAATATTAGTATAGATATAGATTCCGTAAAACTTTGACTATATGCGACAGCTTTGCTATGTCGTGACGGAAAAAACATTTATTTAACATTGCACAATTTTCATGGCAGGTATTTTATAGGCCCGTAATTCCTGAGCATTTAATATGTTCGGTTATTTATAGCTTTGTCACGAAAAAATGGGGCTATGGTTTTTGATGAATATCCGCACACATATAATACTTATTATCATGGTATGAGTTAACCCGAGCATTGACTGTTTACCGAATTATTGTGACTGCCTCTCCTGAAATTATATATTAATAACAAATACAAATTTCTACAGCATCAAAACAACGTGGGACTCAATACAAAGGAACGTCTGTACTCACTCCACTTCTCTGACGTACAAACTAATCCAAAGACCAGACAAATAATATTCTAATAATATCTACTAAAATATTTAGTAAACTCCCTCCGATTGAGAATTGAAGCACTATTCTGTATACAAGGTTCTTTATAGCGATTAAACAGGTACACTTTTTTTTATAAGCAATAAAAAAAAAATATGGGTGGACGAGCTTACAGCCCACCTGGTGTTAAGTGGTTACTGGGGCCCATGGACATCTACCACGCAAATGCTCCACCCACCTTGAGATATAAGTTCTAAGATCTCAGTATAGTTACAACGGCTGCCCCACCCTCCAAACCGAAACGCATTACTGCTTCACGGCAGAAATAGGCAGGGCGGTGGTACCTACCCGCGCGGACTCACAAGAGGTCCTACCACCAGTAATATAATATAAAAATATAATAAGTATTATCACCATATTTACTAACTAAGTTTAGAAAAATATTTACCATCTGGTTGTATAGCTATTTTAGTCTAAGACTATGTCACTCTATAACGGAACTATGACAAAAACAAGAAAAGCATCTAAAGCCTACCTTCATACCCTTCCAGAGATATGATAAGAAGGTTCAGATATGAAGCTATGAAAGAAAATAGTTTATGTGACATGCTCTTTTTAATATTTCATAATATATTAATAATTAAATTCGGAAAAGCATTAACCATTTAAAACAGCTGTATAGATTTTATTATGT
This sequence comes from Bombyx mandarina, assembly GCF_030267445.1. NCBI lineage: Eukaryota > Metazoa > Arthropoda > Insecta > Lepidoptera > Bombycidae > Bombyx > Bombyx mandarina. The sequence goes on along the minus strand of NC_143216.1, from coordinate 11,291,602 downwards.
AAAAAAAAACAATCCCGATTCCACTACTTTTATTTTAGGTTCCATTGGAGGTTACGAAAATATTGGCTTGTTTAGTATATTTTAAATTTATCTCACTACTTTACACCGGAACTCTTATTCAATCGTATGTATGCTGGAGTCAGTACATTTGATATTCTGTGGCAGGGTGTACGTATTTACCTACGAGTATGTGCATGATTCCGCAATCTACAATATGTTTACTCGCTAAGTATTATGTACGTTGAGTTTACCAAAGAATCGGCATCTTGTCAGATCTTCTCAACGAGTCGCGATTCAATAGTAGATGCCCTCGGATTGAGGTAGGTCATCGCGTAACTGTCAAGCCTTCTCCGGAGACTGAATTGATGAATTAATTGAACAGTTGTTAGTAAGCTTTCCCTTCCTAGCTGAACACAGGAGTTCGCCCATCTGCTTCGGTTAAGGATCTAAGACCAAACGCAATCCATCCATTCCAAATATTATTTTAAATATAATTATTTATATTAGATATTATAGGTATAATTTTATATGTAAAATAACTAGTCAGGTCATAAGTATTGTCACACAGTAAAAACTTTTCTTTTAGAATGCTGGCCACAAAAAAGTATATTGAATTCGAATTTCGAATTGTTCATGAAAATAAAAATGTATACTTTTAGAATTTTACTCATTTTTAAATATGGAGTGGACGCTTAAAGAAGACCGTGTTGCAGTTATTGCGTTGCATCGTTGCGGTTACGCGCCAATTCAAATTTTTAACATACTGAAAATTTTGAATATAACCAAAAGATTCGTTTATCGTACCATCAAACGATACAATGAAGACTCTAGTGTAGATGACAGGTCAAGAAGTGGTCACCCTCGGTCTGTTAGGACTCCAGCAGTGATAAAAGCTGTGAAGGCGCGAATTCAAAGAAATCCCAAACGTAAGCAGAAACTGTTGGCCCTTCAGATGGGGTTAAGCAGAACCACGGTGAAAAGGGTGTTAAATGAAGACTTAGGGCTTCGAGCATATCGAAGAAAAACAGGACATCGTTTGAATGCTCGTCTAATGGCCCTGAGACTGAAGAGATGCCGCGCTTTGTTGAAGCGGTACGCGGGAAAAAAATATCGGGAAATTCTTTTTTCGGATGAAAAAAATTTTACCGTAGAGGAGAGCTACAACAAACAAAATGATAAGGTGTACGCACACAGTAGTGAAGAAGCGAGCAACCGTATTCCGCGTGTCCAACGAGATCATTTTCCATACTCGCTCATGGTATGGTTGGGAGTTTCTTATTGGGGCTTAACAGAGGTACATTTTTGTGAGAAAGGTGTAAAAACGAATGCAGTTGTGTATCAAAATACAGTCCTGACGAACCTTGTGGAACCTGTTTCTCATACCATGTTCAATAACAGGCACTGGGTATTCCAACAAGATTCGGCGCCAGCTCATAGAGCGAAGAGCACACAAGACTGGCTGGCGGCGCGTGAAATCAACTTCATCCGGCACGAAGACTGGCCCTCCTCCAGTCCAGATTTGAATCCATTAGATTACAAGATATGGCAACACTTGGAGGAAAAGGCGTGCTCAAAGCCTCATCCCAATTTGGAGTCACTCAATACATCCTTGATTAAGGCAGCCGCCGATATTGACATGGACCTCGTTCGTGCTGCGATAGACGACTGGCCGCGCAGATTGAAGCCTGTATTCAAAATCACGGAGGTCATTTTGAATACACTTTAGTGTCATAAGAATCTATGTTTTGTTAAGTTCATTTTGGTATATGAATGGTTACATAATGAATAAACTTGTTTCAATTATTTTACAATAAACATGTGACAGAATTTATGACCTGACTAGGTATATTGGAACAGCAAATCCTAGCCTAGCTGTCGTTGATTTTGTAGCAAAGTTTGTAGATAACAACATCAAGTAACGTATTATTTATTAAAAAATATACATATTATGAAATTTCTTCAGCTCATAATTCTATTTAAAGTCATCTCAAACAGTTCGTCTGGAAAATAACTTAATCTTAAAATGATACTATGAACAAACGTCATAATAAACACACAAATCGTTTAACAAACAAATACCATTTGCCACTTTAGAACATTATCTCTGACGCTTACAGAAAATTATAAAAGACCTGTTTGAAATGAATCGTAATCATTTTAATGCCATTAATTGTAGAATAAACAACAGTAACAATAACATTAATAGAAATTAATACGGAAATGGCCATGGACACGATGAAGATAGAAAACAAATTTGACCGCGAAAAACGTATTGAACTAGAAAAGCCAAAAGAAGGAGCAGTCAAGCAGATAAACTTCGATGAACTATTGATAGCCGCTGGGGAATTTGGTATTTACCAAATTTTGTTGTTTTTCGCAACCTCTCCGTTTTTCTTGTTCGGTGTTTTCGTCTACTATAGTCAAATGTTCATCACTGAACCCTCCCCGAACCACTGGTGCTGGGTTCCTGAACTGGCAAACTTGACTGACACAGAACGGAGAACATTGGCTATTCCGATAGACGATTCGACAAAATTCGGATATTCACATTGCCAGGTCTATGATGCGAACTGGGATGAGGTATTAATAACTGGACAAATACCTAATTCAACATGGCCGACAAAGGCTTGTGAACACGGGTGGGAGTTTAATAAGACCGAAATACCTTACCCAACAATAACAAGCGAAATGGATTGGATATGTGACAGAGGCAGCTACCAAGCCACGGCACAAGCTCTTTTCTTTGTGGGGTCCATTATTGGAGGATTTCTGATTGGTTGGGTAGCTGATCGGTACGGTAGACTGCCAGCAGCTGTTTACAGCACCTTAATTGGATGTTTAGGAGGAATACTGACCACGTTTGCAAGAAACTTCACCGAATTCTCAATATACCGATTCATAGCAGGTATGGCATATGACAATTGCATGATGATGGCATACTTAATATTATTGGAGTATGTGACTCCTAAATACAAAACGATGGTGGCCAATATGGCATTTGCTTTATTCTACACTAGTTTCACTACAGCAATGCCATGGATCAGTTTGGCATGTGGACATTGGAAAACTATATCCATAGTGACTAGTGCGCCATTATTATTAGCTGTGTTAGCACCGTGTTGCATACCTGAAAGTCCTCGATGGTTGCTCTCTATGGGGCGTGTAGAAGAGGCTATAAACAAAATTTTAACGATCAGCCGAATTAATAAGAAAGAAATACCGCCCAAGATCATTGAACAATTCAAGTGTACAGTCTCGAAAGAGACGAAAGAAGAATCTCATAGCTGCTTAGAAATATTTAAAAGACCGCCAATTAGAAGAACGTTTATTTTGATGTGTTTGGAGTTCACCTGTTGCACGATCATCTTCGACGCTTTAGTAAGAAGTACTGGACAGCTGGGCTTCGATTTCTTCATATCATTCTCCGTGATCTCCTTTACCGAACTTCCATCGATGTGTGTTGTAGCTTTCATTATGGATTGGATGGGACGTAAGTGGATGACGATCAGCTGCATGATGCTCTGCAGCATCTTCGCCTTGTTAACTGTATTTGTTGGCAGTGGTGTACCTTCTGTGATGTGTACGGTGCTCGCTCGGTTCTTCGTGAACATTTCCTACAATGCAACCATGCAATGGACTGCAGAAGTACTTCCTACGCAAGTCAGGGGCTCTGGGGCATCTGTCGTCCACATTTGCGGGTACATAGGTACGGCTCTCTCTCCTTATATTGTGTATCTTCAGATTTACATAAGCTGGCTGCCGTTTGTGATAATTGCCGCTATCGCTGCATTCGGAGCCTTCATTGCCTTCGCGTTACCGGAGACCACGAAGAAAGATATACCGCAAACATTCAACGAAGCCGAAGAACTCTCAAGGAACATCAACCTGTGGGAAATGCCTTGTTTAAGTCGACCGAAAAATGTTGTGTCAGGTCACGAAAATGAGAGCTTCGAAATGTAATCTTGCTCTTTATTTTTCATAGCGACTTTTAATAAAATTTGTGAAACAATTTAATATTTACGCGGCACATGATTGTCTTTTATTCGAACTTTATTGAAACTTTAAACATTCTTATTGTACTAGCTTACATAAGTCTTCAAGGAATACCAAAAAGCATCTCGTCACCTCCCTCGTCTTTTCCATTTTTCTCTACGGCGCGGAGACTTGGACCCTCAAGAAAGCCAACCACCAACGCATCGACGCGTGTGAGATGTGGTGCTGGAGGAAAATGCTCGGGATTCGTTGGACAGAACACAGAACCAGCGAATCCATTCTTACCGAGCTCAAGATTCCAATGCGCCTCAGCACTACATGCGTGCGGAGGAGTTTCGAGTTCTTCGCACATATCGCCAGAAAGAGAGGTGACAATCTGGAGAAGCTGCTGGTAACAGGCAAGGTATGCGGGAGAAGGCACAGAGGCAGAAATCCAATGCGCTAGTCGAACCAAATACGCTCCACTCTCAATACCTCAGTCCACGTTGCTATCCACACAGCCGAGGACAGGCAGGAATGGCGCAAGATGGTGCAGAAGAAAGTTATTAGAGGAAGCCACGACCCTCAGCACTGAGGATTATCGACGCAAGGAGGAGGACATAAGTCTTCCAAACATTTACTTTGGAAACTTCTCTGATTGAGTATGCTCAGTAGACTTGTTGCTATTGATAGATTTCCTGTGAACCGAAAATATCAGACGTTCCTAAGTACCTAAATCAATATCAACCGTACACAATTTATTTCATTAACACCTCCAAGTGGTAAATTTCGTAAACAAAATCACATAAGTTACGAAATAAGGAAAATTGATTTTATTTTATCTCTAAGTTATGATATTCTTGGACTAGTTGAACTAAACTAGTTGAATTAACTAAAAATGATCTACAGAGTGTCCCAGAAAGAATGGATAATCCCAAAACACGTAATAGAAGATCTATTGGGGATTCAAAATAAAAAATAAAATAAAAAAATTCTTAGGTAGCACCCAAATTAAAAATAAAGAAAAATACCAAATTACATGATTAAAATTTAAGTTCATATTAACTTTTATAAAAAATTACACTAGCTACTCATACGATTTCCTGCATATTCCTTAATATAGTCCATGTAAAATATTATAACACCAAAAAGCCAATGGATTTCATTTATTTGTAGCTGTTGTAAATTCCAGAAACGCACAGCAGTATGAAAAATATCAACTTTTTTTTTTAAATACGTAATTTGGGTACTACCTGAGAATATATTTTTTTGTTTCCCCAATAGCTCTACTATGAGGTGTTTCATGACTTTCCGTTCTTACTGGGACACCCTGTGTAAAATTAACCTCCGCCTTGGTTGAGTTCTGTACAATTTTTCTCATGAATCTAGAAACATTTTGTGTGAGGATTCAAGTATGAGTATATTCACTCATCCCCCGAAAATATCAATCCAGAAACATTTAAATCATTTATTTTTTATTTGCTATGAAAAAGGAACATCTTTTCATGGCAAATTTTTAAATGGTTTCACCATAAAATCCCCTTTGTGTCTGTATATGGGTACAATTTAGGACGGTTATTAGAAAATATTGACTTAGAAATAAAACACTTAGTAACAGTGTACAAATATAGCATTACATTATATACGGGTTACATTATATAGCATTATTTTTTATTGGTGGTAGGACCTCTTGTGAGTCCGCGCGGGTGGGTACCACCACCCTATCTATTTCTACCGTGAAGCAGTAATGCGTTTCGGTTTGAAGGGTGGGGCAGCCGTTGTAACTACACATGAGACCTTAGAACTTGTATCTCAAGGTGGGTGGCGCATTTACGTTGTGGATGTCTATGGGCTCCAGTAACCACTTAACACCAGGTGGGCTGTGAGCTCGTCCACCCACCTAAGCAATAAATAAAAAATAAAAAAAAAAAAAATGCATTAACGCTAAAACTCAAAATACATTCGCCAGCGAACTGTGTACTCAGTGCGAGTTTTTTTTAACGTTCTCGATAGCGTAAAAGTTAACTCAAATTTGTATGGAGTTGGAACGTTTGCCTATGTTTGCCGTTACGGGCACTGTTCGAGCTGCATACAAATTTGAGTTAACTTTTACGCTATCGAGAACGTTAAAAAACTCGCTCTAAGCACACTGTTCTATTGTTTGGCGACTTCTACAGTACCTCTACCCCAGCTCCGTAACAACTACCGCACGCAAACCTGTAATTAAATTAATAAATTCAAGAACTCCAAATGAAGTTTAACTGTGGCAACACTTCCTCGCTGGCAGACTTGTTCATCTGTACAAACAACACACAGCGAGTTACAAACTATGTAGAAATAAACAAAGTTATGATTGCATTATGAAAATACAATTTCCGTGCAACTTCGCCAACGCGTAGTATGTAATTATTAGCTCGATCTATGACATCAGACTGACCTGAATTTTTATAAGTATTTATTATTATTAGCTAATTACTTCATGTTTTTTTTTATTCCTTAGATGGGTGGACCAGCTCACAGCCCACCTGGTGTTAAGTGGTTACTGGAGCCCGTAGACATCTATAACGTAAATGCGCCACCCACCTTGAGATATAAGTTCTAAGATCTCAGTATAGTTACAACGGCTGCCCCACCCTTCAGGCCGAAACGCATTACTGCTTCACGGCAGAAATAGGCAGGGCGGTGGTACCTACACGCGCGGACTCACAAGAGGTCCTACCACCAGTAATTACGCAAATTATAATTTTACGGATTTCACTTTTATTACACGATGTTATTCCTTCACCGTGCAAGTCGATCGTGAACATTTGTTGGGTACGTAATTCATTAGAAAAATTGGTACCCGCCTGAGATTCGAACACAGGTGCATCGCTCAACACGAATGCATCGGACGTCTTATCTCTTAGGCCACGGACGACTTCATGTGATAAAACCAGCGTTGAATCTACACAGCGTCTGTTACTGAACAAGGTGCTTAGTGAGTGTTTTTTATAGTTCTCGATAGCGTAAAAGTTAACTCTAATTTGTATGGAGTTGGAACGTTTGCCTACGTTTGCCGATAGGGGCGCTGTTCCAACTCCATACAAATTTAAGTTAACTTTTACGCTATCGACAACGTTAAAAAAGTCGCACTGCGCACACAGAATAAGTATTAAATATGTTTAATATTTGTAATGAAAGTACTGAAGAAACTTATTTTGTTGTTTTCTTTTTTTTTCATTTAAAAGTATCTTTCCTAACTAATAAAAGAGTCATTAGTGAATATCTCGTGCCAGCACAGACTAAAACTAAATTCAACTGTTTCGAAAATGCACTCCGACAAACATGTATCTTAATTCAGTACGTACTACAAATCAAAGATCAGCGTTGAATAATTTATGTCCTCAGGTACTTCAGGTACAGGAAAAAACCAGTTCAAAGGACTAGAAAAATAAAACCCACTTGAATTTCCTGAGACGTCAGCGCACTACGAGTATGACATGTAGAGCGTTATGAGGTGATGTATATTTGGAGCTGTGTGGGAGAGTACGTGACATGTACATTCAATTTTAACCGATTTCATTTTGTTCTGTATCCGTCTTGTTTGAGCTCACAGCCCACCTGATGTTAAGTGGTTACTGGAGCCCATAGACATCTACAACGTAAATGTGCCACCCATATAGTTACAACGGCTGCCCCGCCCTTCAAACCGAAACGCATTACTGCTTCACGGCAGAAATAGGCAGGGGGCGGTGGTACCTACCCGCGCGGCCTCACAAGAGATATGTAAACTAATCAACGCTAATGCCACTACATCCGTCACCCGATACACTAAATTTATACTATGTTCCGGCATTATCCTTCCTTTTGTAGTTTATATATCCTTAACTTTAACACAGCATCTAAAACAGTTCGTAAATATTAATATACACGACACTATTATGTACAATATAAATCGCGAATCAACAACAACGCACGACTTCCCTTCGGAAAACGAATCAAAATAAACAATGAAAAATTGCGGGATGCACGCTTCACAAAGCGTGGGACTTTGACAAATAGCGGCGATCCATCCGGAGGCCGCAGGGATTTCGACAGCCTTAATGTATGGGCGATAAGAGCGGGAATCAAACGAGCCCAGGTCATCGAGCCAACGATTTATTTCTGAGAACTAGGGCACTAGAGCTCTACCTCGAAATATAGTTCGTAAGTTTTTGCCAAATTTGAGACAGAGAAACTAAGAGTCCACGTGGACTATACTGCCTGAATGCCACCGTTTGCTTTGAGGCCTGAAGTCAAATCGTCGAGATTAAGGACAGAATTGTATAGGAAATCATTAAATTCTCCAAAATCGACGATAATCAAACTAACTTTTCCGCCTACATAAAAGAGCTCATGAACTAATCTTAATGCTTATTACCCTAGTAAACGATTATGACTCTTATAAACGAATGACAATGTTAATGCACCGCGAACCGTTTTGGAACAAATAATGAACGTAAACTTTGCACCTACCTTAATCGCAAAGCAATAATACGTCCGTCAGTATTATTAATATATTTTTTTTATGCCCTTGTAGGCAGACGAAGCATATGGCCCACCTGATGGTGAGTGGTTACCGTCGCCCATGGACTTCAGCAGTGTCGAATCTCAGGCGGGTACAAATTTTTCTAGTGAAATACGTATTGGTACTACTGGTGGTAGGACCTCTTGTGGATGTCTATGGGCTCCAGTAACCACTTAACACCAGGTGGGCTGTAAGATCGTACACCCATCTAAAATAAAAAAAAGACGATAGTCGATAAAAAAGACGATAGTCGATAGCCGAGACGATATAAGATAGTATGAGCAGGGATGTTTACTTGTGGTAGGACGTCTTTTATGTGTCCACGTACCACCCTGCCTATGTCTGCCGTGGGGTAGTTATGCGTTTCGCTATAAAGGGTGAGGCAAGCTTTGTACTTTTCTGTTGAGACCTTAGAACTCATAACTCAAGGTGGGTGGCGGCTTTAACGTTGGTGATGTTTATGGGTTCGATTACCATTAACACTAAGTAAGACGTAAGCTCCTACACCCATGAAAGCAATAACAAAAAAAAAAAAAACTCATATGATGTAATGATAATATGTAGAATAGATTATTGTGGAATTACTGCACTGGTGGTTTCGTTTAGAAGATCAAATAAAGTTAGTATGTAATAAGTAACCTAGAAAAACTATAAAACTAAGTAGTAATAAATTATTTTATATCATTTCATTATTTTCCTTAGGCTCGTCCCAAACTTGCCTACTACGTTAAAACGGAGCCACGCTATTGATAATCATTATTATCAAATAAATATTTATCACAGCCCATAAAGGTGAGGATTACCTTGACAATAAAATCAAAGGTCAAAGGATCAGGTCAGAATGTGACCTTTGTTATATTATCAACGATAACATCTCTAACAAGATATTCCACATAGTTGACTTTTCAAACTAGAAAATGAGAATGAATTGATGAATTCGGAAGGAGCTTCGTTGTAGGTTGTATTCGCATTTCATATGTGTATGTCTGGGTTACCAGGAACTTTGAAAATATGAAATGCAAATTTTTTAAACCTTTTAAATGTAAAGTTTTTTAAAGGATTAAAAATGCCATTGACATTAAAGTTTTTCAAAAGCATAGGCCCGAGCATATAACGTGTAAAAGTAGGATGATTAGAATGATTTTGAATTGCTTATAGTTTTACTAGCATCTGTAGAGCGCCCGAGTGCGGTCCTACGCCCAGTACCGCCCAGCGCCCAGTATAGTCTTACGCCCAGTACGGCTCTGCGCCCATGCATCGTGGTAGAATCTTCGAAGACGCTCACCAGTGTATTATTCTCATCAGCCCGTGTCAGATCTACGCTAGGTGCCCGCACTAGCTAATGATTCCTTTCACGATTGGTGCATTTTCTTTTTCATTTTGAACTATGAACTTACTACTATTACTACTACTACGGCTACTACTACTACAACTACTACTAGCGCCCTTGATTGTTGCACCGAAGGCTTTGGATTCGATTCAGGCTTGTTTTCTCTTTGTCTGGGTACTTTCACTTTAAGTATGTATGTCAGTCTCTGGTATCCATAACACAGGGAATACTATTTTGGGGGCGGATGACCGTGCGTGATTTGTTCCTAGTTATTTCGTTAATAAAAAATACAACTTATGAAACAGAACGCAGTGAATACCGATTTCTGCCTAAACTTGCAACATTGGCAGCAACACGGAATCAACGCTGGTTTCGTGTTACTTGCAACACTCAAATAACAGAAATGATTTGTTTTGCACACATACAAAAATTTTACAGCGACTGAAAAGCTACTGTATAAATGTGACTGTTTCTATGTAGGTACCTACGTAGAGAAAATCTTCCAAGTGGGCGTCATTACTCGGTGATTTGTAGCCATCTTAACGTCTCATGGAGCGGCTAATGCGGATTATCGTGCCTGATGTATCTCTGTCTTGTGTATCTCTTTATCTTAAAAATAACATCTTGAGAATAATCGTCTAATCCAATTAGGGTTAAGTTATAAAAATTTCATTTTATGTTGACGAATGGAAACACTTAAAGAACTAATAAAAATATTTCATTATAGCTGAGTCCCGGGATGCTACCAGCGGTGATTGTCGTACCGCAGGTGACACCGCGGGGCGAAGCTAGTCTAAAAAAAGTAGCCTAAGTTACTCTTTATATCATCAGCTACCTATCAGTGCAAGTCCCGTCAAAATGGGTCCTGCCGTTCCAGAGATTAACCGGAACAAACAGACAGACAGACAACATTTAAACAAAAATGTTATTTTATATGTGCTGTGTATACATACTTACGCATTTAGTAAAATAAAAAGTAGTTAGGTAATTCATTATAACAAACAGACACTCCAATTTTATTTATTTGTATAGATAAACGAAATAATTCAATTTTTTTTTCATATTTTTGTGGTAAAACTCTTGTGATCTAAAATTTACAAAGTCTATGTTGACATTTTCTTTTCTCGTTAAAATTGCTTAAAAAATTATACACTATTAGGCTAGCCCCAAAGCCGGCGAGTAAGAAGGCTAAAATGAAGTATCTAACTCCAAATATTGTTTCGAATTGTTTTAAACTTTCGCGCTTATCTACGTTATACAGACTGTTATTTTACAGATTCTTACAACGATTTGTACATTTCTTGAGTTCCCCATATTTCGAAACTGTTAAAGGGGCATGATTACGGGTATACTTACAGTTGTAACAATCACATACGGATACACTCACCAGAGACAAATCACATACGGTCATCTAGTCCCTAGTTAAGATACCTGACTTATATACCTACGTTTAGAAGGTTTAGATATACTACCCTAGCAAGAACAGTGCTCCGCAGAATCTACCACTGGATCAGAAACGCGACCTAGGTACTGAGAAGTTCTGGCGAGAAACTCAGTGGGCTATGTCTGTGGGTTAATTTACTCGCCGAGCCCTTCGTCGCAAGCGACGGGTTCAACGAATCTCCTGGTGAAGCTGGAAAGGCCTCCGGGCCGCCAGTAATCTATCAATCAATAAAAAAAAAGGGTTCGACGAAAACGCTGACCGGTGCTTGAAGTACCTAAAAGCACCGTTAGTGGATAAGGAGGATCCGAAACGACGTGGCTACTGACAGGCTGACAAGAACTTCGAGGAGTTATACTAGCTTCACCGAAGTCTAGGAGTGGACGGGGCTCAGTCTGCGAGACCTTGCTGATATGTACTTCGCTAAGCCTACTATCGGATCAGAATTGGGACTTCCTGAGAAGATCCGACGAGAAACTCAGCGGTCTGTGTCTAGGGATTAAGCTACACGACGAGCCCTTCGCATTTGACGGGTTGAATTCACCAAACCTAAGGCAGGTACCCTGCATTACGTTACAAAATCACTACTAAAACAGTACAACTTTGATTTTAACCATAACATAATCCGCTTGCGATTATATCATAGAATTGGATTCTCTTTCTTTCATCGCACGCCATTCTAGGAAACGAAAGAGCTGTTAATATTTGTCCAAATACGTATACTGATCCGCTTCACGCTTTTCGAGTACTTTAGTGTCCCTAAGCATAGATTTACATATCTTTACCCCGCATCCGACGCGATAAGTTCCCAATAAACTAAGCTCGCATATATAAGTGCTAACGCTAACTTTTTTACTGACGCTATTTCCAACGTGGAATGTACATAATATATTACTGAAGTATGAGTCAGATGAAATATTTAAAGGCGATTTCTACATTGCTCTGTTTCATTTGAGATCAAAAGCAAAAAAAAAACACGCTATATTTTAGTAAAATTTTTAGTATTTTTTTTTTCTTTTCTAAAATATAGCTCAGTAAAAATAAATTGTTCATCGCGAGTTCAAACGAGATTACGAGCTCTTCAAGCAAAAATGAATCGCGCCGATCTCCCAACTGATCTGTGATTGAGTTCCAGTCATTACCGAGGGCTATTAAGTTAATTGCAATTTTTATGAGTTTACATTGAGATCGGTCGTTAGATGCTCTGTCTTCTTAGTTGTTTTTATTATTATTGTGTATTGGATAATATCTTCTTATTATTGCTTTTGACGTTTGATGTTGACTTCAAAATCCCAGGCTATTGTATTTTCATTATGCCTAGCCGTGCGGATTTTCAATACGCCTCCTGATATCATCCAGATTTTATAAATAAATAGTTACTATACTACAGGAAAAACAATCACAGATATATCAAATTTCAAATAAAACAACTGAAATGGAAATGGACTGGACATTTAATACAATATAAACTATAAAAATATCCAATGATACCATTCTCTCACTTCTTTGTCGCATTTTATGCCAATGATATGAAAAGGGAAATAGAGGAAGACTGCAATGATAGACGGGAAGATGACATTATAATAGTGGCAGAAACGACTTGGATGAGACATTATTATTAAACGCTATCTTTATCTTTACTATAGAAAAGACAGTGATTAAAAAATTGTTTTCAGTGATCTTAAGCTTTGCAACGACCATGCAACTATCTAGCAACTGACTGCTCTCACGTATTATGAACGCCTTTGAAACCTTTACCCTATGGGAATTTCCAAGTTTGCCACTTAGGGAATTGATTTGTAGGAAGTTATGTCATGTCGGTTTGTGAATGAAATTTCAAACAGCTATTAGAATTCTGTTCAATATTCACGGTCTATTAACGTGCATGTATGATTGAACATCGAAATGACGAAAGCTTCTTGAGTGAGGCTCAGTTAACTGGTGGTAGGACCTCTTGTGAGTCCGCACGGGTAGGTACCACCTGCCTGTTTCTGCCGTGAAGCAGTAATGCATTTCGGTTCGAAAGGCGGAGCAGCCGTTGTAACTTTACTTGAGACCTTAGAACTTATTTCTCAAGGTGGGTGGCGCATTTACGTTGTAGATATCTATGGGCTCAAGTAACCACTTAACACCAGGTGGGCTGTGAGCTCGTCCACCCGTCTAAAAAATAAAAAATATATTGGTACACGGCACACTGTTGTTAATTTGGCTACATGTTACCAAAAGCATGAACCAATCATGATAAGGTTGAAAGCGGAGACGCGTCGAAAGATAATAACAGTCGAGACTAAATATTATCAAGAAGCGGATCACCAACTTTTTTGCTTGTAGACATTTTGTAGTTATCCACATTTTTATCTGGCTTCAAACTAGGACCCTTCCATAATGAGAACTTACATATAGACACTTGACGTGATATCAGAAAAAAGGATACCAAAGTTTTTTGTCATGCGCATGCTTACCTAAAGTGTGTATAGAACTATGACCTTTGATTAATCCAGCTTGATTTGCATTTCCATAAACAAAAGTGAAGACTATTACGATGGTCTATTCATTCCACCAAGGTCTTGTAACTCCTCGAAGCAACAGAAACGACAGTAAAATGCTAGAAGGTGCTTCTGTGTAGGCATTTACTTTCGGTACTCACACGGCAACTCGGACAAGAGCGACTTGAAGGATTACAATTTGGTAAACGCTTCAGCACTAAGTATCAAAAGTAAGTTCCTGAAAATCATGTTGTTCCTGTACATTCGTGTTGAGCGATGCACCGGTGTTCGAATTACAGGCGTTATCGTGATCTATTGAATAGCGAGATAAACTCATAATTCTATCAGTCACCAGTAAAAGATCTTTCGACATCAAAGTTTTAAGTATCATCGTCTCAGTAATCAGAAGTATAACTTGATAATTATCTTGTTCTTAATTTTGCCTAACGGCTAAAGGACCGTTGATTCCTATTCGTCCCAGTTTATTAACATAGCTCGACTCGTGTAGGTATGTATGTAGTATGTAAATCGAATTGTCGGATATTTCATTTATCAAAGTTCCACGTGAAAGTTGCACGGCGGCCGCGTTATGGAATTCGTTCGACGTACAAAATGAATTTCACAAAAAACTGGAAGGCTCGGTTCTGAATTTTTAAGCAGTTATTCAATATTTTTTTCGTTGTTTCTGTTTTGTTTTTTTGTTCGGAATGCGAATTAATTGTTTTTGTAGGACGGTTCCACGCGGTCTTTGCGTAGGTTATTAATGAATAGTATTTAGCCCGTACTCTTGATTGTTACCGTCCAAAAGATTTCTGATTTTTATTAAGCATGATGCTTAAGTTAATCTCGTCCGCGAGAAGCTGAAATAGCCCTTTAGGCTACCAGCGAAGGGAAAAAAAAGAAGTTGATGTACGTTTTTTTTTTATTTATTGCTTAGATGGATCGACGAGCTCACAGCCCACCTGGTGTTAAATAGTTACTGGAGCCCATAGCCATCTACGACGTAAATGCGCCACCCACTTTGAGAAACAAGTTCAAAGGTCTCGAGTATAGCTACAACAGCTGACCCACCCTTCAAACCGAAATGCATTACTGCTTCACGGCAGAAATAGGCAGAGACAAAAGCAGTGCTTCGCAAAATCTACCTCCGGATCGGAAACGCGACTCACTGAGAAGACCCGGCGAGAAACTTAGTGGGCTGTGTCTATGGGTTAGTTTACTCGCCGAGCCCTTCGTCGCAAGCGATGGGTCCCACGAGAACGGTAGCCGGTACAAGAGCTCCAAAAACGTAATAACGTATAGCTTTTAATTACTAGGTATTGGTGGACGATACGGTCGCCGTGATAGTGAGTGGTTAGTGATAGTCACTATATAAGGAATATTCTAACATAATTTTCACTAACTTCGTCCGCTTAACTTGAATATTTCACTGCACAATAAAATTTTATGAAAATATAAAAAGTGCTTTGTTCTAATATCTTGCTCAAAATCACAAGGATACTAAAATGTTTTTTTAGTTCGAGAGCAGTGAAGATAAGACAACGTATTTTGTTGGTTTTTAAAATATATATTTTTTGTTTTAGTTCGATAGTAAGGAGTATCTGTTGAAATTATTTCCGAGGATTTTACCTTACAAGTAGTCTGACTTGAAGGCTGAGACTATTAAAGCATTGACCTCGTATCTCGATTACTGTTAGTATTTATCTTCTTCTTCTTTTCTTCACCTACACTTTAGACAAATATTAATACAGACAAACAATATTGAATCTAATCTCAACTTAACCACAGATTAACAATAAACAAAATCATATATATTATAAATATGCGTGTGTGTCAAATACATGTTAGTGTGTGTAATGCTTTCTTTATTGGTTTACTGTATTTTTTACGCATTATTTTAAGAAAATATTAGCATTGGGCACTCCCTCTCTATATGTATAGTAATATATATAAATCTACAGTGGTTTTTACGGATGTTCCGTTATAACTACTGAACCGTGCATCCGTTTGACTTGAAACTTGGTATCCATAAAGCAAATACATGTACTTAATGGATAGGCTAATATTTATGAGTGTTGGACTCCGTACACCAGTTGCGGGGGCGTTAATGACGAGAATCTTTGTGGGGGTGAGAAATAATAATGATAATTTTAAATGCCCAGCAAAGCAAGGGCGAGTAAAGCTAGTTCCCTATAAGCGTGGGAAATCTCATACTCCTCCGTCCGCGCAATTTTCGAAAAAAGGGATACTAAATTTTTGCTTCACGTATTAATATATAGATAAATTATCTTTGTAGCTCTCATTCACCAGACCTATTTATTACCCGTCGTCTTTTTGCAGGAAACT
Organism: Bombyx mandarina; assembly: GCF_030267445.1. Classification (NCBI taxonomy): domain Eukaryota; kingdom Metazoa; phylum Arthropoda; class Insecta; order Lepidoptera; family Bombycidae; genus Bombyx; species Bombyx mandarina. The sequence continues at coordinate 11,275,481 of NC_143216.1, read as the reverse complement.
AATCCTGAAAACCTTTACATCTTTCACACACAAACAATAGATTTGTATGAGCAACCAACCGACTCACCCTCCAAGCATCTGTCAGCTTTTCCCGCAGTGAAATTGATAACCTGACATAATAATAATGTGACCGGTTCATCGGACCGGTTCTGGCCAACGTTATCTCGGGATATTCTCGTACAAAGAGGCGTCTCGTATGATATCCACGTTTTCTTATCGACGTCGCATTTTGTAGAGCCTGGGATGTTAAAATTTGCTATGAATGTGTGGAATTATGGATTAAAGTTTCGCGGAATCTGGTATTTCGACAACATATGATTTGCTTGAAAATTGTTTTTCAAATATCCGATAAAAATACATGAGTTTTATTGAAATACTTAAAATAGTACAGCTTAAACAAATTATGTAATGTACACTCAAGCTAAAAACTATTCAGTGAATAACTTTTGTCTGTTTGTGGAGAAATGAGTAGCATTAAATATGCATTAAAGTTGCCCATTTTAGGTAACAAGGTTCAACCATCTTTTTTTTTATTTTTTATTTAATATATTTTGTACACACAGCTGTTAGAAAAAACACGACAATAAGGATACAGAGTACAAGGGCACTACTTATTTCATGTTGAAATCTCTTCCAGTAGGCTCGCAAAAGGAGAGAAGAATTATGAACTCAAACCTAGTGCATACAGTAAACATTACATATAATAATATATACATATTACAAGATACAAAGCAATACATATGCATACAAATATACAATACACACATATACTTACTTTATATTATAATACATTATACAAATATATATACTTTTATTTAATATGGTAAGGATAAATAGTGTTCTTTAACAGATTTCTTGAACGCTGCTAAGTTTAGGGTGCTGGTGGTGCTGCCCCGCTTTTGTAGCGCATCAGGGATGTTTGCAGACGCGCACATAGATTGTTTTTACGCTACCATGCGTAAGAGGTGTACAACTCTGGTAAACAGAGTGAGGGCCAGCTCCAACAGTATTCTGAGCATGATCGCAAGCAGGCTGGACTGTATATACATGGGTCGCTGTGGTGCCATCTCCCATGGGATGTTACCACAGTAATTCATTGTGATCTAAATATAACTACTAACATAGGTCAAGTTTTATTAACAATTTATATGAGTCATGGATACTTGAAATAAAAACATTATTATTATTATTATTATTATTATTATTATGGTTTTGCACGCTCGTATGCTTGGAGGGAGGGAATTCCAAAGTATAACATCGTTATGTAATAATAATAAAAATATGTTTTTATTGCTTATGTGGTTGAACAAGCTCATAGCCTACCTGGTGTTAAGTGGTTACTAGAGCCCATAGACATCTACGACGTAAATGCGCCACTAACCTTGAGATATAAGTTCTAAGGTCTCAAGTTTCGACGCACTGTCCGCATATATATTTCTGCCGTGAAGTAGTAATGCGTTTCGGTTTGAAGAGTGGGGTAGCCGTTGTACTGTAAAAACGGAGACCTTAAAACCCATATCTCGAGGTGGGTGTTGTTAAAACCAGGTTGGTCGTGAGCTCGCCCACCCATCTAAGAAAAAAAAAGCACATTTTTAATTCGTTCAATAAAAAGCAAAAACAGGCAAACTTTGTACATATTAGTACTTTAACCAGACCGACGGCACCGGACACATCACTTTTTTCAATTCCAAGCCGGAAATTGCTGACACATGTAAACATGGGTGCGGTTCAGAGTTTTAATGAAAAGATTTTGCTGAAATGATTCATTTGGGAGTATATATTTTGGCAATATATATATTATATATATTTCGGTATATATCCATTTCTTGTATGTATATATTTTCTATAATGTATTGTCAATGGTACACCGCAATATACCTAATATATTTTTATATTTTCCAGAATTTCTGTAAATTAAACGGTTGTCTGGACGCTTTTAGTGATAAGACCGCCTATGGTACAAATCTATCTACTTTTTGACTGTCTTTGAATGTAAATTGTGTTTTGGTGTGCAATAAAGTGTATTCTCTCTCTCTCTTTGGCAGATAATTTCTTTTTATTCTGTAACTAGTTGACCCGGGAGACTTCGTAGTGCCTCAATCGATAAATAAAAGACCTAAACTTTTGTATAAAATAAACTTCAAAGGAAAAACAAAATTGTTATTTTTATTTAGTTATATACCTTTTAAACCTTCTCTGGACTTCCACAAATAATTCAAGACCAAAATTAGCCACATCGGTCCAGCCGTTCTCGAGTTTTAGCGAGACTAACTAAAAGCAATTCATTTTTATATATAGAGATAACGTTTGAACTAATGTGATGTAATGAGAATCATCTTTACATGTTCTACAAGTGAATTCAATTAATCAATTAACTACATTCGTTTTGAACATGTTCGTTTGCAGGTATTTTATTCTATTCCATCATATACCGCGTTGACGAATAGCTAAATTATATAGTATTAGGTAAGTGGTTTGTGGTGGTGGTGGTTACTCCTATATAATATATAATACCTAAGCTGATAGCCTTGAGAGGCTATGCAGTATAACCTAACAAGTAGGTCTAACGCGGGTCTCAAACCTGACGACGTTGCTAACACTGAGCCTGGCAAGAGTAGTGCTTCGCAGAATCTACCACCGGATCGGAAACGCGATCCACTGAGAAGATACGGCGAAAAACTCAGTGAGCTGACCCAAGCTACCCACAACATTTACTGTCGTTACTAAACATTACTGAAAATATGGTCACCCCTCCATATACCAGAAAGGTCAAATATCTGGCAGTCAACTTACTTCCACATAGTCTGCCCGTTACCGCGCCGCATTTAACCTTGGCAGACTCCACCCTATCTACATGCGGAGTGAGCTGTCGCTTCTTAGCCAGGTGACTCTCCAATAACTTCCCGGTTCCATATTCACCTACGCTAAACCTAACCGGTTGTATCATCCCGCTGGTTTACGCTCAAGATATTTTCAGCGGGTCGCGATTTCGATTCAGTTGACGATAATTCACAAAATGGCTGCCCTTGAGCTGAGAGGTCTTTTTTTTTTATTGCCCTTGTAGGCAGACGAGCATACGGCCCACCTGATGGTGAGTGGTTACCGTCGCCCATGGACTTCAGCAATGCCAGGGGCAGAGCCAAGCCGCTGCCTACCGCTTAATACTCTCCACAAGCCTCGTTTGAAGAAGGACATGTCATAGCGCTCGGGAAACACCGTGGAGGGGAGCTCATTCCATAGCCGGATGGTACGTGGCAAAAAAGATCTCTGGAAACGCACTGTGGATGACCGCAGTGGCTCCAGGTAGTATGGATGAACTTTACTCCGGTGGCGGGCGGTGCGGTGGTAAAAACGAGATGCCGGTATCATCTCGAACAATTCCTCAGAGCACTCCCCATGGAACATACGGTACAGAATACAGAGGGAACCAAAGTCCGTCCGCAGACCCAGAGGTTCCAAACGATCCGTGAGAATGGGATTATCGACAATCCGAACGGCCCTCCTCTGTATGGAGTCAAATGGAAGAAGCTGGTATTTGGGAGCTCCCGCCCAGAGATGCGAGCAGTACTCCACGCGAGGCCGGACTTGTGCTTTATAAAGCAAAAGTCTTTGTCCAGGCGTGAAGTACCGCTTTGCTCTGTTGAGGACTCCCAGCATTTTGGACGCCAACTTGGCTTTGCCTTCCAAATGACTCCGAAACTAGACATCGCTCGAAATGTCGACCCCAAGTATCCCGATACTCTCGGAAGGTTGCAGGGATACTCCTTGGAATCGCGGCGCCATGACAAAGGGGTCCTTCTTCGCAGTGAACGCGCAAACTTGTGTCTTTATCGGGTTGAATTGAACCAAGTTCAATTCACCCCATTCGGAGACTCGCCCCAGAGAGTTCTCCACTTCAGACACAAGTTTTGATCGTCTCTCTTGCACCGCGCTCCGAGAGAGACTCTGATGGCCGATATATCGCGCATCCCCCGTGCTGTCATCCGCATAGCAATGCATGCCATCAATAGACAGCATGTCATTGATATACATACAGGATGAAAAGCGTGGGGGAGAGCACCGAACCTTGTGGAACGCCAGCGTTAATGGTCATGGTATCAGAACAGTCACCGTCTACAGCGACCGTGATGCTCCGCCCATCCAAAAAGCTAACGATCCACTTGCAGAGACCCTCGGGGATTCCGTAAGATGGTAGCTTCGATAGAAGTGCCCTATGCCAGACCCTGTCGAAGGCCTTCGCGATATCAAGGCTCACAGCAAGAGCCTCGCCCTTGCTCTCCAAGGCTTCAGCCCACCTGTGAGTAAGGTATACAAGAGGATCGCCAGCTGAGCGACCGTGACGGAAACCGTACTGTCGGTCACTGATCAGCTGGCGATCCTCAAGATACTTCAGGAGTTGTGTATTTATTATTCCCTCCATCACCTTGGAAAGCAAGGAAGTTATCGCGATAGGCCTATAGCTCGACGGGTCCGACCGGTCACCCTTCTTGGGGATAGGGTGGACGTGGGCGGTCTTCCATGAAGACGGAACCCTGTTAGTGCAATAAGAGAGGCGATACAAACGCGTTAGCGCAGGTGTCAGTTCAGGGGCGCACGTTTTCAGAACCACTGCGGGGATGCCGTCTGGCCCACTCGACTTATGGACGTCCAGGAGTCGGAGCTCCCGCCTAACTGCACACTGTGTGAAGCAGATATCCGGCAGGGAGCTATCACACCGGGGGATGTTCGGTGGTGTGGCACCCCCGTCGTCCACAGTCGAGTTCGAGGCGAAGAGTTTGACCAGAAGGTCAGCCTTCTCTTTCACGCTGTGGGCCAGAGTGTCATCGGACTTGCGCAGTGGTGGGAGACTAGACCTGCAAAAGTTTCCTTCTGCAGCTTTGGCGAGCGACCAAAAAGCACGGCTCCCGGAGGGATAGCTCTTTAATCGCTCGCCAACTCTAGCAACGTGCTCCGACTTCGCCTCGGCAATTACCTTCTTGTAGGACCTGGAAGTGGCGTTATATTTCCGCCTTTTCCCTGAGATATTAGGATCCCGACGTCTCCTGGCATTATCTCATGCCACGTATGCGGACCGCTTGAGGTGTGCAGCATCCCTGCTGGCAATGTTATACCAGGGTCTGCTGCGACCCCCAACAGGCACTTCAACGGAGGGAATAAACAATTCCATCCCCCGGAGCACCACGTCTTTAAGACGGTCCGCACAGACGTCAGGATCAGCAGAGGAAAAGCAGAACCGCCCCCATGGGTAGGATGCGTAAAATTCAGGCAATCCATCCCAATCTGCTGACATATACCGCCAAACTCTACGATACCCGATCGTCGTTCGACGACCAGGACGAGAGAGTGGTACGGCAGCACGAATAAGGCAGTGATCAGACGATCCAAGCGGAGCGTCGACCACCACACTGTATCCGGCCGGATCCGTGGTCAGCAGATGGTCCAACAAAGAAGGTTCGTGCCCCTCGATATCTGGGACACGGGTGGGCTGTGTCACCAGCTGTGAGAAGCCGTAGGCCAAGGCGAAATCGTAGGCAGTCCGACCCGGGAGGTCAGTGGTTCTGGACCCCAACCACTCTTGGTGGTGAGCTTAGAGGGATGGACGAGCTCACAGCCCACCTGGTGTTAAGTGGTTACTGGACCCCATAGACATCTGCAACGTAAATGCGCCACCCACCTCGAGATATAAGTTCTAAGATCTCAGTATAGTTACAACGGCTACCCCACCCTTCGAACCGAAACGTATTACTGCTTCACGGCGGAAATAGGCAGGGTGGTGGTACCTACCCGTGCGGACTCCCAAGAGGTCCTACCACCAGTGATTACGCAAATTATAATTTTTCGGGTTTAATTTTTATTACACGATGTTATTCCTTCACCGTGGAAGTCAATCGTGAACATTTGTTGAGTACGTATTTCATTAGAAAAATTGGTACCCGCCTGCGGGATTCGAACACCGGTGCATCGCTACACACGAATGCACCGGACGTCTTATCCTTTAGGCCACGACGACTTTATTTATAATGAATAATATCTGTTTAGCTAGTTAACCGCGATCGCGTGCTGCTGTGACCACGGCTAAACGTTTAAAATGCATTTAAAGAAACGATACATGTAACGTCTAAGCTAACCTGACAGTGATATTGATACTGCTACGGTACCCTATAAACCTTTGTCTAGAATTCAACGGTAACAACGGTTAAAGAACGCTTAAAAGACAAACATAGAAAGAAACATTGTTTTTATTGAATAGTTCAATTTTTAATTTTATATTTGTGTATTTCTTATACCCAATGATTTTTGATGCTTAAAAATTTGATATAATAGTATTTACGTAACACAAATGGATCCAAAGAAACGTTCTCATCAAGCTCTCTGACTACACGACAGTCTTCACAAAATTGCCTGGGAAATACTTTCCAGTTCTTTCCGAGACGAGGAAATGGCACGCGATTGTTCTCAGTATAGGGGCCGTCCACTCAATAAGCTTCGGAAGAAATATTTTTCTGCTAAGAACTATGTTTGTCCTTACAGAGTCAAAGGTTTGGTGTTTCATTCAATTTAACGTTTTAACAAATCATTATTCATTTTTTTTTTTTTGTTTTGTTTAGATTATTTAAATTTGATTTAATTGCCTTATATTAGTTATGTTTTCAGTGACACGTGTAAAATGTAAAATGAATGTGAAAATTTATAAAATATCTTACCTATAGAAGACCGAATGTGTTTAGAAAATTTGTGTTCGAAATTTTCTCTGTCTTAATGTGTAAGTTTTCATTTCCTAAATAAACCTTTATATGCAAAAACATGAATCGATTATCTGATGACATTTTTTATAAAAAAAAAACGACACTGTTACTTTACGATTTTCGCCAATGGCCTCGAGGGGCTATTTCGGATTCACTTAACGGATAGGCGAGTTCTCGGGGCTCCATGTAAAAGGACTTGACAGTAGCCCTAGCAAGATCAGTGGTTCGTTGAATCTACCACCGTGATTCACTGAAAACAAGCCAAAAAATTCAATGGGTTGTGTCTTTGGGTTGATTTGTAATTCTAAAGATGGGTAGACAAACTGCCCACCTGGTCTTACAATACAGCGGGCTATAAGCATAAGATCAAAGTCCCAATAGCGTGACAGCAGTTAAACTGAAACGCACGATTCCTTCGTGATAAAAAACAGGATAATTGTGGTATGTTGTGAATGTCTTGTGTCGGCCGAGAATAGTGTTACGACGCGCTGGGGTTTGAGATAAATAAATGTTCCACCAGAGTACAACTTAAAACTGTATTAGCACTTGAGAACACTTAAAATACTTCACAAGCATTTTAAAATTCTCGATTAACTTCTTCTGCTTGGCATCAGATGATCTGTTCGCTGTTTCGCTTCGAGTAGGCCCTATTACCAACTGACTGCGTGCCATCTCTGCAACGCTTTTATAGCCAATACCACATCCCTAGAGCTATCGCGAACATTTGTCAAAAGTTAAGCACTTTCGAAGCGTGCTTCCGCTATCTGACAATAGATGGCATTGTACTCCTCGAGCGCTCTAGATGTTACAGGATCCTTTGGTATTAGTTCGGCTATTCGACGATAGATGGCGTTACTCTTATCGACGTAACAAGAGCATACTCCATCTCTTGCCGTTGGCGTTGTAAAAAGTGGCAGAGGGATTTACATGACAACAGCTTTCTCTGGTATGGGATGTAGTGGGCAGCTACGGCTGGCTACCACCATCCTTTCACTGACTACCGCTGTCCACCGCTCCCGTTTTACATGGTGAAACATCCGTTATACATCTGAGTCTTCGTTTTCATGTCGGATGACGGCATACGCAAAAGGTGCCCTTGTCAAATCACAATATTTATTATAAGATTATATTTTGACTGTGGAAATCGTTTGTGTTCACTCACTACATACGTGTTTGCAAAGAGAAACATGTGCCTACCTTCAATGTCTAAGTGCTCATATCACTCGAAATTAATACTCAGATCGTCTTACTCATTATTACGAACATGTCGGAGAGCCCGCATTATTAAGACCATCATCAATCAGACATGATAGGGGCGAATAGGGTGATCGAGTTAAGTGGAATATTGAGTACACAAAACTTGAGAGAGAAACTTTGTGAGAGCTATGCTGAGTCGCACGGGCTGAGGTACAATGCCAAGAAGAGTGAATTGCTAGTGTTCAAAGCGCAGAACAAAACTTACGAGAACGTACCTACAATTTGGCTAGCGGGCGCAACGCTTACACAAGTCAAGTGCTTCAAGTAGGTACTTCGGTCACTGGGTAACAGAGGATGGTACGGATGATTGTGATATAGATAGGGCGCGTAGAGCGTTGATAGTAAGATGCAATATGCTGGCCCGCAAATTACTGGTTGCGATAGCTATGTCAAAGTTAAAATTTTTAAAGCTTATTGCCAGAATTTTTACGCCAGTAGTCTGTGGACCACATATGCGCGGAGAGCTTACAATGCCCTACGTGTTCAATATAATAATGCCTTTAGGACGATGTTGTCACTGCCGCGCTTTTGTAGTGCATCCACAATGTTTGCGACATCTCACACCGATGACTTCTTTGCAATAATGCGGAAGAGAAGTGCATCGTTATTGCGTCGAGTCAGGGACAGTGGCAACAGTCTCGAGGGACTGCTGATTAATAGCCTTTGCAGCAGGCACTTGGAAGGAAAAAAAACAAATCTAATATAATGATATAAAATGTATGTAATGATAGTTATGCGTTAGATTTTTTAAATTACTAACATAGATTATAAGTAATTCTTACTAACAAAATGATATGGTTTTTAAAAAAAAAGATGTGGTGACGTGGGACACCGGATAGGAACGAAGTTCCTTATTATAAAAATATTAATTTAAAGTTCTATTCGAGGTATAAAGGAAATAAAACTGGAGGTTTCGCAACAACCCACGGTCATTCGGTAATGTGCGAACTTAGTGTGGTACACTTCATTCACGGTTGTTTGCATTTTTTTTTTTTTTTATTGCCCTTGTAGGCAGACGAACATACGGCCGACCTGATGGTGAGTGGTTACCGTCTCCCATGGACTTCAGCAATGCCAAGGGCAGAGCCAAGCCGCTGCCTACCGTTTAATACTCTCCACAAGCCTCGTTTGAAGAAGGACATGTCATAGCGCTCGGGAAACACCGTGGAGGGGAGCTCATTCCATAGCCGAATGGTACGTGGCAAAAAAGACCTCTGGAAACGCACTGTGGATGACCGCAGTGGCTCAACAATTCCTCAGAGCACTCCCCATGCATAAGAGTTAGTGTATTGCGCAAACGAACGCTCTGAGATCGTGGTCAATTAATGATAAAAAAATATGTTATTTTTTGTACGTTCTTACAAAGTTAAGTCGTACACTACTAATGTCGTGCATTACTAATAAAAATCTTACGTTACGGACGTTTTTTCCCGGTTAGAATACCCCTCCGCATCGTCCCATAAGGAGCTTCGTTACAGAAAGCTGAAATAAAGTATAAATAATAATAAAACACGTTTGTAATCTTAGAACAATTTGGAAATCTTCTTTTGGCGTTAGCAAACGAAAACGAATGACAGTTCTTAGGATGGAGGCACCGCTCTTCAAGAAGGCTGGTTGGCCTATGCGCGCCTCTATCGGCTAGGCTCTGTCGTAGCACGAAGTTAGCCGAGGTCCGACGACATTACGATCGTGTTGTCACCTCTCGGGAATCGTGCTGCGCTTCGTTTTGCTACCAAACTAATGACCGTCTCCGACAAACAAATATCGACTTAAAGACTTGGTAAGAATGTTTGCTCTGTTAAGGGGTCCTCAACAGAGCAAGCATTCCTCGAGGCCTTCTCTATAAGCCGGAGACCCGAAACTGAACTAGGCCTTAGTGTACCAGTGCGTCTTAGTCCGAGAACCAAACAATCATTCACAACAAATACATCACACGTATGTACGTAGTCCACCTTCTTAGTGGTCGTTCGTGAGCCTCATAGATACATAGAAACAGTGAGGTCACGGAGCACTAATAAATAAATAAATATTTACTAACAATCACTCCACGTTAACTGGTCCTGTGCTAAGTTCGTAAAGAACTTGTGTTACAGGTACCAGATAACGGAAATAAATGTAAGATTTTTATTATACACGTACATATATTTAATACACATCCATAACCCTGGAAAAGACATTTATATTTATCATACAAATATCTTCCCTTGGCGGGATTCGAACCCGCGACCCCCTTGTGTAGTGACCATGTCACTTACCACTACACCAGATGTATTTATTGAACTTCGGATGCTCGTTGCGATGGACCTAGAAGAAACTGACGCAGTTGGCGGACAACTAAACGAATGTAGTAGTATTCTTAAGTATTCTCTGGACATTTTTGCTGGCACTGTTGACAGTTTTAGACGAGAAGTCTACAACCTTTCTCAATGAGTTTTTTCAATTAAGTAATAGCTTATTTGGTAGTAAATGTAATAATGTAAGATCTTCATGTAATGTTATATATAGTTTTTTTTTTGTTTTTTTATATATAATGAACCGCTTTTTTTTCAATACATGCAGTCGGTAATTGTGTTAGCATTTAGTGTGAAAGTGTGAAATCAATGTATATTCTGCCGTGAAGCAGTAATGCGTTTCGGTTTGAAGGGTGGGGGTCGCCTATATATAACTATACTTGAGACCTTAGAGCTTATATCTCAAGGTGGGTGGCGCATTTACGTTGTGGATGTCTATGGGCTCCAGTAACTACTTAACACCAGGTAGGTTGTGAGCTCATCCACCCATTTAAGCAATAAATAAAAATGATACCTGTAATGTTCTGTGCTGAACACATATTGGTACCCAATAAAAAAAAAATGTTTTCATCGCGAGACTCCCCGAGGCCATTGACTCGAACGCAAAAATCGACGTGCTTCCGAGAGCGAACGACAGCCATGAGACGAGACGAGGATACCATTTACACAAACTTCCTCGGCCTGTCTCGTGGTGTCTCGACGATCGTGTACAGCTGGCGTTAGTCGTTTCCGTAAGCAGCGACTTGTTTACGTTTGTCATTCAATGATAAATACCCACCCTCATTTAAATTAAAAAAAATAACCTTTTTTTATTGCTTAGATGAGTGGACGAGCTTACAGTCCACCTGGTGTTAGGTGGTTACTGGATTCCATAGACATCTACAACGTAAACGCGTCAGTTACCTTGAGATATAAGATCTAAGGGTCTCAAGTACATAGTTACAACGGCTGCCCCGCCCTTCAAACCGAAACGCATTACTGCTTCACGGCCGAAATAGGCAGGGTGGTGGTACCTACCCGTGCGTACTCACAATAGGTCCTACCACCAGTAAAACCAGTTTACCTTCGATTCCAGTCTCACACAGCTATGAGAAACCCACCCAAACGTCTATTGCCTATTAGGTGTTTAAGTAAAAACCAACTATGTCCGTATTACATGTTTATTTTCGCAAGATCAAGAACATCAACAAATCTTAAGATTACAACAACGAAATACTAAAAAATATTACGCATTTAAACATCGTTGACACGCGACTCATATATTTACATAGATTATTTAAGCTCTTTGGCCTGTACACAAACAAAATATACAAAACATAATAATAATAATCAAAAAGCATACTGGGGTAACGTTAATTAAAAGTTAATAATAATAAAACAAACAACTGTAACTGCCTTCGTCAAGAGCTGAGCGACAAACGAAAGATTTCAATTGAAACATTTCAAAATTAGCTCGGACTCTGTCTTTTGTCTCGATGAGCGAAACATAGAAAGAGACAGACACGAACACTAATGTTTATTGGGACATTTGAATAATCAACCCAGATATCATCATAATATCAGAGTACATTGGAAACTAAAATATTTTCGTCTTCATTGTACTGTTACATAGTTTGAACAGTCAAACTACAAATGCTGCCTTGAATAGAAATATCCAGTAAAAAAACGCCTTGATTATTTAAATGCAAACAACTGACAATCGATACTAATTTGAAATGTTTTAATTATTTTGATAACACACAAACTGAACTATTTCGTTCGTGTAATCATGAAATATGTTATTAATTTATAATGCCGGCCCTTCATTTGGCATTATTGACAAAAAAATATCATATTTTAACGTGGAAAAATCAATTTTATGCTTACTAAGGTTGAGATGGTTTTGCTTTGACCGAACAGTGCGAATGTTAATCGGCTTCAAAATCACAAAACACCGAAAAAAACAAACTTTCTAATTCTCGATACTTCAAACTCTATATTAGAAATATTAGAACAATCATTTAAAGATTTTAACCTTAAAATTGTCACACAGATTACCTCCAAAATATTAGATTTATTATAAGGCTCTTTTACGAATATTCTTATGCTTCTTAATTTCGATGATATTAAACACCAATTGAAGTACCAGCAATGAACGACGAACAAAATACTAATTCCTATGACCGCGTGCTCTCTAACATGCGCGTATATATTACACGTATTCCAAAAAACAGCCTTTAAATAGTTCGAGAGTGAGACGTACTAAATCTAGAACTATCGATAGGTTATCGTGAAGCAAAAACTACCTAAGTAGGCACAGAAGGGTTCAGTACATTTGGCTTATTGCGGGGACGACTTTATCACAACAACTACTCACACGTACATCGAGCGAACGATGCTAAAATATATATATATAAATAAATAAATAAAAACCGAAACAATGGAATGTCTTTTATTGTAAACTTCTAAAGTTCTGCTTTGATACTATAGATCGAACAATAATAATAATAATAATGTTTATATATTATTATATTAACGTATATACTTTGATTATTATTTTTAAACCAATAAATTGCATTTCCGCCCGTGCAACAAGGATAAAGCGACAATAGTTTAACACTAATTAAGTTTCATATTATTAAAACCTATAAAATTTTATCCTACAAAATAACATTGAGCTGAGATCTTGCACCTACTAATAATTTATGTATACCTAATAAAATTCATCTGTGTTTTTATTCAAACAAACAAAAGAGGAAAACGTTACGTAAACAAAACTTTACCGAAATAAACAACAGAATTTGATTAACATTAAAAGTAAGATCTGCCACTCCCAACAACATAACTCTAAAAAGTTTTTTTTTTTTTCGATTATAATTTTGGACTTCCCATACGACATCTTTCAAAACGTAAAGAGAAAACAAACTAATCATAAAATGTCGTGTTGTTTCAAAATCAGAAGCCATTCCAAAACTCGGACATAAATTTTACAAAACTTCGCAGAGAGCAAATTCATTACAAGTGACGTCACGTGGAGCCAAAAATCTACGAGCTTACCACAGATTATACGTTCGCATGACGATTGACCGCGTAAGACCTTAAAGAACCAACCACCAGTAATTACGCAGATTATAATTCTGCTGGTTCATAGTTTAATTTTCTTCGTCTTTATCGAAAACCAATTTCTATTAAGGATATTTTGGTTTTAATTGACGACTTCTGTCACAGATTATACGTTTGCATGACGATTGACCGCATAAGACCTTAAAGAACCAACCAGCAATTACGCAGAATATAATTCTGCAGGCTTGTAATTTAGTTTTCTTCGTCTTTATCGAAAACCAATTTCTATTAAGGATATTTTAGTTTTATTCGACCACTTCTATGTATATAATTATCAAAATATATATCGAGGGTGATATTAATTGGTTTAAGCAACATTTCGCTTAACCCGCAACATTTATCTTTGTAATTAAACGTGTGTTTTATTTGGTATTAGCATCAACCGTTCGATGTTTTTAATTGAACTTCAATTAAGTTAACTTCATTCAAAGAGCTGAAGAAGTTTTTTGATTTTGATGATTTTTTTTCCAAATTTTAAACTTAAAATGGCTCTCCTGTGATGTAGCAAAAATTTCGCTTAAGCGAACTATCTTTTCACCCATCGATATTATAAAAAAAAACCCACAAAACAGCACTTATATTGGGCTAAACAGTAAGATACATATTTTAGAGCACTGCGTTTATAAGCACGCACAGTTTTATCAATATGACACAATCTTGCATTTTTATTGATGAAGACGACGAAGAAACGAATTAAGCATTCCCAGATCGCGGTCCTGAAATCGATAAATGTTGTATACGAAACAAAAAATTATATCAAAATTACATTACGCTTTTTTATCGATAATGCTTAATTTTTTTTATCGACTATTTCATTAAAAATAAAATCGATATCGTAATCGTTAAATGATAATCGTTTCGTCCCTAGTCAACGTGAATGCGGCCACCTACCTCTCAAGTCTCAAGCCACTCTACCACTCAAGCTTCAAACAATAGCGCACGTTGGCTTCGGACAACGGTACCGGTCCGCGCGGATTGCTGCCAATACCATCGCCACCCTTCTTAAATCTTGCAATAAACTCGCTTGTCGATATCTCGACGTGCAGTATATAATAATATAATTGATATGGAGAGTAGAAGTAAAGAGCACTTTTTTTTAAAGGATTTTATGACCTGGTAACTAAGACCATTAGGTCAAGTCTTATTTTAATGAACAAAGAAATGAAATGAGATGATATGGGATGAAATATAATCTCAGTAAAATGGTGGTCATTTACTGAGACTTTTTCAGTGGACTTTTTGGTGGATCCCGAGATGTTACGTTCAGTAAAATGGTGGTCATTTACTGAGACTTTTTCAGTGGACTTTTTGGTGGATCCCGAGAAGTTACGTTCAGAGACTTTGATTGATTTTCCCACATTTGTGCACTTTAACAGATACTAAACAGTTAATAAACCACCATTATTACACATTTAAACCTGAAGAAACACTAAATAGAAAAAATAAAACAAAGCACAGAACTTCACTCCTCGCGTTCCCGCCAAGTCTCAGTAAGGAGCACGATCTCAGTGTATTAAAACGTGTCCGCTGAAAAGGAGCCAATTAAGATGGCGCCACAGTAGCAAGTGGAAGGATTTTAAAAACAGCACCTTAAACTATTAGAGTGGGAAATTAAATTAAGAAGGAAAGAAACACTTCCTATATAAATATAAATACTGCATATTTTTTTAACTACAACGAAAACTATTAAATTTTTCAAATCTGCACACTTCACTGAGTTAATTTTTTTTTATTGCTTAAATGGGTGGACGAGCTCACAGCCCACTCGTGTGAAATGGTTACTGGAGCCCATAGACATCTACGGCATAAATGCGCCATCCACCTTGAGATATAAGTTTAAGATCTCAGTATAGTTACAACGGCTGCCCCGTCCTTCAAACCGAAACGCATTACTGCTTCACGGCAGAAATAGGCAGGGCGGTGGTGCCTATCCGCGCAGACTCACAAGAGGTCCTACCACCAGTAATAATAAGTTTTGCTATATTCATATCATTTCCATTTTCTACACTAGCGCTATTTCGGTGGAGCTTTCCTACAATAACCTTCTGTTTACGGGTGGATACTTTCTCAATTTGTCTCCTATAGAAGATGGTTCTCCTTACTTCTACTTCTCATAATATCATTCATTCAATCGATAGGATGTCCATGATTTTTGCAAGATATCCAAAAACTTTTGTATAATAAAAGTAAAAATATATAGTCGTGAATTACATATTCTCACTACAAATTTACAATTTATAGTCACTTCTAAATTACTGTTCTGTAAATAAATAAAAGCATTAAAAGTACATATAATAAGAAAATTAATTGTGTTCATTTGAAAAAATCCACGTATCATTATAGAACATGTCATTGTGAATTCACTATAAAATTTTCTAAGTACTAATTTCGTAACTAACAAATATCTATTTACCGAACTAATTAATATTTGAACTATCAATTAATAAAAAAAACAAAATACGAATAAATTTATATTTAAAAAAAATCATTTATATATTTTGTATACGGATATTTAAAATTTTAATTAACTTTTAAATTGACGAAACGTAATTTTTTTTGTTTAATTCAAAAACATTTTTACTAAAAAGGTTTCAATTGTAATTTTATGTCATAAAATTTAAAAGGTTTTTTTTTTCTTTTTTCGTCTAGTAAAAATAGTATTAGAGAGTTATTTACAATTATTAAAAAATATATATAAATTAGGTGGGGGTCGGGGTAACTGTTCCATCTTTGAATTTAAAAATTAAAAAATAAAAAAGTCCAGAAAACATTTTTAGAGACGTCTTAGTCATGTTCCACATTTTCCGCAATACTGCAACGCAATACGATTGAAAGTAGAGCGAGCCGGTGTCCGGACTCAAACCTGCGGCCCCTAGAACCAGACGCTCACAGCGCAGAGCCACAAACGCGATAGAAGTGACACGGATCTGTTTTGTCACTCAATTAAAAATATATTAAAAACGAATGTTCCAGAACGATTTTTTCGGTCACAAATAGAATAATCAAAATTACAAATTAAACTTTATACAATATGACAACATCATCGCACACGGCTGCGCACGGAAACTATAGAACGTATGATTTAAAACGTATCCGTATTATATATTTACCTCCGTGATTCAAATGGACCTTAACTCAAAGGAATAACGTCGATTTTTTATTAATGTTGAGAATAATTTCAATATGAAACAACTCGGAATTTCGATTAAGCGTTCAGTGATCCTCAAATAACGACGACACAAAATTCCACTTCGAGCCAATTTACATTTCATTACTTAAGCCGACAAGTCCGAATTCGCAGCGGTAAATTTAAAAAATCCTCAATATCACAAGCCAAATTCGACTTTATCACGTTCACGGAGCGTTCGGTTTAGACCAGGGATTCCCAAACTTATTTTGTCCACTGCCCACTTTGAGAATAAATTATTTTTTAGCGCCCCCTTTTTTAACCTACTTAAAAACCACTATAGCTCATTCGGTGTCTAAGAGTCCTCCTAGATGAAATCACAAATCGCCTCCCAAGCCTCTACACAACGCCCCTATTTTTTTCTGGGTGTCTTACCGCCCCCCTTTAGGCCTGCAGCGCCCACAAGGGGGCGTTATCGCCGACTTTGGGAAAGGCTGGTTTAGACGATGCTCCCGCACTTCCCGTTGGTCAAAGAGAGATTTTGGCTCAGGGTCGGGCGGCCGAGCGTGTTGTGGGCGTACACTAGATTCGAATCGTAGCCGTTCGTGTAGTGGTTGTTCTGGAGGCCGATCAGCAGCTCGACCAGCGCGTTGCTAGCGCTCTGGGCGTTCAGGAGTTCGAATATGATGCAGTTGCACTCCGGCTCTGGACTCTTGAGGCTCTTGGAGCTCGAAGCGGACGAGGAGCTGGACGCGTTGGAGGGCGGCGTCGGGTGCAGAGGGCACGTCAGCTGCAAGTTCCGCGGGTACTGGGTGGGGATGCCCGATAGGTGGTTGGCGGCCGCGCGCGCGTAGAACACGCACGTGTGCCCGTCCGCGTCCGGGAAATTAGGGTTGCCGTTGTGCTGTAATACGAATTGTAGCCTTATAGATCTTAGTGCGTCGTGTTAAGAGTGCATTTTTTTTTATTGCTTAGATGGGTGGACGAGCTTACAGCCCACCTGGTATTAAGTAGCTACTGGAACCCATAGACATCCAAAACGTAAATGCGCCATCCACCTTGAGATATAAGTTCTAAGGTCTCGAGTATAGTTACAACGACTGCACCACCTATCACCGAAACGCATTACTGCTTCACGGCAGAAACAGGCAGGGTGGTGGTACCCACCCGCGCAAACTCACAAGAGGTCCCCACCATCAGTAGCTACGCAAAGTATAATTTTGCGGGTTTCATTTTTATTACACGAAGTTATTCCTTCACCGTGGAAGTCGATCGTGAACATTTGCTAAGTACGTATTTCATTAGAAAAATTGGTACCCGCTTGAGATTCGAACACCGGTGCATCGCTCAACACGAATACACCGGACGTGTTATCCGTTAGGGCGCGCCGAGTTCTAGAACCGTACCCATATGAGCAGCTGCGCGGCGGCGAGGTGCCCGGCGGCGACGGCGGCCCGCAGCGCCAGCGCGCGCTCGTGCGGGGCGGGCGCGCGGGGCGGGGGCGCGGCCAGCAGGCGCACGAGCTGCCCCACGGCGCCGCGCGCGCCCGCCCCGCGCAGCGCCTCCAGCCCGCCCGCCGCCTCCGTCGCGCTGTAGAACTGCCGCCGCTCGTACTTCAGGCGGATCCATCTGTCGGCAAAATATATGTTAATTTTGGTGTGACTGCATTTCATTCTTTCATTTTAAAAGGCGCCCTGAATAATTTTTTTTAAGATCTCATTCTCTCTACTGCGGCTGCCGGTGGGTATGACAATTACAGTTACATTAATAACACTATAATGGCTCACGCGGGGCCCTGAAACTGCGATACTTTAAGACCAATTTTTTTTTGTATGGAAACTATCGACATCTTGTAGCGAATGTCCCTAAACTTATATGTTAATAAAGTTAAGGCATTTAATTATTGTGTAACTAAACACAGAAAATAAAAATTAATAAATCATACCAGTCTTTATTTGACAAATTAACATGTACAAATTGATTAAATTTTATGAATTAGTGGTTTTGAGAAAATTTACAAAATCCTTCATTAAAAATAAAATATAGGATAGGTAATTTGTTACTGCCATCTACAGGAGCAATGAGAAACTAATCGAAGCGAAGCCATCTAGTGGCCGACGCCCCTAAACTTTTTTGTTCAGTGCGTGAGTTGCTTATCTAAAACTAATTTATTTGTATTATCTATGGGCTCACCGCTCTTTTTCTTCCCGGGAGGAAGTCGCAACCGGTTTCACGTGTCCCCGGAGGTCGGCCTCCCATATTGAATTGGCTAAGGCGTTACCGATCGACACCATGACGCTGACGTGACTCAACCTGTGAACAAAGGAGACGCAATTTATTTATTAATCAAAAGCAGGGCAGGACGCCCTCAGGCTCGATGGAGTGATGATCTGTGCAGGGTGGCTGGTAGGAGTTGGATGAAAGAAGCCGAGGATCGTGCTTAGTGGCGAGCAATTGGAGAGGCATATGTCCAGCAGTGGACTGCTATAGGCCGATGATGATTCATGTATTTATTCAGAGACGCATTTCAAGGATAAGCTGGGTAAATATTACTGGAGCTCATAGACATCTACAACATAAACGCGTCACCCACCTTGAGATGTAACTTCTAAGGTCTCAGTATAGTTACAACGGCTGCCCCACCCTTCGAACCGAAACGCATTACTGCTTCACGGCCGAAATAGGCGGGGCGGTGGTACCTACCCGTTCGAACTCACAAGAGGTCCTACCACCTATCCTACCACCCCCCAGCAGGTCTAAAACAATCCTAGGAGGTACACTTACGGCCATTCGTCCAAGTCCAGCGAGCGCACTCGCGATATGTGGGAGCCGAGGTTGCGGTGTACCCCGGAGCACTCTATGCAGATCAGCACGCCGAGGTTCAGACTCGCCCAGTCCGGATCTGTAACGAGTTTTATTTATACGCTTTTATTAGCTTCAGACGTATGTATGTATGTAGCGGAATCTTTGAACGTGATTTTGACCCCGTTCAAAAAGTCGGATTAACTAGAAATTTGGTATACTTATTAAGGACCGATGACAATTCAATATTTAAAAAAAAAAATTAAAACCAAAAAAAAATTAAGAAATTGAAATTCAACTAAAAAATAAAATTTATTTTCTGTTATATTATAGCCCTATTATATTAAGGCGTAGTCTGAAAGCGGCTTCAACTGTTTTTGATTTTGAATTACATTACTGGTTTTTTTTTAAAGTAAACTAATATATTTTTTTGCTGTACTTACATGATGAGCGTAAATAATGGTAATAAAACGTTTAAAAAAAATGATTTATTTTTTTAAATCAGTTTCGATTTTTTCCGTCGCATCATCAAAGGTGTCATTAGTACGACAAGACAGACGGATTGTCTTCGTTTTCGGAGGCGGTCTCCTAACACCCAGTACAGAGTGTAGTGTGGGTGGTGGTGGGACAGACCTGGGGCGCCGCAGTCGCAGCACTGGTGGTTGCCGGCGACGCGGCGCACGTAGCGCGTGGCGCGCACGTCGCCCGTGGTGTTGGCGCCCGTGGGCAGCGGCTGGCGCGACGTCTGTCGGGGCAAGCCGGTATGTCGGGTCATGAAAAGTTACCTTCATAGCGTAGCGACAGTTCCTCTCTGCCGGAACGCATGCTTGCAGCAAAAGCCTTGAGAGGCTAACTCAGCGTAACCTTAACTAGTAGGTGAGCTCACGGGGCTCGAACCTGGCGACGTTGCTAACACTGGCCCTAGCAAGAGCCGTGCTTCCCAGAATCTACCACCGGATCGGAAACGCGACACACTGAGAAGATCCGGCGAGAAACTCAGTGCGCTGTGTCTGTGGGTCAATTTACTCGCCGAGCCCTTCGTCACAAGCGACGGGTTCGACGAGAACGATGACTGGTTAAAAATCTCTATTTTTTCTTCTCGGCCGAGGGCTAACCCTCCTACATAGTGCTTGCACCTAGATGTCGCGCGAAGTACGCGCGAAGGTCCGCAAATGTTGGAAGCGAACCGCAAGCTCAAAGATGGTATTTAAAGCCCTACCCACTAAACGACTCCCCTACACTTTCATCCAAGCGTCCGACCGCTCCCGAGGTCAGAACCCGAGCGAGGTAAGGGGGATTACCACAGTAAACACTAAAGCCAGACACGCGGCTCACCCTAAAGACGCTCGATAAAAATCATAACATGAAAATTGTTTTTTTTTTAAGTGAAACTTCTAATGCGACTTCCAACAAGGTTGCGTTAAACGTTACCGCTACCATGGAATAGAAAGAGACAGAGCGAGAGTGAATGCGCGGCACTCGAACGCATGCGCGTAGTATACCTGTTACAGGTCAGCGCGAGCGTTAGCAACGAGTAGCGCCCAATATTTTAATGAAGTATTTAAAAAAAAATTATATTTATTTATTTTTCTATCTATAATTTAAAAAATATATATAATATAAATATTGAAAATGTCGCATATATTAAACACTGCATTTCCTATTACAAGAGCAACTGATTTAAGGATGAAAAATGAAGGAAACCACAATACTACACATCCAAAAAAAAGTTTCGCTTCATTCACGTGCAACAAGTTGCATGAGCGCAGTTTTTTTTTTTAAATATGCCTGAAACTTTTAACCACGTCACGTATTTGAATGAACAGATCTGCTTAGATTAGACGTTCCGTACCCTGCCCTGTAGGGAGGCGAGGATCTGCGCTTCGACGGCGGCGACCCAGGCGTCCCGCTCGGCGGCGGCCGCGGCCCCCGCGCCCCCCGCGCCGCACACCTCCCAGCGCCACCGCTTGCCGTCCAGACTCACGATCGTGAACTCGCACGACGTGCCGCACTCCCCCTCTGCAACAAAAACGAAATATTTTACTGGTGGTAGGACCTCTTTGAGTCCGCGCCGGTAGGTACCACCGCCCTGCCTATTTCTGCCGTGAAGCAGTAATGCGTTTCGGTCTGAAGGCTAGGGTAGCCGTTGTAACTATTCGGAGATCTTAGAACTTATATCTCAAGGTGGGTGGCGCATTTACGTTGTAGATGTCTATGGGCTCCAGTAACCACTTAACACCAGGTGGGCCGTGGCTCGTCCACCCACCTAAGCAATAAATAAATAAAATGAGCGAACGTCTCTCTACCTAGGATTTTCTGCACTATTTAAAACACACAAAAATAACGAATATTGGGTAAATTAACTGAAAGTACTGAAATAAGGAATGAATGTATAAAATTTTGATGAGCGAATGATGAATGCTTGTATGAATGATTGGATTGTGATGAATTACAAAGGCACAAAAATAACGAACTTTGGATACTTATATAAACTGAAATCACTGAATTAAAGAATGAATGTGTACAATTGGGGTGAGTGAATGATGAATGATTGAATGGTAATATTACTTTACTGGTATACTTTAATGGTATTATTACTTATATAAATGGTATTATTAGTACTGAATAAATAAATAAAAATCAAAGAACTTTGATCGATGTCGGATATCAGAAATTTCTTCAATGCAATTTCTTTTAATTTCCTCCAAACCAATTCAAAATCTTAACGATCAATACAAACAATATTATCTATGACAAGTGAAGGAAAAATTATTGTATTTCTTGTTTTCCTTCTTTGTCGTTTAAAAAAATCAGTTGCGTGCCACCATTCGTGAAACCTAATTTATTGATCAATTAATAACAATTATGATATATTACTGATACTAGTTATAAAACCGCCGACGCTGTTGTAATCGCACGGGACCTTTTAAAGCAACTAGACTTTTATTTAAATACAAAAGTAATGTATTATTCGACATGAAATATTTTCATCGGATGAAATATTAACACATACATAATGTAGACTAACCCTTTAAGACTATCTTAATTTCCTTCTTTTTAGGATCGACAAAAAATCCAATTTTTCATTGACGGGAAAATATTGTGTTCACGGCCCATCTGATGTTAAGTTATTAGGGAACTCATAGAAATCACAATACGAATACCATCACTCATTTTGAGACAGCTTCAATTCTCATTGTTATGTAGATGTCTATAGGTTCCGGTAACCACTTAGGTGGGCCGTCAGCTCGTCCACCTATTGGAGCAATAAAGAAATAAATAAACTATCAATTTTAATGTTCGTTTATTAAACATTACTGTGGAGGTAGCTATACATGAAAAAATGATTAAAAAAAAAAACGCGTGCGGCCCTCGGGGATTGCCGCGGTAAAGCTATTGCATAGCATTTTTTATCAACTTATGCAATTATAATTAGACAATAATAATTGCATATTAAAACAATAATAAAATAAGACCACGCTATATTTATAAACATTAACAAAAGCAAAACGTTAACTGTCCCCTTCCCACTCATAAGCTAGACCGCGCGAGAGAGAGATGGGCAGACTTTTCATGATCACGCCGCGCGCTTATTCACAAACACTACACAAGCGCAACGTGTGAATGTGTTGAACGCGAGCTACATGGTAGGCGGAGTATTAGGTTTTATTTTAGTTACGGAATTTCTTGATTCGGTCGTCGCGCTCAAAGCCCGCGATAAAAACTATGCAATAATTTAAAAATTAAGTTGACAGTTATATGCCTTATGCCTTTGTGAAGGTCTTGTGTCTAAATGAATCCAAGAAGGTCGCATCGCAATAGCTTAAAAAGAGGACAGAACGTACCTTCGTCTCCGTCCTTCTTGAGGCCGGTGCTTTTCATTCGGCGGTGTCGTTTCTTCACATGCGGAGTGTCCTTGTCGGCTCCGTTGGTGGAGCCCACGTCCGGCTCTGAGGCGAGCGACTGCCGGCTCGAGGCTGGCTCCTTCATCGTCTCAAACGCCGACATCAGCGCTTTGTCTGTGGCCCGTTTTTCTTTATACCCTGCGACGTTGTTAGCAGAATTTGCACTTCCCTTTCTTCTACGTTACTAGTGGTAGGACCTTTATGAGTCCACGCGGGTAGGTACCACCACCCTGCCTATTTCTGCCGTGAAGCATTAATGCGTTTCGGTTTGAAGGGCGGGGCAGCCGTTGTAACTAGACTTGAGATATTAGAACTTATATCTCAAGGTGGGTGGCGCATTTACGTCGTAGATGTCTATGGTCTCCAGTAACCACTTAACACCAGGTGGGCTGTGAGCACGTCCACCCATCTAAGCAATAAAAAAAGTACCTGCTATTCGCTTACAAAAATTGGTACCTGCCTGGGACCTTTCAACACCAATGTACGAATGCATCATCTTAACATTTAGACCACGACGTCTAAATTAACTTCATCTTCCATTTATTCTGCAGACCGTACTTTTTTGTATAATCTATGAATGTTTTTGGCCAATAAAAAAGCTAGAGTTAACTTAACGCTTACACCTACACCCTCTATACCAATGACTGGTAATTTGTGATCAGTATTGTCCACCACTCACCAAGAGAGAGTCCACTGATGCTGTCGTGTATATCCAGACTGCTGTATCCGTTGTATCCTGGTACTGTGGTTATGATGGACTTGGAACCTCTTGGCTTCTGTCCTGGTACTTTCACTGTCACATACTGAAGGGATATCTCTTTTCCATTGACATCTTCCATGTAGTCCTGTAATTAATGGGCAATTTCATTGATTTATGCAAACTATCACTAGTGTTCGGTTTGTATAATTTTATTAGTGGGGAAAATTAAAAGGTTTCATTTTCATTTTCTGTTTCCTAAGTTTTAAAACATCAAATACAGACTTTACTTATCATCACTTAACTCGCAATTTCGAGATGCCTTGACCCTATTTTGGACTGACAAAAATTTGAAGCTACGACTTCAGCATATCTGAAACTACGCGGAAAGATCTTCTTTAGGTGTCCATGGACTTCACAACTTAAGATCAGAGACTACTCTATCTGCTCATCTGGATAGGTTTGAATTTTTTTTTTATTGCTTAGATGGTTGAACGCGCTCAAAGCCCACCTGTTGTTAAGTGGTTACTGGAGCCCATGGACATCTACAACGTAAATGCCGCCACCCACCTTGAGATGAGTTCTAAGATCTCAGTATAGTTACAACGGCTACCCTACCCTTCAAACCGAAACGCATTACTGCTTCAGGGCGTAAAAGACAGGGCGGTGGTACCTGTGCGGACTCACAAGAGGTCCTACCACCAGTAAAAAATGTGTTACTGTAACTCCAGGTGAACCGGAAACCCTCTTTTCGTACGCTACCAACACAACCAGAAAAGTTAGCTGTTTCTTTATTAGCAAACTACTTACGTGTAAGCTGGGATGGTAGGTCAATCTCCCATCATCACACAGAGTCACATACTTTTTCTTCCACTCTTTGTTCAGAGCCTTACTGCTTTTCTTGTACAAGTATCCCTGTTTCAACGGTATCGCCCTCCCTGAGCCTAGCTCTCCATTTTTCAATCTATCGTCACCCTTCTTCGACGGCGTGAAGAGATTCGATCTTCTCCTGGTTTTCCTCGAGGTTGTGGGAGTTGAAGACGGTGTGGGCAGGTCTTTGGGGTCTTTCAGCGGCTGCAGATCGTCCAAGCAATGCCTGGCTGTGTATTTAACGTTGTTATTCTCCGTTGCTATGGAAACAAGGCCGGAAGACGATCCGTGGCTGCCGAGAGAGTTGCCCCATCGTGATGACGTATCGGAACCGTTGGTGCTGTGGATCTCGACGACGTGCGTGGACGAGATGCCGCTGCTGTTTGATGAGGCGTCAAATGAAGAAGCACCTCGATGTAGGTGATGAGATGACGCGGAGAGCGTGTGATGGCCCCGTGGTAATGAATCCTATTAACAAAAACGACAATTACAGTTGAATTTTATTGCTAAGTCAATCGTGAACATTTGTTAAGTACGTATTTCATTAGAAAAATTGGTACCCGCCTGCGGGATTCGAACACCGGTGCATCGCTACATACGAATGCACCGGACGTCTTATCCTTTAGGCCACGACAACTTCAAATCGTTCTTGACTACCACGAAAGGAATTTGAAGAAGACAATAGTCCAATACAAAAAGTAATACATCACCTAAAACGAAGTAGGTAATTGCGTTAAATTTCAATTAAAATTAACTTAATGCGACAGCTTCCTTCCTATTCGAGCGCGCTGAACTGAATAAAAACCAGTTTATCGCAAGTAGGCCATTTCCTATGGGGGCGACTGAAACGATGGCCCTATGTAGGACGAAGCTCCAGTATAATAATTGAATTTATCAACGCAACTGTATCTAATTGAAATAATGAGACCACGTGCATCAATGATGGTAGATAACTACTACGAGTGTTATTGTCGAAGATAAATTAACGTTTTGTTTCGGAGTTATGAAGTATATTTCCGTTATTATGACGAGTATAATGTTTTATTGACATAAGCCGTATAGTGCCTATCGTGATAAACAGACAAGACAACCCATAGACATCTACAACGTAAATGCGCCACCCACCTTGAGATATAAGTTCTAAGGTCTCAAGTATAGTTACAACGGCTGCCCAACCCTTCAAACCGAACCGCATTACTACTACACGGCAGAAATAGGCAGGGTGGTGGTACCTACCCGTGCGGACTCACAAGACGTCCTACCACCAGTATAATCACGTTTTTTGTTGTCGTTATATTAGTTCTGACGTTCGAATACTTAATAATTACTTAGATAATACAGTTTTCGTGGTCACCGAGTAGTACTTCACTGACATTTGTTTAATTTTTAAGGAATATTTCCGATTCGATTTGCAAACTTGTGTGTACACTATTTCTCGCGGCGATGACAGGAACCAGACACAGTCACAACGACACCCCATATTGAAAATAAATAAATCGATGCCTCCAATGAACACTACTCTGACTCCAAATTTTTTTATTTTCGTTTTTCACGCATATCGCTTCACTATTTTGAAAGTACTAGAGGTCCCGCAGTAGTCGATATTCGACTATAATTAATTGGAATTGTAAGTTTGTACACTATTATGATTGTATTTTATACTTCTGTAATCACAAATTTCGCCAAGCTTACTCTATAAAAAAATATTATTAAAGACAAATAATATTTAGTCTATTCTCAATTTGACCAGAGACGTCAAGAATAAAAGTTTGATAATAATTAAATAGTATGCATGCGTGTGTGCGTAAAATACATGGTATGTAGTGTGTACACACATGTTTTCTTTATTGATTTAATGTATCTTTTATGCATTATTTAAAAAAAATATTAGCATTGTGCACTTCTTCTCTATATTCTCTATAAGTGTGAAAAATTTCATACTCCTCTGTCCGCGCAATTTTCGTAAAAAGGGCTACAAAGTTTTTGCTTCACGTATATAATATGTCGCAGGCAATTTGTATGATTCCGCCGTTTACAAACGGCGTCGTCATTATAAAAACGCTCGCCGTTATGTAAAATGCCGAAGGCAAAATGATAACTCGTTCAATAGTTATAATTTCGACATTGGTTGTAGTTTTAGGGTGACCATAATAAAATGCAGTTTATAATAATCAGACTTTATTTCCGTAATCAAGTACTAATGAAGATTTCAAGTAAGACTAAATTATGTGCTTTGTTCTCTTAAAGTACTTAGTTAAAAAATTTAAGTAACAAAACAACATTTAAATTACACACTTTATATACTCATGACAATAATAAAACTTCTAAGGATAATATGACACTTTCAAATGAAACAAACAGGTCGTAAGTAAAACCATATTTTGAAGTTTGAAGTATTCATGGTCTTTACTCTGCTCATTAAAATCTCGAGATATAATCGGTTTAACTACGATACCTTTATTTGGTATGTTACGTTTGGATTCATAAACAGGACATAACGATACGAATAAATCAATCGCTTTTCTCACACTAATAAATCTATCCTTCGTTTGATACTGAATTTTGTCTCGATCACCATGTCCGCAACCTCTATTAATCTCTAACAATACATCGGAATATTCGTTCAACGGTATTACACGAACGGTTGGACTATCAGGGCTATCCCTTTTTAAAATAAGGTAATCCAATTCACTGATGCTCAGGACCTCGTATTGTCTTGACCAGTAGTAATCTGCAGGAGTCCTCCGCGAACTAGATTCTGTGGCCACCTTAGCATTTTTTAGGTGCCGAATAACTTCAAAAATCTTACTATTTGTCCAAGGCTTTTTTACAGCTTCCATTTGAGAATTGTATTTTTTTTTTAATTCACTATAATATATACCTTTAAAATCAGAATTCTTTCCTAAAATGTCTTCTCCACACGATATATTTGCACTGTTTTCAGTTATTTTTTGACGCGGTTGTTATTATTTTGATCAACAGTGGCGCACGTGGTAAAAAATTGAACTAAGCATTTCAATTTGCCGCGGCATTATGAAAACGGCGTTTGAATTGTCGATGCTATGTTGTGGCATATTATAAAGTGACACGGCAATATACATGTTGCCTTCGGCATTTTACATAACGGCGAGCGTTTTTATAATGACGACGCCGTTTGTAAACGGCGGAATGATACAAATTGCCTGCGACATATAGATTACAAATTCATTATTGATGGGGTTTGAAGCAAGAGTAAATCAGCTAGTTACACAAGAAAAAACCATAAATATATCTGCAATAATAAAGATTTTATCAACTTTTTTTCGTAGTTTAAACGCTCCTCCTGTAAACCTACGAATTCGGAGTTTGAGTAGTGTTCATTGGAGGCATCGAAATATTGTTTCAACAGTTGAAACATTACGGGGCGAGCTTCCGTTTCTAGAACTTTCATCAGAACACGCATACCTACATCCTTACAAATCAACGAATATGTCAATATGTACGGAAAGTCACGTTTTCACCGAAACATTACACATGATTATTATTGTATGTACACAATCATTAGATAAGTCGTTTTGATAAATTTTCAAAATAAGGAAGTACCTAAACTCTTCTATCAAGAGACTACTTATCCTCAAGCCGCCGACTCATTGAGGACATTCACAATGTACCTATTCAAGCCCTTTTTGGATGAGATGTCACCACCTTCGAAGGTCAGAGACACAGTGAGACGTGTCAGTAATAATGATTTTTTTTTATTGCTTAGATGCGTGGACGAGCTCACAGCCCACCTGGTGTCAAGTGGTTACTGGAGCCCATAGACATTTAGAACGTAAACGCGCCACCCACCTTGAGATGTTAGTTCTAAGGTCTCAGTATAGTTACAACGGCTACCACCCCACCCTTCAAGCCGAAACGCATTACTGCTTCACCACCAGTAATTACGCAAATTATAATTTTGCGGGTTTGATTTTTATTTTTTTACGGAATAACCATCAAATTATACGATTTTATTCGTTTAAATTTTGTTTTATTGCTTTACGCTGAAATACGAGCAAACGGTACAAGTCCGGCGAGTTTCAGATGCGCTCCCGCAAACTATCAGAAACATGACGGATCGATTATCCTTATTAAACGTTCGTGTTCGAGACGGAAGACACAGAAACTACGAAGGTAAACTGACGCAGCTGAATCTTTGACTATATCAGACTTTAAATTATTTAGTTACTGGTGGTAGGACATCTTGTGAGTCCGCGCGGGTAGGTACCACCGCCCTACCTATTTCTGCCGTGAAGCAGTAATGCGTTTCGGTTTGAAGGTGGGGGGGGGCAGCCGTTGTAACTATACTTGAGACCTTTTAAAACTTATGATTCAAGCTGGGTGGCGCATTTACGCCGTAGATGTCTATGGGCTCCAGTAACCACTTAATATCAGGTGGGCTGTGAGCTCGTTCGTCCATCCAAGCAATAAAAAAAAAAAAAAAAATTATAGAATTTATAAATTTCATTTTCAGACGACATGAAACCAGTGCACTCCTAGCCTTAAGGCCCGACCGTAAAATCAGTGGGTCACCAAAGCTATATGAGACCAAACGAATTATGATACGTTAAATTTTTCGAAAATTTCTTTTCTTATTCTTCTTCTTTGTCTCCACCTTATCCCACTAGGTAGGGTCGGCGCAGCGAATTTTTCTATACCATCCTCTTCTATCAGCCGTCATCACTCCTCTCTCTCTCTCTCTCATATCGTCATTCACACACTCCATCCATGTCTTCTTCGGTCGACCTCTTCCCCCTCTACCTTGCATTACAATTTCCATACATCTCCTAGTCACATGCATCTCCTCTCTATACGCATCACATGTCCATACCACGGAAACCGTTCGCTCTTTAAGAATAGCTCTTCAAAAGAATAAATTCATAAAGTACATTCGCCCCCAAAATATGCACGATAAATGTTATCCTGAACAGATTAGATATTGGTCGCACCGTCGTCCGTCGCTTGTTTTATTGGAAAACAATAAATCAAGGACATCATTATTATTCACTAAATTATCTTTGGATGATTAATCTGATTCAAAATTTACGAGTATTGAGATTCTTGACCGTGTATACATTATTTTATTCCCATTTATATATTCTTATCAGCATAACTCACTGTTGGTAGGGAATACAGTGAGCACACACGGATAGGTATCACCATACTGCCTATATTTTCGGCCGTTGCATGTACTGTAAAAATTGAGACGTAGGACTTATGTATATCTCAAGGTGGGTAGGAGCATTTAGGACGTTGATGTCTATGGACTCCGGTGACCACTAAACACCAAGTGGGCCGAGAGCGCATCCAACCATCTTCGAAATTATTTTTTAAATGTGGCACCCGGTGGTGTAAACTGTTGCCGAATTTCGGCGGCCCATACTTTAAGGCTTCGTCTAAGCAACTGACCGCGACTCTTTGGTCGACCTATTCTTTGTCCACTCTTAGGGTAGTGAATCGGAACTGAGGAAGTCTATAAATCGATTCACAGTTTTTAGTGCTCAATAAAAAAACTCTTTTGAGTAGTAAAGTAAATTAGCGTATTTTAACTTTGCAACATAATTAAAGAATGATATTAATTTTATTGCAAACGTTACACGCTTGAAATCATTTGACTGATCATAATTGAGTTATTAGAGTGAAATCGGATTACGTAATAACCATTCCGTTTAAATCATTTAGGTGCGTACGAGACGTAAAATATTTAATTATATTGATAATATTTTGTTATTATTTTTAAAAAAGGTTAGCTAATGAACGTTTGCTAAATCGTGGCCAAAAAGACGCCCAGTGTTACCTACTCATATCAAGCGATACGATCACGTTCTGATGATACAGTTTTCTCTAAGCGAATACGTACAACAAATATTCACCGATCGACTTCCGCAATGCAGGAATAGAATCGCGTGTCAAAAAATCTAACCAAAATTGATTCAACTAAGTACTGCCGTAGCATTTTCATTGGTTTTTGGTCAGTCGTAGACATAATAGTATTTGTACGATTTAATCTCGCGTTTATTATTGTAATAATATTATTTACATACACAAAAAAAAACACTGCTAAAAAAATAAATGATCTCTAATCAGAGTACCGAAAAGATAACTGGAATATATGAAATCAAAAATTCCCTAACCAGACCAATGTACAGACTTATAGAGTATTGTGTTCAATTAAAAACAAATTTCAATATTCCAAATTCAAGAAAAACATTAATTCAATAAAAGTAAATCAGTATGGAAATATTCCTTTCTACTGTTAAAATTAAATACATTATTTTTTTGCCGTAGGCAGCAGCTTGCCTATACCCCTGGTATTACTGAAATCCATGTGCAATAATAATAGTAAAAAATGAATTACATATTTGGATGTATTAGCTCACGGCCCACCTGGTGTTATGTTTACCGGAGCTCATAGACATCTACAATGTAAATTGATCCGTGATTCACTTTCACACATGAGTGCTAAGGTCTCAGTTTTTACATTACGACAGCCCCACCCTTTAAACCAAGACGCATTACTGCTTCACGGCAGGAACAGGCGAGGTAGTAAGTTAAAACAAGTTAAGTGCTGCTATTGGCTTACAAAAATTGATACCTGTCTGAAATATTTGAAAACCAAGGTACAAATGAATCATCGTAACATTTAGACCACAACGTCTAAATTTATCATCATATATATATCATCATCATTCGTCTTCCATTTGTTCTGCTGGCCATACTTTTTTGTATAATCTATGAATGTTTTTGATACCTACCCATGTGAACAAGACGTCCTACCGTTAGTAATGAACTTTTACTTACAACAGTATGATTACCAACAGGTAGACGGTATTCTGCCTACAATGGCATTTAAGAAAATATATATACGAGAGTGTATATTGCATATATTACCAGTGAAAACATAGAATTTAACACACATTCTCTTTAAAATTCTTTAACAATTGGCAATATTATTTTTGGTTATTTGCAGTCAAAACAATTATACCTTCTATTCAGAACATGCTATCAATTGAATTTGTAATATGTATAATGCATACCTGTCTTAATAGTAGAAGACAAAATGTTTAGATAATTTGAATACATATATCCCAATTTTGTTATATCATTTATGTCAATGATGAATGTTTCCAGTTGCCAGCATGTATTATCAGTACGCCTTCAATTCAAGCATTCAGCGATTATTTGCCACAAAATATTCATTCTTACTAGTTTATAGACTGTCATACATGACAGCCCTTTAATAATATTATATCAAAGCTTCCATCTCTACAACTAAACTTAAACCTATATCTCAAAAATCTTTATTTGTATTTAGATATTTTTTTTCTCTAAGCACTTGTCATTTTTGTGTATACTGTGACATTGGCAATCAAACACCGAAACAGTTGCATCGCTCGATACAAATGCACCAGGCATCTTATCTTTTAAGCTACAACAACTTTAGTCAATCACGAACATTTGATAAGTATTTGGCTAATATCACTGATAGATACCAACAATGCTAAGGACACTGTCAAGTCAGTGTACAGCTAATGACTTTTTCTCAGTTCTCATAAGGACTTGCCATAGGACTCAGGGAATACCTCGGTGGGAAGCCAAATCAATTCCTCGGAACACAGATATGACCATATCAGCTACAAGAAGTCATCTGTGACTCCAATGCTTTTAAGAGATTTTTTTCTATATATTTTTTCTATATAATTTTATTCTCTTCGATTGGCTACTAGCATTGTTGTATCATTTCATTCAGAATTTTATAGCACAGGTAATAATACATTTTAGTTTCATTTGCATATTAACTTGAATTTTGTCACAAAGCCAACGCTTGTTGTCTATTTCCAGAATTTCTAAATTTCAACTCAAGGTCAGCCATCTCTTGGCAAATACCGATTATCGTTTTTGTGTATAAATTGTACACAGTTTTTAAATTACTCATATAGGACATGGTTTTATCAATATAATTTAACAGACTTTTTTAATAAAAAAATTTGCTACAATAATTACATTAGGTATTGTATTAATGATATTTAACGTTAAATTGATCAAGAACATTTTATTTTTTGGGACATATTTTAGTACAATTTCATAAATAAAAAAGCATTCTCTATTTAAGACTATCTTATCACCTCTTATACATACTTAAGTTAAAAGTTTACTGTTCGGAATGCACAAAACTAGTAAGAACCTACTTAGGAAGGAATATATGGATTTTACTTCATTATTTTTTGCATGTTTTTTATAATAATAACGACTGACCTTATATAAAAACGATGTATGATTGTGGCTAGGTGAATTCGCAAGAGGCTGCGGAGTTGCCGGACGCGAGCCCCCGGAGAGGCACTGGGATGACGCCGAGAGCCTAGTCCCGACGATCTTCTGACACGCTGTAATAAACACCACGTTAAACAAAACACAACACATCGACTTTCACGGCACATTTTTTCATATTACTATTTCACGCACATTCAAACTTAGTCGATTTCCTACGATCGCGTTCTTCGGCTCTTTGTATGTTGTAGCACGAACTCCTACGTCTTAAACTTGAAATAGGCGATAGATTAGACTTGAAAATGAGCGTTCTCTCCATCCTTCCATTCAGAATTAGACTTTTTAATTTAAAATCAACGAACAACACTTCCGATGCTAAGCACTGTCAAAAATGTAAACAATGCGCGGAACGAATGAACAAGAACGACCACTCAGCTACAGGCCGGTGTTGCCACTAGCCGCGAGTAAACTCCTTGCGTCTCGCAATCGCCGAACTACTAACGCCCAACGCCAGTCATCGCGATGTAAAATCACGCGAGACGATACTCGTAAAATCATGTTACGTAATTTTATAACTCTCTATCTGATATCGATTTCAACGGAACGGATTCCATAAACTCGCTAGATCTGATAATGTGCATTAATAAAATTACTATAATTAATTTACGATTTCTTAAGGTTCCAACATTACTCTTCGTTTAAGGAACTGATTTTTTTTCCTTTCCTTAATCCCTATGATTGTTTACTGTTTGATTATTTAATTTTATTGTGAATTATATTTATACAGTATATACAATTTATACAGTAATTTTCTGCATCATGTTTCCTTTTTCTTTGAATTTAGATAATTTTCACAAAATGAATAAATAGGCCCTAAATTTCTTCTTGTTCTCCGTTTACTAATTATTTGAATATAACATAGTCAGCTTCTGTTTAAACTATAGAATGTGCAACTAACGACTTATGCCCGCTATACGTTTCAATCAACGAGATTGGAAATAAAATTGAACATTGATTCTATAAACGAATTCACACGGTTAGATTTCAATCAAAAGATAAACAACAAAAGAATTTCATGCAAATCGAGAAACGGTAACGGCATTCCTTGATAAAACTAACCAACGAAAACCTCGACTGGGCTGACATCATCCATATTTAAATATTCCGCGGCTGACTGAATTCGTTACACTTACCATCTTGAAACACTCGCTCCACGTTTAAGCCATAGGTAGCACATGTCTCGTAGTATGAACATCTTCGTAGTTCATTGGACAGCTTGCGAGCGCGGTTGTCGTCTACTACACGTGGACTACTTTCACTTATGGCATCTGGAAGAGCAACCAATAATTTAATAGGAAATAATTTATTAAATATCGAACCGTTTACGTAATTATGCATAACGTTTGGAAACTACTCTGTATTATTTTGTGAACAGCGAGTGGTCTTTTGAGAACAAATTTTGTCGTTAACATTCAGAACACTTAGATTCGAATTGAAATATACAAATCTAATCTTGTACAGCATAAATCTCAAAAGACAAAACTTTAAGGCAGATGTTTATTTAATCCACAAAGGGTATTGGAAGATGTGTCAATAAACTCACCTTGGGTTCCAACCAATATGATTGGAATTTCTGCTGAATTTCTATAATGGGACATTTTATTGAAGTAGCTAGATATTGTGTTGTAGCTGATCTCGTTCTCCAGGCTGAAGACAAAAATTACCGCGTCAACCCACGCGGTGAACTGAAACAAAAAAAAAACATATACATTTATATCATATGTTAATGTTGTGTGATTATGTTTCGATGTGTTGGTAAATTTTTTTTACTGATTACATAGATAGACGAGCTCACGACCCACCTGGAGTGAGGCGGTTACCGGAGCCCATAGATATCTACAACGTAAATGCCGCCGCCCACCTTGAGATATAAGTTCTAAGACCTCAGTATAGTTAGTTACAACGGCTACCCCACCCTTCAAACCGAAACGCATTACTGCTTCACGGCAGAAATAGGCAAGGTGGTGGTACGTACCCGTGCGGACTCACAAGACATCCTACCACCAGTAAAAAAATAGTTTTGTAATATGGATATACTGTTTGTCCACTGAACAAGCCCTTTGTACTACTACTACCAGTAGTACTGTATTTTCCTGGCTCACGGGAATTCTAGGTTTCATAGGCATATTTATTGTATTTGACATTGATTCTAGAACTAATTCGAAAATTATAAAGAAAGCTTTTGGGTTTTTAACAAGCTAAATTAATTGTCAATTTTAGAGTCGATTTCATTCATAATCGAAAATATTCAGTGAAATCTTTAAAAACAACTATCGCTTTTTTTGGTAATCCAATATTACGTATATCCCCATAACCCTAACATTGCAAAATTAAGCCCGCAGGAAAAAACCCACACCCTTGTCGAAGAGCCCCATTAAAATTACTTGGGGTAATTTCGTGCAGTCGCAGGGGTAAACAGAAGGGTTGCGTAAAACACGGAAAAGAAAGCTATAACATATGCAAAAGAATGCACATGTTATAATGTCTGCCACAATTTAAAATATTACATTAATTAATACAGATAATATAAAAAATTGGTGAATGAATTCGTATGTTAGACTTTGTTATTGAACATTCTTGTATGTACTTTGGTTAACAATAACACAATAGGCAAGAGAACACTATTGTTTCAATTTCAAGATTCAATTATTCAAGAACGAACATTACATCGTCATTTTGATTTGAAAAAAAATCCCGAGGTCTTTATTTTCGGTTAAATCTTAAGGAAATAATGTCATGGTTCTTTTTTATTGCTTAGATGGACGAACGAGCTCACAGGCCACCTGGTGTTAAGTCGTTACCGGAGCCCATAGACATCTACAACATAAAGCCTCTACCGACCTCAAGACACAAGTTCTAAGGTCTCCGTTTTTACAGTACAACGGCTGCCCCGCCCTTCAAACGGGAAACTCATTACTAATTACTGCTTCACGGCAGAAATAGGCAGGGCGCTGGTACATACCGGTTGAGACTCACAACATACCCGTGGGGACTCATAAGCGTCCTACCACAAGTAATTAAGCAATTTATAATTTCGTATTACTTTAAAATGTTCTAATCTCTTTAAATACTCATATTAAATATAGGCGTATGTCAATTTAGCTGGAGCCTGTCAAGTATATGACTAGCCCAGCTTCCACTCGAACGGACGTTGCGTAGGAGGGTGCCACCCCTTTACTCGACGAGTTAAACAAGAGCCGTCATCCGGCACCGGAGTGCGTGTCCGTGATGAGAGAGGAAAAACCATAGAAAAACCGGTTCTACCTTGAGAGTTCTTTGTCTAACTTATTCGTGTAAAGAGCGTCACATTTCAAACGTAACAGTTTCAACGGAACGTCTGTGTCAAGGACGTTTTAATAATATGCATGATTCATTGTTTTTAAGTGTGGTATGAAAAAATACAACACCCGGCAATATTATGTAATTACAGTTGAATAAGCCGATCATGAAAACAGCCACAATTAATTATAACAAAATATTTAGTATTTTTACTGGTAAAAAATATTTTTACTGATGGTAGGACCTCTTGTGAGTCCGCGCAGGTAGGTACCACCACCCTGCCTATTTTTGCCGTGAAGCAGTAATGCGTTTCGGTTTGAAGAGTGGGGCAGCCGTTGTAACTATACTAAGACCTTAGAACTTATATCTCTAGGTGGGTGGCGCATTTACGTTGTAGATGTCTATGGGCTCCAGTAACCACTTAACACCAGGTGGGCTGTGAGCTCGTCCACTCATCTAATCAATAAAAAAATATATAATAACAATAATAATCATCTAATCAAAAAGTATTACGGTTTAATGTTGTGTTTATGATTTTCATTTCATTATTTCCGAGATATCCCGAATTCTTTACACTTTTCGGGGTCAAGAGGTTACACAAAAGTCGTTTTAATTATATCCGCGATTTGCGAAAACCAAAGACAACACAGCTAATTATTTATTTACATATTTAATAAAATGTTTTGCACGCGCATTTCAGTGCTAAAAGTCCAACGTATTCCTGTCCAGAAACATTAATATAATGCGTTCCGGTTTGAAAAAATTATTAATCACATTTGCAATGTAATTGTAATTTCCATTATATTTCTTAGTATGGTTTTTATAGCTTGAAGTTACCGCTTAGTACCAGCCGGAGAATAAAGCCATCTGTTTTCTATTTATTATTTCTACACTTAGGTACTATTTATCATAACCTAAGCCTTGTACTAACATGCATTCTATTGTTTCTGAAGTTGTTTGATGCTAGTTAACTTTTTTTAATCACCATCACTATTACGAGTAAAAAGTTAAAATTGTCAATAATTTTAAAAATGTGTTAACAATAGTTTTTTTTACGAACATGTTAGTACTAATATGTAATAATAAAATGAACATATGAATACGTGTACATAATTATGTATGTGTATTAAATTATCTATACTAATATTATAAAGCTGAAGAGTTTGCTTGTTTGTTTGAACGGGTTGATCTCAGGAGCTACTGGTCCGATTTGAAAAATTCTTTCAGTGTTAGATAGCCCATTTATTGAGGAAGGATATAGGCTATATAACATCACGGTAAGACCAATACAAGTGGAGCACCAATAAATAATGTTTCAAGATAGGGGTTTAAATAGCTCCTTAACATTATATAATTCAAAAATATTTTCACTTTCTACGTAAATGAAATGGGGGGTAAAATGTAGCGTTATGCCAAAGTAACTATTCCACGCGGACGGAGTCGCGGGCAAAAGCTATGTAATAATAAAATGAACATGAATACGTGTACATAATTATTTATGTGTATCATCGAAATATTACTTTCCGAAGCCAGACACCCGGAAAATGTTAGTTTAAATGGCGCGTGAAATAAAAGTAATTTTATTGCATTCGTAAATTTAACTGCGGACCTTCGCTCGCGTTCTTGAAATAAGTATGACGATAAAAGAAATGCTGTTGTAATTCATAAAAAATATATGTAATAATCATCAGTCTAGAATTTAATGAGTGTAGAGAAAATATAAGTCAAATTAACGATAGGCAGCGGTTTGGCTCTGCCCCTGGCATTGCTGAAGTCCATGGGCGACGGTAACCACTTACCATCAGGTGGGCCGTATGCTCGTCTGCCTACACGTACAATGAAAAAATATTTTTAAGCCATTAAAATGATTTCTAAAACACCTAGTCTCTCGACCGTAATAATGACTGAACCTCAAAAGTAACTTAAATAATCTTACCACTAGGTTTACTAAAATTAGTCAATAATACAGAGCAGTTGGTTTTAAGAAGGATTATAGTAATCTCACCGATCCATCACGAATTTGAGATGTCAATAATAACACGATGGTTTATTATACGATATGAGACAATAATCTCATAATTTATTACTTTTTATTTTAACGAGCTGTAATAAAACAAATGCACACTCCACGAGCAGCTCTTGGATACTGGGCGGGCGGGCGACTTCAAGTGTAGGGCGGTGAAACCTTTCGCTATTTGCCTTTCAGTCGCACTCGTGGTATTCAGCATTTTGAATGAGATTGAAAAAGAGATAGAAACAAATGCATAGTGCAAATAACTTGTACCGTAGCCCGAAAACAGTAGTTGCTTTAAAGCCATTATTACTTTTACAATTAATAACTTAATTTTGAGTAAATTTAACTTTATCTCTCTCTCTCTCTCTCTCTCTCTGTATTCGTTTCGAACTGTTTAGAACTTAGAACAGTGATACATTAACAGTCATTTACTATGATATTTCATAAACAGCCAAAAATTGATTACTTGAGACTTCAGAACTTATATCTCAAGGTCTATGGGCTCCAGTAACCACTTAACACCAGGTGGGCTGTGAGCTCGTCCACTCATCTAAGGAATATAAAAAAATGTCTTCATCGAATATTTTTTTCATCCTGTCCAATAATTAATTTGTCTTACTACAGACTAGGTAAATTATTCTAAATATTGGACCTCAAAAATAGAGAACTAGCAGGGACGTCATCAAATATGTAATAGTAAAGCATGTAGTCACTTTAAGCTCGAAAATAATAAAAGCTGAATGAGACCGTTCTGTGTATGGATCCTAGACTTAAATCAGACACAGAGTTCTTATCTTGGTACTGGCGAGGTTTTTGAGTACAGCGTTGTGCATTGTAATTGTAATTTCTTAAAAGTTTTAGTGCAACACCCCAACAAGGTCAGACAACGAGAGAGAGTTTATGAATCTAGAAAACGAATTGATTTTGAAATTGCCGATTCACAATATCAATATCAGTTGTTTCGGTAATCGTTTTTCATAGCTCGTGAATAATGTACATAATATATATACCTAGTCAGGTCATAAATTCTGTCACATGTTTAATGTAAAATAATTGAAACAAGTTTATTCATTATGTAACCATTCATATACCAAAATGAACTTAACAAAACATAGATTCTTATGACACTAAAGTTTATTCAAAATGACGTCCGTGATTTTGAATACAGGCCTTCAATCTGCGCGGCCAGTCGTCTATCGCAGCACGAACGAGGTCCATGTCAATATCGGTGGCTGCCTTAATCAAGGATGTCTTGAGTGACTCCAAATTGGGATGAGGCTTTGAGCACGCCTTTTCCTCCAAGTGTTTCCATATCTTGTAATCTAACGGATTCAAATCTGGACTGGAGGAGGGCCAGTCTTCGTGCCGGATGAAGTCGATTTCACGCGCCGCCAGCCAGTCTTGTGTGCTCTTCGCTCTATGAGCTGGCGCCGAATCTTGTTGGAATACCCAGTGCCTGTTATTGAACATGGCATGAGAAACAGGTTCCACAAGGTTCGTCAGGACTGTATTTTGATACACAACTGCATTCGTTTTTACACCTTTCTCACAAAAATGTACCTCTGTTAAGCCCCAATAAGAAACTCCCAACCATACCATGAGCGAGGATGGAAAATGACCTCGTTGGACACGCGGAATACGGTTGCTCGCTTCTTCACTACTGTGTGCGTACACCTTATCATTTTGTTTGTTGTAGCTCTCTTCTACGGTAAAAATTTTTTCATCCGAAAAAATAAGTTCCCGATATTTTTTTCCCGCGTACCGCTTCAACAAAGCGCGGCATCTCTTCAGTCTCAGGTCCATTAGACGAGCATTCAAACGATGTCCTGTTTTTCTTCGATGTGCCCGAAGCCCTAAGTCTTCATTTAACACCCTTTTCACCGTGGTTCTGCTTAACCCCATCTGAAGGGCCAACAGTTTCTGCTTACGTTTGGGATTTCTTTGAATTCGCGCCTTCACAGCTTTTATCACTGCTGGAGTCCTAACAGACCGAGGGCGACCACTTCTTGACCTATCATCTACACCAGAATCTTCATTGTATCGTTTGATGGTACGGTAAACGAATCTTTTGGTTATATTCAAAATTTTCAGTATGTTAAAAATTTGAATTGGCGCGTAACCGCAACGATGCAACGCAATAACTGCAACACGGTCTTCTTTAAGCGTCCACTCCATATTTAAAAATGAGTAAAATTCTAAAAGTATACATTTTTATTTTCATGAACAATTCGAAATTCGAATTCAATAAACTTTTTTGTGGCCAGCATTCTAAAAGAAAAGTTTTTACTGTGTGACAATACTTATGACCTGACTAGGTAGATTGATATGCAGGCGTAGTGAATTTCGAAAAGTTTCTAATGAATATAAAACGAAGATGTTTTAGGTTTATTTATTACTATAGATGTACAGACCACGTCTTGGCCCCACCTTGTTATTAATTCGCTGCCTTAGTTCATAAAATCCTAATGTGTATAACAACAACCGGTTCGGAGAAATGCTGTCTCATACTTATAAACCTAACAGTCAGATTGATGGTACCCATCTAGTTATGCACCCATTTGTTATTGCTATTTAAGTGCGTCGAGAACAATACCACTAGTTTAATGGCTTTAGGTTTTATATAACGAACATATTATTACTGTATTTGTTTAGACTGTTCTGATGTAGCCTTGAAACTTCTATAAAGGCAATTAGATAACGCATTCGAGGAAATTCAACGAGAACTCGATTTCTTTTCCAAAAATGCGTAACTTTACCTTGGAACATGCAATGTTCAATTATATCTCCAAAACAAAATCGCTACCATTCTGTGCTAAAATTGCGATGAAAATGAATGAAGCCTAGTGCGTGTCATACATATTTCAACAACACATAAATAAAACCCTGACAACAAAATAAAAAACAAAGATAAAACGAGATATGGACCCTTGAAGAATCAACTTTCAAATGTAGTCAAAAATCTACATGGGTATATATATTTTTTATGAGATTGTTTATATTGCTCGTAAACTCGATCTTGCATAGGTTTCGGGGGCTTTTGTTATCTCCAATGAACTCGGAACCTGTTTTCGAGTATCCACAAAAACGGGGTATGATATGAACAAGATACAGTAAACAAAGTCGAAAGTGTTGGACGCTTTCTATTTCCGAAATAAAATTCGAAACTTGCTGGAGCATCGAAATCGAGACAAGTGATAACAAAGAATATCAGTTCATGTTAGTTTTTCTTAAAAGACAAGTAGGTAACAAAACATGCGGAACTAAGTTAAACAAACTAACTAAGTACTATCATGATTCTAAATTGAGGCCATCAGCGCAAAATAGGCCTAACCCACAAGATTCAATCATATATGACGTATATTGGAATTTATTTAAAATATAATAAATTTTGATGCAAAACCGGCCTATCCATAGTTTCACCCATAGATAACAGATAG
Organism: Bombyx mandarina; assembly: GCF_030267445.1. Classification (NCBI taxonomy): domain Eukaryota; kingdom Metazoa; phylum Arthropoda; class Insecta; order Lepidoptera; family Bombycidae; genus Bombyx; species Bombyx mandarina. The sequence goes on along the minus strand of NC_143216.1, from coordinate 11,233,608 downwards.
CTTTGTAAACATATTTTTTGCGCGTATTGTTTTTTTGCCTATTCAAATTCAAATTCATAAAAATTCAAACCTAATTGCCTCCATACTAACTATGGTAAGCTTAGGCCACTTTTGCGCTGACGGCCTCTATTAACATACCTCTTTGATTGACTTTGCAGTTTTAGTCGATTTAATAGTTCACCACTTCATTATGAAGAAATAAATCAGTGCAATTGTTTTTTACCGAAAAACAATTAATTTAGCTGCTAGAGTTTGATACAGTTCTTATTTATGTATGAAGCATGAATATAACAACGCAGGGCCTGGTAACTCGATACGTTGTGACCCCTGTGTGTTGTCGCTTTGTGCAAGAGACATGATACTTTTACAACTTACACAAAGACCATACAAAAGAAACGGTTCAAAAGAATATCACAAAAGGATACGGGTTCAGGAAAGTGCTTCGGAGATTGACGGATTTACGGTCTAGTTGCTTGTAGTGGTGACAGTCTCGCTAGGGTATATCTATCTATACCAAGTTAATTAAATATAATATACTGAAGCTGAGAAAACATTTGGAGCTTGATGATAACAGAGAGAATTCAAATACCAAAAAGGTGCAATGAAAAAAGATAGTAGGTGGTATCATAATGAAGCAATAATGACCATAACTTTTGTCCATTTACGATACAGATATCTCGTATACACGTACCTATATAACTGTCGAAATCATTTTGTGCATCACTCTAATATTCCCGCATATTAATGGCTGCAATATTATGATTCGTTAAATTGTAAACTCCGTTGTCCGTACTCCGTGTTGTCATTATTTCAAGCGCATCTAATTTTGCCATAAAACAGCAACCAACCAACCAACCAGCAACCGAGCAACCAACCAACCAACAATAGACATCTTTTAATTTAAATTATTTCCGAAAGAGATTTTAATAAAGCTTTGTTAATTTGGATTTTGGGTAGTATAATTAATTGCTTTCATTCATCAAAGTAACAACAGTACCTAAAAGTCAGCAGCCCTATTAAATATGTATAACTGAATGACACTAAGATCGCTATTGATGACATCTTTAGTAATTTAAAATGACATTGTAAGTTTGAACAGTTCATTCAAAATACAAGGTTAATGTCGTCTACATATTTTAAGGTCACAGAAAAAAGAAACTTTGTTAGAGTTCTTAACGTTAGAAATATATTATTCAACTAATCTCATTGAGTATTATTTATCAACATCAAAAGCATTAGCGATTCGAATGTCTTTCTTTATTTATATTAAAACAGGATTAAAAGTGCAAATGCAAATTAATGAATCATTTAGTGCATGTAAAAAAGTATTTTAAAATATTTAAATGTCATGACAAACGAAAATTATATTTGGAAAGAGAAGAAGGTAACTCTTTTCTATGGCAACATTTTGAATGAACTAATTTCAGCAGAATGAAAACAGATTAGGTAAAACTACCGTCACAGAAATTGTAGTTGTCATACGTACTGCCGGCATTCATATTATTTAATTTTGTTGAAATTCTGTACAACTAATTACTTAAATGTATGGTATGTATGGCAAATATATAAAATGGTGTGTGGATCAATAATTCAAAATAGATGATCCATTTATTAAGTCGTTAGGTGAAAAAGTGTGCGAAATATTGAAATGTGATTTTAAATTTTAAATCGACGCATTCTAAGTATTCCTCCAAATCGATTTCGACAATAATCTATCGTCCAATTCTATTATCAGACAATGGCTTCCCATTACGGGATATATTCTTCAAACTTTGGCAATAACAAATGGAGCTGACGACCGCCTATCGAAATACGTATGAGCAGTTTAGTTTACATTAGATGCGTATCTCTGCCGAAATGTTGCTACCGACACCGATGAGTTAGAAGAACTGTCACGTACCAAACGTAACGCGGGGAAATGTTATAACGTTCGAATACATTCAGGGGAAACATCTACTACCTATTTATTAATAAAACTGTTTTTTTTTTTTCGATATATTTATTTCACGGTTATTATTACCATTTTTTTTATATTGCTTAGATGGATGGACGAGCTCACAGCCCACCTGGTGTTAAGTGGTTACTGGAGCCCATAGACATCCACAACGTAAATGCGCCACCCACCTTGAGAATAAGTTCTAAGGTCTCAAGTATAGTTACAACGGCTGCCCCCACCCTTCAAACCGAAACGCATTACTGCTTCACGGCAGAAATAGGCAGAGTGGTGGTACCCACCCGCGCGGACTCACAAGAGGTCCTACCACCAGTAATGAAGGATCCACTAGGAGATGTATGGAAATGGTAGTGCAACGTAGAGGGGGAAGAGGTCGACCGAAGAAGACATGGATGGAGTGTGTGAGTGACGATATGAGAGAGAGAGAGTAGTGAGTGTTGAGGTGACGGCTGATAGAAGAGAATGGAAGAGAAAAATTAGCTGTACCGACTCCACTTAGTGGGATAAGGTGGAGAAAAAAGAAAAAGAAAGAATTTCCGACGAAGACTGCTGCTAAGCTGTTATTGGTCACGTGGTTGGACGAGCTCATGGCGCTCCTGGTCTTACGTAAATGGTTTCCTGAGCCCATAGACATCAACAACATAGATACCGCTAAGCACCTTGCGACATGAGTTCTAGGGCTGCCCTACTCCTCAAATCGAATCAAATCACTGCTTAACGGCAGGAATTGGCAGGGTGGTGGTCCTACCCGTGTGGGCTCACAAGATGTTGGACCACCAGTATCGAATTTGAATATTATGCTAATAAAAATACTACTGGATGTGTCTCCACCGTTATATTGCTATTGACTACGATGACTTAGAACTTGAAAATTGTATCAATCGCAATCCAGCGAAGCTTGTATAATGCGAATATATTTAGGGGATGCGTAGGTATGTACATTTATGATAAGGCGAAATACGTATTCGACATGAATAATAACATTACAATATTTTTTTAAATATACAAGTTTACTCATGTGCTCACGGACCTCTAATATACTGTAGACACCGGAGCCCATAGTCACTGTCATGTCTACAACTCAATTGTATTATATTCACGGCTCAGTCTGAAGCGGTACAGCTAACTAATTCGCGGCAGAAATAAACAAATGTTGGAGCTTGATCGTGCGATATCAAATCAATTAAATAAAACTAAATAAGTTGTTAAGTTGAGATTATTTCGACACATAAATTACGTTAATTCGTTGAGCTCGTCCAACCATTTCTGCAATAAAATTAATAAAATAATAATAATATAAAAAAATGACTAATTTATTGTATCGTTGAAATGATTGGATTGGCGTATTAGGTGCGGGCCAATTCTAATTAATTATTCGAGAATGATTTAGGCGTACATTAATTACGTAATAAAATACATGAGGCTGTATGAATATCGAATAATTGTAAACAGACATGCTTTAACAAAAACCGACTTCAAATAGAAAAAAAAAGATATTCGAAAATAAATTAATATACACTAAAAACAATAATCATCGAAATCGGTTGGCGTGATATTGAGTTATTGAGTTATTCATCTATTTGTCGCGCACGTACTTAATGCAAATTTAAGACTTATATGGTTTTCTCATGGACACCATTATCAGAACTGAAAATTAAATGGGACCACACGGGAAGCGTCAGCTTTCTAATAAGAAAAGGAATCATCAAAATCGGTTCACCCAGTCAAAAGTTATGAGGTAACAAACCAAAAAAAAACATACAGTCGAATTGAGAGATTAAAAATATATTAAACTAGCTGACCCGGCAGACTTCGTAGTGCCTCAATCTATAAATAAAAGACCTAAACTTTTGTATAAAATAAACTTAAAACAAACAAAAGGAATCCGTCCGACGGGGGACACACCAAAGGAAAAACAAAATTGTTATTTTTGTTTAATTCCGAGCATTTTCATATTTATTTACCATACCTTCTCTGGACTTCCACAAATCATTCAAGACCAAAATTAGCCAGATCGGTCCAGCCGTTATCGAGTTTTAGCGAGACTAACGAACAGCAATTCATTTTTATATATATATATATAGATATAAGATATTTAAAAATCATTTCTACGTTGTTTGAAAACGACCTTTAAATCAATCCAAAAAGCGCTTTTATTTGTTGCTTCATTTAAATTTAAAAGTAACAGATTCAACAAACTCAAAATTCACAAAATAATTTCGATTCAGCTCTCGTCGTCGCCTCGATAAACCTTTCGTACCTCAAACATTTGACCTTCGCGACTAGCTCAGCGTTTGTGAACTATGAGATCAACGCACTCTCAATGTTAACGAGTCAACGGACCACAGTTCGAAGTTCGAATGCAGCGCCAATCGAAGCCGGAAAATCGATTTTGAACATCGACTTTTTTTTATTAGGTCTAATGAATTGTTTAAATTCGCTTTTAGTCCAGTTATTTTTTAGTTTAGTTTTTTTCTGGTGGTAGGACCTCTTGTGAGTCCGCACGGATAGGTACCATCACCCTGCTTATTTCTGCCGTGAAGCAGTAATGCGTTTCGGTTTGAAGGGTGGGGCAGCCGTTGTAACTATACTTGAGACCTTAGAACTTCAAGGTGGGTGGCGCATTTACGTTGTAAATGTCTATGGGCTCCAGTAACCACTTAACACCAGATGGGCTGTGAGCTCGTCCATCCATCTAAGCAATAAATGAAAAATCACATTATTTCATCTGAATGAAAAATGATTATTATAAATAAATATATAACTGGGAACAAATCACGCACCATCGTACGTGTCCCAAATTAAGATTCCTTGTGTTATGTCTACCAGAGACTGACATACATACTTAAATACGTTTAAATATATACATATATAGATAATAAACACCGGACAAAGAGAAAACAAACCTGTTCATCACAAAAATATTTGTCAGATGTGGGAATCGAAACCACGGACTCCGGCGCAACAATCAGGAGTGCCAACTACGGCACCACCGAGTCATCATACAACAACATCTTAATAGAAAATGTTACTATGGAATTGGTCGTCGTGGCCTAACGGATAAGACGTCCGGTGCATTCGTGTTGAAGCGATGCACCGGTGTTCGAATCCCGCAGGCGGGTACCAATTTTTCTAATGAAATACGTACTCAACAAATGTTCACGATTGACTTCCACGGTGAAGGAATAACATCGTGTAATAAAAATGAAACCCGCAAAATTATAATTTGCGTAATTACTGGTGGTAGGACCTCTTGTGAGTCCGCACGGGTAGGTACCACCGCCCCGCCTATTTCTGCCGTGAAGCAGTAATGCGTTTCGGTTTGAAGGGTGGGGCAGCCGTTGTGACTATACTGAGACCTTAGAACTATATCTCAAGGTGTGTGGCGCATTTACGTTGTAGATGTCTATGGGCTCCAGTAACCACTTAACATCAGATGGGCTGTGAGCTCGTCCACACAGCTAAGCAATAAAAAAAAAAAAAAAAAAAAGTATATAAGCCCAACCTTAATTTATCACAAATTTTATTATATAATGTTTTGAAGATTTAGAAGAACTTATATAAGTGAAGATTTTATGCAAATTCGAAACGAATTTATATTGACTAAAACCAGCAAAATCACTTGAAAGAATTCGAAGATGAACTTCTTAAAATAACACAGGGACGATTAATTTTGGTGGACGAAATAGCGTCTGCCTTATGATGGCTGTTATAGCCGAAAACGTGGTCACAGTGAAATTTTTACTGAAGGGAATAGGAAAATTACACAGGCTGGGATTTAGCTTAAAATCTAAATCGGGAAGAGTTCAAACGTGCGGCACACGCGCATCTTCGCATCTTCCCATCTAAGCATTAAAAAAAAAGAATAGTCTCACGCTGGTCATTGCATGATCCCATAGAAACTAAGAAACGGATCTAGGTTGAATGACTTTACAGAATATTTTGAAGCAGGCTCGTCTCGGCGCATTGGATATGGGTCATGAATATCGAACACCAATGACAAAGACCTGCAGCGACTTTGCATATCAAAGCGAAACGAGCGGGAAGTGAGCGTATAATCGCCTTTTCTAAGGTATTAGTGTCGGTATTTCTCAGAGATCAAAACGGTATCAATGATGCCGAATGCCATGATATCACACCTTTGGGTTGAAGTTTTACTGCACTGATAGTCCATAGTCCGGCTTCATAGTGCGCTGACACCACCACAACCTTACCGTGTACTAGACAATAAAAAAAAAATGGTGCGCGTGTAACTTGGTGCACGTGAAAGAAAGTGGAACATCTTTTGCGGTGTGCAATGTTGTGGTTTTCTTCATTTTTCATCCTTTAATTAAATTTCTCTTGTAATAGCGAATACTGTGTATAAGAGAAACAACCTAGCTCGCTTTGTCTGTTTTCTCACTCTCACTTTTCCTAAATTGTGTCTTTTCTCTCTAGAGTCTAGAGACGTAACTAATCTGTCGCGAGTTAAATTTTACTCTCAACGCGCCTAAAGAAGTTTCACTTCAAAAATTCTTTTTGGACAGCACCCGGTCAAACCTTTATCCGCCTTAAAATAAAATATTATATTGAAATACACATAATTTCCGCAAACTGATAAAACATTCACCGTTTCCTATTTCGAATCGGTATCCCACAAGTATTTACGTCTATGCATGTGAATAATAAACGCGTAAAACGCATTTACGATTCGCACAGGTGCCGGTATAATTCCGGTCAGAATTTATGAATACATTTATAGAGCGTGGTGAACCGTCTTCAGAGTGTTTTAAAAAAACTGAAAGGGGCTTATTCGGGATTTAGTTGAGAAACGGAAACGATTGAAATCGAAAATCTGATTTTCATGTAATTTCTTTTTTTAAATGCATTATAATTCACAAACACAGTAAGTAAGTAGCAAATTTAGATAAAGTAGTATCGTAAGAAAAACAAACGTATTTACAACACATTCTTGCAGTGCAGATGAGAGTGAGTGAGTCCGCACGGGTAGGTACCACCACCCTGCCTATTTCTGCCGTGAAGCAGTAATGCGTTTCGGTTTGAAGGGTGGGGCAGCCTTTGTAACTATACTGAGACCTTAGAACTTATATCTCAAGGTGTGTGGCGCATTTACATTGTAGATGTCTATGGGCTCCAGTTACCACTTAACACCAGGTGGGCTGTGAGCTCGTCCACAGAACTAAGCAATAAAAAAATAAAAAAGATATTGGTTTCTTCTTGTTTTTAGGCCTCTATACTAACCCAACACCGGGTCATCCGTGGACTCTGCTAATAAAAATAAAAGCCATTTAAATTACGCAGTCTAAATGTCACGCCAACCCCTCATTCGTTGGAAACACGCTTACCCTACACGAGAGACTGCCTAGATATATTTACAATAATATGTAAGTTACCAAACATGAACCAAAACCAGGGATATGGATTAATATCGTGTGACGAAAATAAAACCTCGCAAAATGTTTTCCAAAAGTTTGACTGTGTTGGCATTGAAGCAATCATGCTTTTGGAGAGCAATCGCACCCCAATCTAAGGTCGCAAGGTCGCATCGTTGGCTTTTAAATTTTACCCTTTAATTGGTTATAATAATAGTTGCTATCCACACAGCCGAGGATAGGCAGGAATGGCGCAGGATAATGGAGGCCACGACCCTCAGCATTGAGGATTATCGACACAAGGAGGAGTTACAATAAAACTATAGAACACCATTTGAGATAAAACTTTTCAACGTAGATAGACTTAACAACGTCGAAGCAAATAAGTCCGAAAATTAATTGATTCTATTTCTTTAAGCGTTGCACTTTCTCCAAAACTGATGACGCTCAGACATGCCAAACCCGTGCGAGATAAAGACACCTCGGTGGATCTTGATTCTCAGTAACATATTCAAACCCTCAAGAAAAGTAAAACCGGGAATTTGAACTAGAGCAGTTAGAGTCACATAGAACCTTAAAATGGATCGGAATTTTAGATTCCTGAATGAATACAAAGAATTAATAATGAAACGGACATTAAACATGCAATTTGTAGCTTGGCTTTCTAGTATTCTCGGTATAACAAACACATATGGGCATAGAACAAATATAGCCCGAATTCGAATAGCAAACATATTTAACAAAGACATTTACTATAACCGCGAAGAATATTTAGAATCATTAACGACCAGGCCAAAGCCCAATGTGTTTAGAGCGAGTTTTTTAACGTTCTCGATAGCGTAAAAGTTAACTCAATTTTGTATGGAATTGGAAAGTTTGCCGCTAGGGGCGCTGGTCCAACTCTATTAAAATTTGAGTTAACGTTTACGCTAGCGAGGACGTTAAAAATCTCGCACTAAGGACACTGATCAGATATTTGTAGGTTACGCCAAATGCAGGACATTTAAAAAAACTTTGTATCCATCTTAAGTTGAACACAACTTCATTTGGGTTTTTAATTCGGAACCGTACGAAACAAAATAGGTTTTAATATAATTAAATCCATCCAGGTATATTAAATTACACTTGAAAGAACTCGAAAGGGTGTTTGACAAATAAACCAGTGCCACCCCTCGGCGCCACACTGTCGGCGCGTGTTTTGTACGTACTATTCTGAACGCTTACTGTTTTATACTGGTATTACTGTGTTGCACACATACATAATTAGTTAAGGCATCGAAATATTCGCTAATATTAACCAATATTTCTTGTTACATTTATGTGGATGATGAAAATATCTCCTATTTTACTAATCACCAAAATTACAACCGGTTATTATTTAATATTCGCAAACAGAGAAACTTCATTCTGTACTACTTTTATTTATACTCGTAGTATAAAATTGTTGCGGGTAACCATCATACAACGCAAGATAATTGACAGATGCCTGAATCTCGCTTACGACATTTTCAAGATAAAGCGCATATATAATACAAGTTCCGAACACGGCATTCCCGATCCTGCGGACAGAATGGAAAGCAGTCGACGTCGCCCAAAACACGTCATCTCGGATCCTCCCGATCCACTAACGGTGCTTTTAGGTATTTCAAGCACCGGTCACCGTTCTCGTCGAACCCGTCGCTTGCGACGAAGGGCTCGACGAGCAAATTAACTCTCAGACACAGCCCACTGAGTTTCTCGCCGGATCTTCTCAGTGGGTCGCGTTTCCGATCCGGTGGTAGATTCTGCGAAGCACGGCTCTTGCTAGGGTTCGTGTTAGCATCGTGGTCAGGTTTGAATCCCGTGAGCTCACCTACAAACGTTAGGGCGAAGCTGAAATAGCCTCTCAAGGCTATCAGCATAGGTAGGAAAAAAAAAAACAACATTCGGACCGTCGGTCTACCGAGCAATATCACCCGCTCGGTGGAAGATCTTCTTTTCGTCGTAAACTTCCCCAACAAATAAACATTCAATAATCAACTCAAATTTTGTTATTTCACATGTCAACGTTTAGACAGTTCAAAGCAGGTGCTAAACAGAATGAAAACTACTACTTTTTCTACTATACTACTCTTAATAGCAGCGGCTTGGCTCTGCCCCTGGCATTGCTGATGGGCGACGGTAACCACTCACCATCAGGTGGGCCGTATGCTCGTCTGCCTACAAGGGCAATAAAAAAATAAAAAATAAAAAATATTTTTATCATGATAAAATTAGACTGTTCCAAACCCTGATAAGTGAGAAATGTCACTCCAAATCGATGACCAAGGACCTGTTTTGCTGACCGAAAGATATCACAACATCAATGCGGCCGTCCGCCTCAAGTCCACCATGGTACCCATGTCTCAAGGTCGATTTAGTTTGAAAGTCTCCATTGAATTATTTAACAGTTATTTTATCGTTCAAATAATTACCGCATCGTGGCTATCATGCAGGTTGGAAGTACCCACACGTGTGGACTGACCTGCCACTAATAATTCACTACACTCCCTCCTTATATACCTGTCACCATTTATTCATTATTATGTTAGTTAACTGTTTCACTATGAAACGAATACCAAAATTTTCCAATTTGAAGTTGTCAATCGTCTAGTCCTGGGTTTCCCGCTAATTAATTCTGAGGGATATTCCCTATCGATTTCCCCTTTTGTCCTTTTGAATCATATTCGGTCGTCGGGCAAATCATGATTACTTACAATAAATCCTCAATTTTACGTAATGAATAAGGGAGCTATCTATATTCGTGTTGTCGTTGATGTCCCAGAAATTTCCGAGGCCCAGTGAAACCGTTCACTATAACCGGGAAACCTCTACTGAACTCTACTACTCGTATTGGAACGATCTAGAAAAATCGTTCCATGTATTAAGTTCAGAAACGCATCGTTGCGGCTTCCTATATAAAAGATAGAAATAACTATGCGACGGTAAAAAGAAGACGGGACTTTCTTCTTCCTCTTTCTATACTCTTTATTCCACTAAGTGGGGTCGACACAGCGAATTCGAATTTTTTCTATTCCATTATCTTCTATCAGCCCTCATCTCATGACACACTCTTTCTCCCTCTCTCTCATGTCGTCATTCACAAACTCCATCCATGTTTTCTTCAGTCAACCTCATCCTCCTCCACGGAACCATCAAAAAGAATTACACCAAGCACATCAAATCAAACGACCTATATATAATTTATATAAAATCTTCAAAAAGCAACTAATACATTTAAGACGACTAGCTAATAAGTACGTATTAATAATTCAAAAGCCAGTGCGCGTGGGGGTAGACAATCAAGTCCCCTGTTGAACTTCAAAGGAGGATCATTCATATTTGATGTCCCTTCAGTGAGCATTCGTAATCATGTAGTGTATATTTTCAGCTTCTAATTCTTATATTAGCGTCACTTGTATGTTTCAATGTAACGAAAATTATAAATCACTACTTAAATTACATATAATCCACTTTGTCCGGGTAATATGTAATTTTTCAAACGCATGTATATTTCGGACTCACTAGCAATTTTTGGCCAATTTTGAAAAGGTAAGTAAAAGTAAGTAAGGTACATATATATGTAACTGATGTTTATACAATAATTACTTTTCACTGCGTCCTAACAGTGGCTGGGTTCAAGGACTACACGACAACCTGAAAATAGATCCCTAACTCAATCTTCTTTTGTTGTGTTTGTGGTTTTTAAGAAGAAAAAAAACCCATTCCCATTTATAAAACTGTTATCAGACCAATTATTATAATGTTCGGAACTAAAGCCTTAAAACCGAGAGATATTTCGCTCAAGATTTTGGGCCCAATCTAAAAAACGGACAGTTACTAGAGAGAGAAAGAGAATTTGTGGTAACTGAGTATAGACTGGAGAAGTTAATTGCCGATATAAATGATACAGGAGTGACCAAGATTCGGCGGGACCGATGGATAAGTTCACTTACAGTTTAGAAGAGAAAGGATCTGTATTAGACTAAAGCGTATCTTAGAATCCCGAATTACTGCCAACCTGACGGAGCTAATGCGGACTTGCATGAGGGTAAAGTTGAAGAGTGGCTAGAAATATCGCGAAACTGAAACCGTTTACGTTCTATCCACATTACTGGACGCTACGAGCTAATTTAGTTCGCGGCATGACCAGATGGGTAAGTAGTGCAAGTTTAATTGAACCAAACTACGAGAAATTGCAGTACGATTACAAAAAAAAACCTTAAATAAATATATCATAACTAGCTGACCCGGTAGACTTCGTAGTGCCTTAATTGATAAATAAAAGACTTAAATTTTTGTATCAAAATAAACTTAAAACAAACAAAAGGAATCCGTCCGACGGGGGACATATTCAAGGGAAAAAACAAAATTGTTATTTTTATTTAATTCCGAGCATTTTCATATTTATCTAAATCATTTTAAACCTTCTCTGGACTTCCACAAATAATTCAAGACCAAAATTAGCCAAATCGGTCCAGCCGTTCTTGAGTTTTAGCAAGACTAACGAACAGCAATTCATTTTCATATATAATATAGAAGATAGAAGATAGATAAATCACAAAATAATCATCAGTTGATATTTTGAAAGCGAAAGTATATGATCTCTTTTTCAAAGCACAGATTGCTTGATCGTTTTGTAGTACGTTGTGGTTTATATAATTTATTTTATTTGATATGGTGGTAGGACCTCTTGTGAGTCCGCACGGGTAGGTACCACCACACTGCCTATTTCTGCCGTGAAGCAGTAATGCGTTTCGGTTTGAAGGGTGGGGCAGCCGTTGTGACTATACTGAGACCTTAGAACTATATCTCAAGGTGTGTGGCGCATTTACGTTGTAGATGTCTATGGGCTCCAGTAACCACTTAACACCAGGTGGGCTGTGATCTCGTCCACACATCTAAGCAATAAAAAAAAATGTATTTCTTATCTATGTATTTATTTATATATTTTGGTAATGTAATTATAACCTAGTGTTAATTTTTACTCATGTCTACTATAATTCTTTAAATTATCGCCATGTATTAACTTTATCACATCTACGCACTACTTAAATCTTTCACTTCATCAACGAGGGTTAACTGGAAGAGAATGCCTGTATGAGGTTAAGTTGACCCTTGTACAATGTTTTTGTGCAATAAAGAATTTTTAATCAGTCAATCAATAATTAAGTTTTCTTTAATGAAGACTAGCGACCCGCCCTCGCTTCGCTTCGGAAACATTAAATTTTATTATTGATCGATAGGCGAAACCCGCCATGTTGCGCGCGGTACGACAATAACTGCGCGTGACGCCGCGGGGCAAAGCTTGTCTAAAAAAAGTAGCCTAAGTTACTCCTTATATCATCAGCTACATATCAGTTAAAGTCTCGTCAAAATCGGTCCAGCCATTACAGAGATTAGCCGGAACAAACAGACAGACAAAAATTGTCAAAAATGTTATTTTGATGTATGTACCGTATATATATTTATATGCATGTAGTAAAAAGCGGCTATTTCAATATTACAAACAGACACTCCAATTTTATTTATATGTATAGATGTTATGATACCGCTTCATTAAAATATAGGAGTCCATTGTTATCACAGCAATACATTTTGTGAATCAATAGTCTCAATAATACTCCTCATGCTTTCGAATGTTCCAGACTGAAAACGCCCCTATAAATAAACGCGAGTCCCACGTCTATATCCCCATGAAAACCAATTAAAAGTTGGCAGGGCGTTGGCGGGCTGTTGCTTCGTCCGGTTACGAACCTCCAGCGAACTAGGTCGCACTGCACTTTGCACTTCCGCACTTGGAGGCACGTTTTCAATTTAACACCAATGTGAAAATGTATACACACATAATGTACATAGTGCGCGAACGTTTGTTACGCTTTCAATATAACAGATTTGAAGAATCAAATTTTATTATATAACAGATTTACTGGTGGTAGGACCTCTTGTGAGTTCGCACGGGTAGGTACCACCACCCCGCCTGTTTCTGCCGGGAAGCAGTAATGCGTTTCGGTTTGAAGGATGGGGTAGCCGTTGTAACTATACTGAGAACTTCGAATTTATATCTCAAGGTGGGTGGCGCATTTACGTTGTAGATGTCTATGGGCTCCAGTAACCACTTAACACCAGGTGGGCTGTGAGCTCGTCCACCCATCTAAGCAATAAAAAAAAAGATGATTTCCTCAAGGGAAATGTGATACCGTGTGAAAAAATTTATAGAGCCCGATTTATAACAGAATAGTTTCTTTTTGTTGTTTAGACGATAGAATGAACTTACCGGTCACATAGTGTTAGATGGTTAGCAAGGCCCATGGACATCATCAAAGTAAGCGTTGCCACCCACCTCAAAACATGAGGACACGAGGATTAAATTAAATTAAATGTAAATCTAAGTCTCAATTATATTTCGCACTGGAACGTATTACTGCTTTGCGAGAAAAATAGGCAGGGTGGTGGTACCTACCGATGCTCACGAGACACTTGCTATCAGTAATATAATATAATAATGATTATTTATGTTTAATTGTACCTTTTTATAGACCTAAGAAAAAATCAATGGATTGCGTGAAAGACGATATGTGTAAGAGGGGAGTGAGCGAAGAAATGGTACATGATAGAGGAGTATGAAAGGAGAAAGCATGTTTCGCCGAACCCAGGTGACTGGGAGAAGGGAAGGAGAATGATAAATTGTTCCTTTTTTATAATGGACCCAATATTATTATAATATCACGTAAAATGATCGCATAGCATAATACGTCGACACTAAAACGAACGCGTCAAAGTGAGCTATATTTAGAGGACTATATCGGAACAATCAGACCACGGCTCGTAGGGTAATCTCGGCTAATGTTATGACGTCACCCAACAACCTCGTTTAGGGCAGAAGGGTTGGGTCCGGTGTTGTCGGGCGTAGGGTGTTGCTCGATATTTGCCGATTTTTTTTGTTTTATATTTGAACTAAATCTTTATACACGATGAGAATTTTACTCGATAATAACTGTTCATGATCTACAGATAAAATTTTCATTGTTTATTTCTAAAAAAAATACCAATTTCAACAAAATAAAATGATAATGTCAATGCAGTCGATGCATTTTGCACCTTTTGAAATTGACTTAATCCAAAATTCTTTGTTTTTGGTAAACGCTAGAAATGTGAATACTTTAATACGGCTGATAGAAGAGTATGGAATAGAAAAATTCGTTGTGCCGACCCCACCTAGTGGGATAAGGTGGAGACAAAGAAGAAGGCAAATGAGAAGATGATGATAAGGCGACTACAACTACATTAAGGAACTCTACAGTATCATGGCGTACATGGAGTAAGGAAACATCAAATGCTGAAGTCGATGGTGCAGTAGTACATAATATCGTAGTACACAAAACATTTAGTAGTTACGAATGTATTATAGTTCGTATTAGTAGTGTGTTCATCACTTCTCTTAATTAACATTCTTTTAATAAAACGGAACACGTATAGAAATGAATTCCAAACATTCCGAAACGCCTTTTGATTTCTTCTAATTTTTTTTTGTATTAATAAAATAATAATGATAGCTCTTTAACTAGTGGCGTAAGATTATATACTCTATGATCATCTCTTAAGTAAACCACATTTGTTGCAAGTTATTTCTTTTATTTTAATACTATTAAAACCATATTTTGAAATTTTTCTATATTTGAAATTCAGAACTGATTTTATAATAGAAAAAAAAAATATCAAAACACCTTTTGATCGTTTGAAATCGGCAACCCTGTTCTTTTTATCTCGCGCGCCAAATTGCCGGATAAACGGAAACGGAAATAGGCTCGCATTCGAACACAGAAGGTTAGATTAGGTCATAAGAGATATTTTCTGGTCTATTACGTAAATCGGGAATGCGACAAGCACGCGATATTAAAAACGAGCTTGAGTTAAATGGAGCGGGGGAGGAAATCTATAAAAAAATCCTTACATTACGTAGATGGTTTTTTTTACAATTGCAAATAGCAAATAGTTAGCAAATAGCTTTGACGATGAAAGAATAATATTATGCCAATTGCATATGCTATGCCTATTTTCTGCCGTGAAGCAATAATGCGTTTCGGTTTGAAGGGTGGGGCAGCCGTTATCACTATACTGAGACCTTAGAACTTATATCTAAAGGTGGGTAGCGCATTTACGTTGTAGATGTCTATGGGCTCCAGTAACCATTTAACACCAGGTGGGCTGTGAGCTCGTCCACCCATCTAAGCAATTAAAAAAAAGTTTCTATTATCGCAATGGAAAGCTTCAATTATATCAATAATATTCAAATATTTGTAATTTCTGTGGGTAGTCTGTGAATTGGGCTGCCATTATCCATTTCTATCGCGAAGAAGTCTTGCCTTCCCGTTTGAACATTTGCCTACAGTACAAACTGAGGCCTCGATAGCAAGATTCAAAGCGGCTTCCACATTATAATGTCTATGATAATCTAAGTGATCATCATCAGACACCGAGTGGACGAGAAAATCGCCTACCCACACTGTTGAATAAAAAACGAATTACTGTATATTACGTAAATGTACATATTGAAGTAATTATTTAAAAATACCACTCGCAATTAAAACGATGTTCTAATTAGTTGAGCGGTTCAGAAATATTAAAATGCTACATTTCTTTGAAATTGCTCACATTTTTCCGAGTTTTTTTTTGTTTCCTCTCAAAGAAGCCCTGCGGGCTGACGCTGTGCCCGACTTTTGGTCGAAAGTTTCTTTGATGTAATTATAAATGGGACTAGAAAGGCTTGGGGCAAAGAAGGAGAACAGAGATTCATAACAAAAATACCAAGAAATTTGGTTTGGGAAAGTAAATTTGGACAAGGGACTATGACGGCCCTTGTTTTGATGCTGTGTATATTTCGGTACATTCATAAGCCCTGGAAAAAGCTTAACTCGGAAGATCTGCGGTTGGCCCGACAACTTTGCTGCTTAATCAAACCGTATGAGCCAAACGCACTGAGTTTCTCGCCGGATCTTTTCAGTGGATCACGATTCCGATCCGGTGGTAGATTCTGCGAAGCACTGCTCTTGCTAGGGCCAGTGTTAGCAAAGTCTTTCAGGTTGAGCCCTTGAGCTCACCTATCCGTCTTTTTTTCCCTACCAAGGAATAGGTAGGAAATAAAAAGAAAAAGATGTGTCAACTCCAGTATCTAGCCAAAACAGAAAGATTAGCTAACTGCACGAGCGTCTTCGGAGGCCTAGCAGCTGGATGGTAGCTGCTTCGCGACTACATCTACCAGCGGAATCACGACCCATTGGGATATCCGGTGAGGAACTAAGCGGGCTGATACCACGGGCTGGAGTCACTATACTTTGACGGTGACCTGACTTTTTGGTTTCTCCATTTTCTGTAAAAAATATACCTTACCACCTTGTCATCTATATTAATAAGATAAAGCTGAAGAGTTTATTTGTTTGAACGCGTTAATCTCAGGAACTACTGGTCCGATTTGAAAAATTATTTCAGTGTTAGAACTGTTAGATAACCCATTTATTGAGAAAGGCCACACGGTAAAAGGCAATAAAAATGGAGCACCAATAAAGAATGTTTCAAAATAGGGGTTTAAATAGCTCCTTAACATTCTATAATTCAAAAATATTTTCACTTTCTACGTAAATGAAGTGGGGGGTAAAATTTAGCGTTATGCCAAAGTAACTATTCCACGCGGACGGAGTCGCGGGCAAAAACTAGTATGTTTCATAATACGTTACTTAATATGAAGATTATAAGAGAAAATGAATACTGGTATCGTATTTCCTATTACAATAAAAACAAATAATAATATATTTCGATCGAAAAATTCATAATCTAAAATAGCTTAACAGAAACGATGACGTCACTGAAAACTTTCACATCCTATTGTACTGATAAGATATAAAAATACAGCGCAAAGATATGTGAGTCTGATATGGCCTGAAAACTCTAAGCGCACCGATAATGATGACCTATTGTATTCATATATTGTTATATATGAAGTCGTCGTGGCCTAAAGGATAAGACGTCCGGTGCATTCGTTGTTGCGATGCACCGGTGTTCGAATCTCGCAGGCGGGTACCAATTTTTCTAATGAAATACGTACTTAACAAATGTTCACGATTGACTTCCACGGTGAAGGAATAACATCGTGTAATAAAAATCAAACCCGCAAAATTATAATTTGCGTAATCACTGGTGGTAGGACCTATTGTGAGTCCGCACGGGTAGGTACCACCGCCCTGCCTATTTCTGCCGTGAAGCAGTAATGCGTTTCGGTTTGAAGGGTGGGGTAGCCGTTGTAACTATACTGAGACCTTAGAACTTATATCTCAAGGTGGGTGGCGCATTTACGTTGTAGATGTCTATGGGCTCCAGTAACCACTTAACACCAGGTGGGCTGTGAGCTCGTCCACCCATCTAAGCAATAAAAATAAATAAAAAATTCTAGATCAGTCGCTGGAATTTTCAGACTTCTTACAATTCACAGAAGAACGCTTCGAAACAATTGTTCCTATATACATACATACATAAATGTATACACTTCAATCGTTATGGTTCTGAGATGTATACAGACACGTGACGATTAGCTGCTTGCCTACTTATTTATTGTGCTATTCAATAAAATTAGGTACCATTAGTGGAACAGTCACTTTATCAATGCATCGAGTAAGCCTTATAAAAGCTCGGTACTCGGCGTGGATGATTTTGATTATACTTTTTGAAAATTAATTTGTAATATGATTGTAAAAACGAAAATTGAGTAAAGCACTTTTGATGCTAATAGTACTAATTACAAATTTCAACCCACAGACACAGCCCACTGAGTTTCTCGCCGGATCTTCTCAGTGGGTCGCGTTTCCGATCCGGTGGTAGATTCTGCGAAGCACTGCTCTTGCTAGGGCCAGTGTTAGCACCACTCCGGTTTGAGCCCCGTGAGCTCACCTACACGTAAGGGTAATGCTGAAATAGCCTCTCAAGAATATCAGCATAGGTAGGAAAAAAAATAAGAAAACAAATTTCAAAAGTAACTGTGGCTTAGGGACGGAATGCATGTGCTCCTGACCTTGCTGATGTCCATCTGAAAAGTGGTAACTGGAACACGTGAAGATCACGGTTTTAATGTTGCTGCCCATCTTGAGACTTGAAGATTGCATCACTGCAGAAATAGGCAGGGACCACCACCCGTACGTGTTCACAATACGCCCTGGCCCAAATACTTGTGTCGTTACTAATTTAACCCACTGAGTTTCTCGCCGAATCTTTTCAGTGAGTTGCAATACCGACCAGTGGTAGATACTGCGAAGCGCTGCTCTTGCTAGGGCTAGTATTTGCAATTCTCTCGGGTTGAGCCCGTGAGCTCACCTACCCGTCAGCGCGAAGTTGGAATAGCCTCTTAGGTCACAAAAAACAAGGCAGGAAAAAAAGGTAGGTACTAATTTCATGTTTTCGAAATTATTCCTTTAAACTTTCATTAAATGTTCGTGTTTGTTTTATTTTTATTGCTTAGATGCATGGACGATCTCACAGCCCACCTGGTGTTAAGTTGTTACTGGAGCCCATAGACATCTACGACGTAAATCCGCCACCCACCTTGAGATATAAGAGGTCTCGAGTATAGTTACAACGGCTGCCCCACCCTTCAAACCGAAACGCATTACTGCTTCACGGCAGAAATAGGCTGGGTGGTGGTACCTATCCGCGCGAACTCACAAGAGGTCCTACCACCAGTAAAGATTCAGCGAAGCACTGCTCTTGCTAGAGCTAGTATTAGCAAATTCTCTCAGGTTGAGCCCGTGAGCTCACCTACCGGTCCGCGTGAAGTTAACCCTTTAAGCTAAAAATGATTCGGTAGCAAAAAAAATCATATTTTCGAAATTAACCATCGAGACATTCATTAACTGTTCGTATGCCGACGATAAAACAATCGCTCGCTGTTAAATTATTGATTTTCATATGGGGGAGGCGAACGACAATGAAAAGTTTCAGGTGTGTGGATTGGTAATATATTTTTTCGATTTCATGAATGTAAAAAAGGTTCTATAGTAACGTGTCATTATTATTTTTTTAACTTACTTAAAATTCCCTATGACCTAGAACACAAAGAATTCACTATTTATGACGTGCGTCTAGGAGAACAGACTAGTATCCAAGTTCCTTTGTTTATAATTGATGAGAGAATGTTAAGTAGTTAACTCTTGTTTTCATGTTCTTTTCAATAATTTTTTTGTCGTACTGTTAACATTTAAAATTAACCAATTTTTCCGCTGTTTGTAAAATTGCTGTATCATGTCATAGTGTATTATTATAAGAGATTGCTGTACATGCCTGTAACCGGCTTACATACCAGTACTTAATTTTATACATGTTAATTTTAACCTTAATAAAATACTATTTTTAACAAACACTACTAATAAGTTGATTACCGCTGATGGCGATGTGTACGAGCAGTGATAATAATAATGATAGCGCTAAGTTTTGAAACTAACCTGCATCTCTGGTGGTCCGCCTTCATCTCTGATGAGCAGGAGATAGCTGTGACCGTCTATGATGACTTCCTTCTTGAAGCGACCTCCTAGAAAAGAAATCGTACTAATTTGGTGTTGGAAATAGACGTTTTATAATAATAATTTTTTATTGCCCTTGTAGGCAGACGAGCATACGGCCCACCTGATGGTGAGTGTTTACCATCGCCCATGGACTTCAGCAATGCCAGGGGCAGAGCCAAGCCGCTGCCTACCGCTTAATACTCTCCACAAGCCTCGTTTTAAGAAGGACATGTCATAGCGCTCGGGAAACACCGTGGAGGGGAGCTCATTCCATAGCCGGATGGTACGTGGCAAAAACGACCTCTGGATACGCACTGTGGATGACCGCAGTGGCTCCAGGTAGTATGGATGAACTCTACTCCGGTGGCGGGCGGTGTCATGGTAAAAACGAGATGCCGGTATCATCTCGAACAATTCCTCACAGCATATTATGTACTAGCGACCGGGTAGGCTTCGCTTCGGGAACTGTAGTCTATTATTGATCATAATGAATTCTCTTTTATACAATTCTGGTTCTGACAGTAACAAACACAATAAAAAAGAATGTAACAAACCAAAAATCTAATCGTTCCTTTTCTTAAATTCATGGTTTACTATTTTGTGGATAATTGGCTTACACATTAAGGAAAGATATATGCTTTCGCGGTCTTTTTTGTAGGACTATTTAAGATAAAAATTTACATTTTACATTATTTATACGTGTAACTCCAACGGTTTTTGCAATGCACGCCAGAATACCTCGCAGATGGCTGATTTTTTCCTACTTATTGGACGCTTATTGTTATTGAGTAATTAACACTATAACTTTATAAATTAGCCTATATGTTATTTTGATATGTAAGCTATATTATTGTAAAGTTTCATGTAAATCCATTCGATAGTTTTTGCGTGAAAGAGTAACAAACATATACACTCTTACAAACTTGAAGTAGGATAACTTGAAGTAGGATATTCTTGAATGGCACCGGTGGGAGGGTTAGTCAACTGCCTTAGAGTTGACTTACCAGGGTCCGTGAACACTGACGTTTGGATTTCAGCAGTACTGGTGGCACAATCAGTCGACCGAGCACGGCCAAGTGGATCCTCCTCGAAGAAGGACACATCATAACCAACTTTCACTAGCTTGACTTATTTACATTTACCGAATCTTTCAATGTAATTTTCACTATCATCAAGACGTTGGATAACCTCAAAAATTCGTCCACATATCAAGAACCGATGATAACATTGCAACAATTTTATTAATTTGGCAGAGCATCCTAATATAATAAAATAAAATTATTTCACCCTTTTGTCCAGTTATAGATGCCTATTTTTACTTTTAAAAATAAATTTCTATATTTCTTAAATTTAGAGTCTGTTCTCTTTGCGATGCGATCTTCTTAGGATTCATTAGAACCCTCACAGAGGCATAAGGCATATAACTGACAACTTAATTTTTTTCTTTATCATAGTTAGATTTAGTAACATCATATTTAAATAATAAGAATAGACAAATCACTTAAAATAAAAGACCTTAACATTAATTTTTCTAATTCAATTTACCTATCTAAAATAAAGTCCACGGCAATAAGCATCAGCCATGTCTCAATATTGTTCAAAGGCCTGAGCGAAGGTAAACATTAAAATTAACACAAAATCCTACATTTTATTACTGTTATTAACGTTTGTTTACTGACAGTCTCAAATACAGGTGAACAAGTTTGTCTACTTTGTGTAAATACGTAATTGGCTCATCGAACGTCAAATAAATATATTAGATACAAAACCCACGCACAAGTATTGTAAAGTTGTCGTCCACTGTCGTCTATCAACGGGGCTCGATAAGGTCGATGAACCTAGATAATATTTTTTACTTAAAAAATATTCTTGTGCCATCTGTTGGGCGTGCTTAAATATGTTGTGGAGTAGAGCGACATCTAGTGTTCACTTTCGATAGCATTAAAGCTGGTTTATCGCCATCTAGCGGTAGGCAGTGAAACAAATGCTCTTCAAATTTTAGTTCTATAGATTTTGGGTAGATGGCAGTAATATAAAATTTTCTTAAAGTACAAACTAAGTTAATTGAAATAATAGTACCTTCAGGGCTTTCCTCTTGCATGTAAGCTCCAGTTAGGTATCGATGCACTAAGGCTGATTTTCCACTATCGGGTGATCCCAAAACACCGACTCTTAACTCTGTGACGCCCCTTGCTGCCGTCCATTCTTGACTGTTTACAAAAGAATCTGAAAAGAAGCGAAGTGAATTAAATTACGTTCACCAATTTAACAACAAAATTAAAGCATATTAGATTGCGATTGATGATAACTGGAATGATTTGATCAAAATGTTCTATTAATAGACTAAATCACATTAGATTAAATATTTTAGTTATTAAAACTATTAATAGATGGCAATAGATGGCGCTAGCAGCTATTCATTTAAATACAAGATGATTTATTAAAATCGGCTGCTACGCTCAGTACACGTGTACACGTGCTGAGTGCAACTAGTGTAGCAAGACTTCAGTATAAAAAACTACAACTTCTTTACCTATAAAAAATATACAAAAGTAAATTATTTATCATATTGATGTTCGGAATATCAAAAGACAAACTTTTAAATACTATTATTTATCATGTTGATTAATACTTATATATGCAGAATTTTGTATTTTTAGTGTAGAAAACGTGTTTATGGCCAAACTTTGTATGAATATGTGGTTTCTGCTAAAATATTCGTTTTACGTAATGTTGCTAGCGTTTATTGAAAAAACGCGTTTAGCGTCGGACAAAGAATGCGTAACAATCCTTCGTTGAACGATAAAGCAAGAATTTAGACACAGCTGACACTTTAATTTCAATTCGGTTCTAATAATAATATAACTCTTTATTTAACACCATATGTACAGAGTAGACAACAAATAATAGACGGTGACATAAATTGGTGGCCTTATCGCTGAAAGCGGTCTCTTCCAGGCAACCTTGCAGGGAGAGGAATAAGCAAACTAGCATGGACGGTGTTTTCCCTACTAATAATATATAAATGTGAATGTAAGTTTGTTTGTTACGCTTTCACGCGAAAACTACTCAACCGATCATCATGAAACTTTGTACACATATTCTTGGAGGTAAGGTAGAAGTAACATAGGACACTTTTTATTAAGAAAAAAAAAAATATTTTTTACGAAAAATAAAAAAATTGTCAAAAAATCTCAAAATCTAGCTTCTTCAACGCCATCTACCGGTTCAGTAATGAAGTTGCAATCCTGAGTACTGTAATACCGTTGCACTGTATTACCGACGGTCACGTCAATATCCAATCCAGTTGACTATAGTTTTAGCTGTTTGGGATTTTTCGCGCTAATCTCAGTAACTACTGGTCCGATTAGAAAAAAATCTTTCAGTGTTAAATAGCCCATTTATTGAGGAAGTCTATAGGCTATATAACATCACGGTAAGGCCATTACAAGTGGAGCACCAATAAATAATGTTTCAAAATAGGGGTTTAAATAGCTCCTTTATTAACATTCTATAATTCAAAAATATTTTCATTTTCTACGAAAATGAAGTGGCGGTAAAATTTAGCGTTATGCCAAAGTAACTATTCCACGCGGACGGAGTCGCGGGCAAAAGCTAGTATCTTAATAAACTTACATAAAAATACTTCTAACATTAATAATAAAAAAAAAAAACCTTCAATTCGATACATAAATACATAATAAAGAGGCCATAATTATGTCTGTAAATAATAGAGAGCTAGAAATAAAAAGCCTCCGCCGATAAGAGTAATAATGCTAATATATTTACAATTGTGAATTTAGACATTTAACATCCAAATGCCGCAAAGATACAACACTGGTGGTAGTACTATTTCTGCCATGAAGCAGTAATACGGTGTGAAGGTTGGGTCAGCCGTACTGAAAACTGAGATTTAGAACTCATGTCTGAAGGTGGGCGGTGGCATTGACATGGTTCATGTCTGTAGGCTCCAATTACCGCTATTGTTAACAATGAAAATTAAATTTTAAAAACAATCCAGGTAGGAACAAATAGCACCTAGTTCTCGGACGTCAATTATGTCCATCGATTTATTTTACTGTCATCTGTCTCTCCCTTCAGAGCGGAATGCAATATTGCTACGCGGTAGAAATTAGCAGCGTGATATTTTAACTAACATAAATACTATATATAGCAAACTTTTCCTTATTTACTAATATTTACGATTACGAAACATTCAATAAACTCTCTCTATATTGAAATGGTCGATGAGTGACCAATAAATAGTCAATCATAAAACGTTATTTCCAAAGACACAAAATTTCTGAAACTTTCGAGTGAAAAAAACCTTTTGAGAAGTTAGCACGTGCTCGCCGCTCTGCACAATGGAACTCGTCATTTGTCACAGTCCAGCGAGCTGTGAACGGGCCATTAAACCAGCGAGATAATTTATTTTATTTTATTTTAAGCTTACCACAGCCCGCTTTTTATTCCTACCTAAGTTGTTAGCCTTGAGCGGCTATTTCAGCGTAACCTTAACTAGTAGGTGAGCTCACGGGGCTCAAACCGGAGTGATGCTAACACTGACCCTAGCAAGAGCAGTGCTTCGCAGAATCTACCACCGGATCGGAAACGCGACCCACTGAGATGATCCGGCGAGAAACTCAGTGGGCTGTCTATGGGTAAGCCCTCTATGTAATGACAGACCAACGGACGATATTATCATAGTTCTCATGATATATTGTATAACAGTAGGTGGCTTAGTGTGTGGATAACGCGAAACTCCTGATCTACCAACAGAAAGTACTGAGACTTCAAGTATAAAATGATATGAATAAAAAAAAAAAACAAAATGTGTGCAATTCACACGTGGTAGAAGTGAAACCTTCCAAAATTAAAATACAATTATCCTAAACGTCTTAAGTATATGTAAAATTTTGTCATTAGTAAATAATTATAAGGTAGCGCCCTCTGTGAATTGATATTTTAATTTAACGTATAATCCTAAATTAAAATTCACTACAAGAGCTTTCATACACACGTTAGTATTAAAAAATCTCACAGATGGCGCTGTATTAAATAGTATGTATATTTCTGTCTCATTCTTTGCTGGCTTCATCCTACACATTTTTGTATTTGTGTCTCTTACCTGTCGTTTTTTCCGTTGCATCCGGTTTGAAATCACAACGATTCTAAAGAAGTTTTCACTTCAAAAGTGTTTACCGATTGACATGATCATGCACTATTGGATGTTATTAAGCCCTTTTGATATTTTTACGTCAAGGTACGTTGTACGTTGTAGCTGTTCTTCGATTTGACTTGCCGTGACTTGTAAGTGAGTTTTGTTTTAATGTTAGATTTGTTCCTTGAAGTTAACACCATTTAAAAATTGCACTTTTAATGTAAACCAATCTAATTGTTAAAGATTGTTTACTTAAGATGCTGTTTGAGGGATGATTGCTATTTTTTTTACAATATTTTGCGTCTGCTTTTACAATACATATACAAAGCTTAAAGTGTGTTTCTTTTTTAGTTTGCATGGGAGATGTAAAAACAACATACCCATAGACACAGCCGATTGAGTTTCTCGCCGGAATTCGGTGGTAGGTTCTGCAAAGCACAACTCTTGGGTTTGGCTTGGACTAGTGTAAGCAAATTCTCTCAGGTTGAGCCCGTGATCTCACCTATCCGTCCACGCGTATCTGGAATAGCCTCTTAGATTACCAGTGAATAGGTATTTTGAAGTATTTTAATATCGATAAATTTAGATTTGGAACTTCTCGCGTCTCAACGATATTTTTCAACTATTTCTTTTTCTATTTTAAATCGCCGTTAGCACGGCCTTAGTGGCCATCATCGAGACGTCACGACTCCGATTGCGACACCTACCGAAGCGAAACGTAAAATATCATCCGTAGCAAAACGAACCGAGTGACAGTCTAAAGAACAACAAAAGCCAACTTCAGTATCGCAAAGAATTGGGAACTACAGTGATTGTTTTAATTACATTTTTTTCCCTAAGGTTATTAAGTTTAAAATCTAAGCTCCGACTTAGAATGGCTTCGGGTCATTATCAAACGATATTGATATTGACCTTAAAAATTTTAAAGGGGGAATTACAAATCAATCAATACAGAATTAAGTAACTACTGCAGTCTGTATATTATTTCCTGTCCGGTGGAAGCCTAAACTTATAACACTAAAACAATTGGGAAGTTATTAAGATAACAAAAATTGCTCTGAAAGATTAGTGGCGTTAATCGTGCCTTCATATTCATTCGTCAAAATAACTCGAATCTGCGGAATAAATCACGAGACCAAACATTCTCAATACGTAACAAACACATTTTAAAGATACAATAGATAAGAAACTTCGTGTAAGTCTATAAAATAAATGGCCCCGTAATTGAAGTCGCAAATTTGAATACACGCAAAACCCTAAATGCTCTTTGAAACGCGCAAACAGTGTAATGATCGAGTTCTTAAATGAATAAGAGACAATTTACAATGTGAGCCTGTAATGTCATGTTCAATAAAACATGTCAAATGTGGATCGGTCGTAAAAAAAAGTGTTCCGAATGGATTTAAAGAACGCCGCTTTTGTATCAAACGTTTATTATAACTAGAGGTCCCGCAGTAGTCGAAATTCGACTATAATTAATTGGAATCGTATAATAGGTTTTTACACTATTATAATTGTATTTTATACTTCTATAATCACAAATTTTGCATAAGGCTACACTATAAAAAAATATTAATAAAGACAAAGAATATTTAATGTATTCTCAATTTGACCGCAGACGTCAAGAACAATGACAATGAATAGCATGCGTGTGTGCGTCAAATACATGGTATGTAGTGTGTGTAATGTTTTCTTTATTGACTTAATGTATCTTTTATGCATTATTTAAAAAAAAAATTAGCATTGTGCACTTCTTCTCTATATTCTCTATAAGTGTGGAAAATTTCATATTCCTCCGTACGCGCAATTTTCGTAAAAAGGGATACAAAGTTTTTGCTTCACGTATTAATATATAGATAATTTATTTTTACTTACGTATATTCCGTAGAGCACTCAAATTTAAGCTTTGAATTAGTTTATATAAAACTTAAATGTTGCACGACAGAAATTGTTAATACGGCAAAGTACTGTGAGCAACGCATCTATATGATTGGTTGCGAACTAATCAGTTGTGAGTTCTTAGTTACGCTGTCAATGTATGGTGTTCATTTTAATTATAAAATATATAGTTTTTACTGGTTAAACTATTTCTAATTATGCACATCCTAACAGAAATAAAATTGAATAAGTTTTATTTTTTTATATAATAACATAATATTGATAGCAAAGGTCAAGAAATCTTAGTTCATCAATGGTTCGACCAAAAAAACCAGAGTTTTTTTTTATTGCTTAGATTGGTGGACGAGCTCACAGCCCACCTGGTGTTATGTGGTTACTGGAGCCCATAAACATCTACAACGTAAATACGCCACGCACCTTGAGATATGAGTTCTAAGGTCTCAGTATAGTTACAACGGCTACCCCACCCTTCAAACCGAAATGCAGATACTTATCATTTTTGAATATTCACCTACCTATTCGCTGGTAGCCTAAAAGGCTATTCCAGCTACGCGCAGACGGGTAGGTGAGCTCACGGACTCAACCTAAGAGAATTTGCTAACAGTAGCCCAAGCAAGAGCAGTGCTTCGCAGAATCTACCACCTAACCGGAATCGTGACTCACTGAGAAGATCCGACGAGAAACTCAGAGGGCTGTGTCTATGGGATAGTTGAAAGAACAACAGACAAACTTTATTCACACTCTGATTTAATCTGCCAATTTTACATTGATGTATCCTTTTCAACTGCCCTCTTCTGACCGCCTGCATACACTTTTAAATATATCTCAGTCAGCTATCCCCTCTTGACCGGTCACGTGGCTTAGTCATGTGACTTTAAAAACAGTCAATTGAGCAACTAATAAACAATAATATTTAAATGTTTTGCAATATAAGCCTCATATTTAATAATAATTCTTAATATCTACAGGACTCCATATAATCATATTAATTTAAATAATCATAAATATTACACAACTGAGACAATCTATCAACAAACAAAGTGCGATAAGTTCGCGTCATACGTAAAGTATTCTAGCGTTTTTTTGGGCTGTACACAGCGCTCGTGCGAAGCGACTCTTCAATGCAAAAGGGTTGCCTTAAATCAGAGTTTCGCTGTGGGGGGAACTTTTGAACAAATTATACGTACGAACCCACCTTTATCCTGTTTAAGTGCTTATTAAATGCTAGTTTTGTCGGTGCTGTTATAAAGTCAATACATTTTATTTCGTTTAACGGGAGGGTTTGTTGTTTTGGTTCATTAAAATGCTTGTTTACATATTCAATTTCTTTCATCTTCAGATCTCGTTAAGCCATGATTGTGTGGCGTGAGCCATCATACACAAATGCCTGAATCTCGCTCACGATATTTTCAAGATAAGCTTGCATATATATGCGAACAACAACATTTGGACCGTCGGTCTACTGAGTGATATTTAACCAGCTCGGTGGAAGATCTTCGCTTTCTCCGTCGGTAAAACTACAAAATTGCATCATGACATATGACGGTTGTGTTAACACAATCATAACACGTTCAAGACAGGTATTGCTTTCCTGTATGTACTATTATCTGGTGTCTGGTTCTACCACCAGACTATCATGGGTTCCATGGGTGGGACAGCCACCTAACGTCAACTTCTTTTTTCCAGTTGGACGGTGATCTGGGCAACCCATTTAAAGCAATAAAACGCATGAGGATCATCGACACATCTGATACTATCCTTCCGTCGCGGAAACTGACAATTCCTACTGTTTCTAATAGCTAGGCAGTTGGCATGCACAGAGGAGGAAATATTTTTGCCAAAATCGACTTTACTTCGGTTTCATATAGTTCTTTTTCTCTTAATATTAGTGTCATGATCTCTAATGCAATTGAAAGAAGATTTATCGCCTTGTTACTTATATAATAATACGTGAATGTGTCAATCTGATTAGTATTTTGATGTAACGGCTCGATGGACGAGCTCACAGCCCACCTGGTGTTAAGTGGTTACTAGAGCCCATGGACATCTACAACGTAAATGCACCACCCACCTTGAGATATAAGTTCTAAGGTCTCAGTATAGTTACAACGGCTGCCCCGCCCTTCAAACCGAAACGCATTACTGCTTCACGGCAGAAATAGGCAGGGCGGTTGTACCTACCCGTGAGGACACACAAGAGGTCCTAACACCAGTAAAGATAGTCCGACCAGATTCCTTCAACTCTCAACTACGAGCTACATGACGTATGTAAAGCCAAGGATAAATACAGTCGGAGGGGAATCATTCAAGAAAAAATAATCTCACATAGGTTGAACAACGACTCCTCAGTAATGAAGAAGACGGGGCGAGGAAGTGGATATATACAAATAATCTTGTTTACCTACCATATTGATTCGCATACACTCAATATTTCGCGGCGACTTTTACACTAAACCAACCTTTTCCAAAGTGAGCGATAACGCCCCCTTGCTGCAGGCCTAAAGGAGGGAGGTAAGAGATCCAGAAAAAAAAAGGGGGCGTTCTGGAAAGGCTTGGGAGGCGATTTGTAATTTCATATAAGAGGACTCTTAGATACCGACTTAGCTCTCGCTATAGTGGTTTTAATTAGATGAAAAAAAGGGGGGCGTTCAAAAATAATTTATTCTCAAAGTGGGCAAAAATAAGTTTGGGAGCCCTTGACTAAACCGAGAGTTCTCTCAATTCGCTTTAGTTTCAGAGTAAAGATTAGTGGGAAAACAAACGTTTGATTCCCATAACGTTTGCCATGCAATATCAAATTACTGAGTATTACACACCGATAAGTGCTGACTTTAATATTGTTTTGAATTACATCTATCAGTCGCTTGAGTTAATTAACATACATAGGTTTGTATAATTCCTCTGAACTGGTCTTATCGTTGAACTCTTAAAGGGAAGAACCGGTTTTGACGATTTTTTGGTGTGCTTCTGCATTTTTATTTATTGCTTATTTGGGTGGACGAGCTCACAGCCCACCTGGTGTTAAGTGGTTACCGGAGCCCATAGATATCTACAACGTAAACGCGCCACCCACCTTGAGATATAAGTTCTAAGGTCTCAGTATAGTTACAACGGCTGCCCCACCCTTTTAACCGAAACGCATTATTGCTTTACAAAAGAGCGGTAGAAATAGGCAGGGTGATGGTACCTATCCGTGCGGACTCACAAGAGGTCCTACCACCAGTAAAAAAAAGGTCCTACCACCAGTAAACAAGAGGTCCTACCACCAGCAAGCAAGAGGTCTTACTACCAGTAAACAAGAGGTTCTACTACCAGTAAACAAGAGGTCCTACCTAGATGGTTTAGACTTATAAATTGGAGCCGGTGGGCGGCGCGGTGATCTGATTACAAACACCTTATTCAGAACAGGACGTTTTCTTATGAAACATCGTGTTTTGAGGGAATATTGTCTTTGCTTTGTCTGATTTTGTAAAATTGACACAAATTATAGGCGTGTTTTCGAAGCTTAAAACTTCAGACACCTCCATCCTTATGCTGTTTGGCCAAGGTTTATAATCAAGGTACATTATTTCAGTGGGTGGACAGGAAGACAAATACTTATTCGGTTAGACCTAACCTTGCATTGTTTGTGAGTAGGTGATCTATTACCTTTACTAAATTTCATTTTATTTTAATATTATATTAGTAGTTGAATTTTTAATTCAATTTCATTTGATTGGTTTGGTTTTTATTTATTTGTATTCTTTTTATTACTTTTTAATAATTCTGATAAGTTGTAATTTTATTTCATTTTATTTTGATTTCAATATTATGTAATTGTATGTGAAATGTTATGGGGTTAAGTTGCCTGAAATAAATGCATTTCATTTCATGTCATAGTACCTATAGCAAAAATATTTCTTGAAATGCAAAAACAATAACAGTACAGTAAAATTTTCACACGGGTAGGCACTACTGCCTTGCCTGTTTGGACCTCATATCTCAAGATAGGTGGAGGTTCATTCACATAGTGATGCCCATGGGCTCTGGTAACCACAAAACCAAGAGGACCGTGGGATTAATCATCACGCAAAAAAAATCAATCAATAAAAATACTGCTATTACTGCCGCAAAGCAATCATTGTTTGAACTCTGGTTTGAAAATTTTTTAAGTGTGGTCATCGCGGATTGCAATGAAGGCTTGGTCCCAACTCCCAAAGATGGATGGTAGATGGAGATATTCACAATATATACGAGCCCTGTTGACCACTTCTTATCAAATGAGCCATGGTCACTTGTGACAAATACGAAAGTATTTTTTTTTTATTTGTTACCCGTATATTAAAGCCGTGCAAGTAGTAATTACTTCGTAAAGAACCTTCACAATAATTACAATTCAGTAATTACGAGATAAAAACGACTGTCACGCTTCATCATACAACGTCTCCGTTACAATGGAGATGACCTCACTGAATGAGGTCGTAACAAAAACGTACATTACTGACCTCACCTTATTGCACTATACTCGCTTATTGTATTTTACTGTATTGTTATTTATGACTTTGGAATAACAAACCAAAAAGATTGACTGAGTTTTTTGGATTTCTTACTGGTAGGACTTCTTGTGAGCCCGCAAGGTTAGGTTAGGTTACCCTATCTATTTATTTATTTAATTTTTTATTACTTAGATGGGTGGACGAGCTCACGGCCCACATGAAGCTAAGTGGTTACCGGAGCCCATGGACATCTACAACGTAAGTGCCGCCGCCCATTTCGAGATATTAGTTCTACGTCTCAGTTTTTACAGTCCAATGATTACCCCAAGTTGCCCCAAGTCTCACAACAAATTAAAGAGCGGACGGTTAGTCCGGTATGGACATGTGATGCGTAGATAGGAGATGCACGTGACTAGGAGATGTATGGAAATAGTAGTGCAAAGTAGAGGTGGAAGAGGTCGACCGAAGAAGACATGAATGGAGTGTGTAATAACGATATGAGAGAGAGAGGAGTGAGTGTTGAGATGACGGTTGATAGAAGAGAATGGTAGAGAAAAATTAACTGTGCCGACCCCACTTAGTGGGATAAGGTGGAGAAAAAGAAGAAGAAGAAGAAGAAGATGTCTATGGGCTCCGGTAACGACTTAACACCAGCCGGGCCCTGAGCTCGTCCATCCCGTCTAAGCATTAGAAAAAACCATTAAAGTTCAAAGCCTCAACGTATGATCAAGATGATGATGTGTTGTTAGAATATCACGTACTAAAAAACAAATCTGGACAATTAATAATCTGTAGACGGACAAATTATATGGCCTAAAGGACATGTGGCAGAGCAGTGATTTATCATTTTTGGCGGGAACGCGACGCGTCAAATGTCACTGAGAAAATACGCGGTCTATTGAGTTTTATTGTGCATTCCTTAGAATCACTGATACTTTTACTTATCACTAACTTGTGGTAGTGCCAATCGATGAATGATTATTAAGATGTCTGTTTTTACCGCGAAGAAATCACGCGTTGCGTTAGAAGGGTCAGATATTATCGCAGCAATTTGTTTCATTATCTCCCCGTTCCATTTTAACATCACAGGATTAATACTGGCGTATTGGCGCCAAAAGTTAGAAAAACAATTGCACAACACAGATTGCAAATTTAAATATTTTTTTTGTGTTAAAGTGTGTTTATGGACACCGTTTTTAAAGCTGTTTAATTGACACAAAGTAGATTTAACTTTTTTTCAGGGATTTTATGACCTGGTAACTAAGACTTTTAAGTCATGTCTTATTTTAATTTATATTCTTATTTTTATGTAAAATGATAATATGGAGTGAAATGAAATGTGAAGATGATTAATTTGAGACATTAATCAACTGGGATGAAATTAAATGAAATGAGATGAGACGATATGGGATGAAATATAATCTCAGTAAAATTGTGGTCATGTACTGAGATTTTTTCAGTGGACTTTTTGGAGGATCCCGAGAAGTTACCTCCAGCCGCTTTGGTTCATTTTCCCACATTTGTGCACTTTCACAGATATTAAACAGTTAATAAACCACCGTTATTACACATTTAAACCTGAAGAAACACTAAATAGACAAAATAAAACAAATTACACAACATCACTCCTCGCGTTCCCGCCAAACAGTCAATAGATTTAACGATATTGTCAACAAACAAAATTAAATATCATATTTATTTTGTGCAGATTGTACCTGTATTTACTTATACGTTGGATAAACGACACCTCTCAGCCGGTAAGCATTTAATGTAACCAATCTGAATTTAACTTTACAATCAAGACGATTAAGTCGTAATTTCTGTTGCGTTTTACGACTAAAAATAGTGGTAAAACGAATGCAATGCAACATCCAGTTAGGAGTTAGGACCATTTAGGGCATATAATTGCGTCTCGCTCAGTTTTATCACCATTTCTAATAACGAGAACGAGACAGATCGAACTAGTTCGTAAGCGAATCGTGTGACCTTACATAAATTGTATACAGAATTTGAAATTAGTTTGACGTAAATTGCTGACTGTTTTCTTGTGAGTCCGCACGGGTAGAAACCCCTTCAAACCATTCAATCCCGTTTTTGCAGGATAGTCGTCCGTGGTTCGTCAGAAACGTCGACTTTCACGACGACCTGGACCTAGAGTCCATCAGTAAGTATCTACAGTCGGCATGCGCTATTTCGATGAAGCGGCACGACACGAGAACCCTCTCATCGTGGCCGCCGGTAACTACATAGCCGATCCTGCAGACCAAATGGTAAGCAGTCGACGTCGCCCAAAACACGTCATCTCGGATCCTCTCGATCCACTAACGTGTGCCGTGAAGCAGTAATGAGTTTCGTTTCGAAGGGCAACCGTTGTAACATATATCAAGGTGGGTGGCGACATTTACGTTGTAGATGTCTATGGGCTCTAATAACCACTTAACACCAGGTGGGCTGTGAGCTCGTCCACCTATCTATGCCATAAAAAACCAAATAGACTTTCACCCGGCGATATAATGACTAAATTAAATTCGGAATTAGCTGTAAAATGTGTTTTAATTATGTGCCTAAGAAAATGGTATATTTTTTAACACGGTCAAAGCAAGGTGTGGCGTGCCGTGTTCATACTAAATATATTAAAAATAAGGTTTTAACCTAAACCTTACCTAGAACTCTGGTGTGAGGGCGTAGTAACATTACCGGTCACGCAAATAGTAGTAATAACGTGTTTAGGTTTAATTATGTCCTATATAGGAAAAAAGGCATTGCCATGTTAGGTGAGAATTCAGATTTACGATAAAGTACAATGTAAGAATCATCTTTAATTGATGTGTATTTGTTTATGAATATGTGTTCACGTCTGTTTATTGTAAAAAGTATATATAATAAATAGGGGTTAAAGTATGAAATTGCCGTTACGTTCATTGTTTGAAATTTTTGAGTGAAACTTTTTTCAAATGGTGCCTATGAGGTTCGTCTTTTACAAAATATGCATCTTTAATTACAAAGATAAATGTCGTCTATTAAGCGAAATGTTGCTTAAACCAAATAACCTTACACCCCTAGATATGTTAAATACTTAAATATTTAGTAAAATGTAATCTTTATACCAAGTATTTTTAAGCGCAAAATACCTACTTAAAGCAAACAAAAAGATACTGAAATACTTCCAGAAAAAGTCTCAAAAGGTTATTAACCTGTTTTTTTGCAACTACCGCTGTCCCAGTACACTGCAGGACATAAAAAAAACTAGTTTTCATATAACTGGAGTTTGCTTGGTGCTTGCTATTCGAGCCGTGAAATTGGACGCTGAAAACGGGGCGACATCTTGTTTTTTTTATTTTCACAAAGAAATAAAAAATAAAATTGATACTTCGGTTAGTAGTCGGCACGTGTAGAATAAAATAGAATAGAAAAAAAAAATCGGATATGAAAGTGAAGTGAAGTGAAATGTTTTCTGTATCTTTTACCGTGCCATATAGTAGTAGTAGTCTGTCTTTGAAGCCGTACATTAAATAAAATGGAGAAGTGAGAAGAACATAATAAACATATTGTGTGGATTGAGTCAATTTTTAATATTAATTAACGTATGCTTCACGCAAAGGGTTCTAATCACGTCGGTAGCTTCTACTAGGCGAGTTCACGGGTGTGTCAACAAATTAGTTTCACTGCTAATTCATAAGGAAAAAAGTCAGTTGAAACATTTTCTATTTGCTTTTGTAAGGTTTGTTGTAAAATATATTTTTTTTATTTATTTATTTATTTATGTACACACAGAAAAGAGGACATAATACAGAGTAATAGGAAAATTATGTACAAAGGCACTGCTTATTTCTTTAAGAAATCTCTTCCAGCAGACCTGCGAGAGGATAATGAGAATAATAATAAAAAGTGATGAGTGTGTGTGTAGAACAAATACCACATAACTAAAATAACAAATACAACATGAGAATAACTATTGTATAAAATTTAAAATGTTGAAATTAAGATAATTTTGGGATTGCCCTGTGGCAACACTATTGATGGGAGCGATGACGGTTGTATGGACGAGATATGTATATCAAAAACGACAGAGAACGAAGTAAGGGGGTAGTCGAGAAAAAAAACGTGGAAGACTGTGTACTATGAAGTGAGCACGGATCTAAAAAAATTTAAAGGGGTAATTACAAATAAATCAATACAGAATTAATAAACTATTGCTGTATTAGTATTATTTCTTGTCTGAGGGAAACGTAGTTTAGGGAAAGAGAGAATGTACTTAATTGCTATGCTTGATACCTTACAACTTATATCTCAAGGTGAATGGCGTATTTACCTTGTAGATATCTATGGGCTCCAGTAATCACTTAACATCAGGTGGGCAGTGAGCTCGTCCACCCATCTAAGCAACAAAAAAAACTAAATCTCAATTAACATAAAAAAAACAACAAACAAGCAGATAGATTTGTACAATAGGCGGTCTTATCGCTAAAAGCGATCTCTTGCAGACAACCGTAGTTTACGCTTTTGATATTCCAGAAATACTCAACCCACCATCATGTTATAATAAACATCTCATCCAAGAGCTCGTAATTTAATTAAGAATCCACAATGGCCGTGTCTGTCCGTGTGTCGCGTTGTTCTTGACAGCTGCTCCAGTTTACCTGCACATCTGCCCGGCGCCTTTGTACTGATCGCCTTTTGTGTTTACACCATCTTTGTGCCAAAGCCGTCTCGGAGACGCGGATCTCCCGAATTGAAACGTAAATTGTCGCGTAAATTCGCTAAAAATTTTATTCCGCGCATCCATTTTTTTTGGCTTACACTGTATTTTACCAGATGATTATTATTAATGCGGTGCGGTAGCTACGATTTGAATTTTAAAATTGGCGAAACGTGTCTAAGTAACCCACTCGTATTTTAAAGATAAAAATGTTGTTTAAAAGCAATCTCTGATAAAATTATACTGCAGTGCTGAATTCCGTTGTTACATACATATCTTTTAAATTTATCCTGAGACTAATAATTATTCAAAAGGTAGTTTTTGCAAAGGCTAAAGGTTTGGTTAAAAATGTTATGACAATGTAAATGACACC
This sequence comes from Bombyx mandarina, assembly GCF_030267445.1. Lineage (NCBI taxonomy): Eukaryota > Metazoa > Arthropoda > Insecta > Lepidoptera > Bombycidae > Bombyx > Bombyx mandarina. Next base: position 11,197,112 of record NC_143216.1, on the reverse strand, counting down.
GAAATTTTTTTTTTTTTTTCGGGCCGCCGGCCGAACCTCCTACGAGGTCCCCGCACCTAGGTGGCGCGCGGGGTATGTGAGACCCAACGATTTGCAGGTGTTGAGAGCAGATCGCGGGCCCAAGGATTTTAGGGCCCACCCACTAAACGACTCCCCTGCACTCTTACACCCGACGTCCGATCTCCGTCCGGGGTCAGAACCTGGTCACAGTAGGGGGGTTCCCGCGGTCAACACTACAACCAGACACGCGGCGCCACCCCGAGAACGCTCGACCGACGGGTCGTCGACTAGCCTCAAGATGGGTTGATATTCACGTCACGTCAAGGGCTCTATTGACTCCATTGACAACTTTACTTCGGTGAACGAGCTCACGGCCCACCTACTGTTAAGTCGTTACCGGAGACTATAGACATCACAACGTGAATGACGTCGCCCACTTTCATGTCTATGTCTCAAATGTTTTTAATAACTATTTATAATTTTTGCGATTTCATTAGAAAAATTGGCGCCTGCTTGCGGGATTCGAACACCGACAGTCGTATTGCTCAATACGGTGGTAGGACCTCCTATGAGTCTAAACGGGTAGGTACCACCACCCCGCCTATTTCTGCCGTGAAGCAGTAATGCGTTTCGGTTTGAAGGGCGGGGCAGCCGTTGTAACTATACTGAGACCTTAGAACTTATATCTCAAGGTGGATGGCGTATTTACGTTGTAGATGTCTATGGGCTCCAGTAACCACTTAACACCAGGTGGGCTGTGAGCTGGTCCACCTAACTAAGCAAAAAAAAAAAAAATTAGTACACCGGGCATCTTATCCTATAGACCACTAAGACTTCTATATCCAAGCTAATAAAAACTTAAATTACTAAAAACCATAAGTGATCTATAATGTATAACTAAAAAAAAAATTAGTACACCGGGCATCTTATCCTATAGACCACTAAGACTTCTATATCCAAGCTAATAAAAACTTAAATTACTAAAAACCATAAGTGATCTATAATGTATAACTAACTTTGTGTACAAACAGTAAGTAACATGGAAACATAATTTATAAAAAAAATTATCATTAAATAACCGCAGACCTATATAGAATTTTCTTTTGCGTTCGAGCATATCAGACAATAGATCTTAAGTGATGGAACAATGCTCGACCTATTTTATCGATAAACAATATCGATAATTTACTTTCGATAAGAACGAAAACAATTGTTTTATTATACGTAGGTTTGTATTAAACGCGGGGTTATCGAACTACAATCGTAAACGTGTCCGTGTTCATTAGAGAGACAAGATTAGATTTTATTTTTTTATTGACAACTCATGTTATTCATTTTGATAACTATAACGACGGACGAAAGGCTTTCGGTTTAACCGACATTCCGCTTAATACGCGACATTTATCTTGGTAATTAAATGTGCATTTTATTTAGTACTAGCTGACCCGGTAGACTTCGTAGTGCCTCAATCGATAAATAAAAAACCTGAACTTTTGTATAAAATAAACTTAAAACAAACTAAAGGAATCCGTCCGACGGGGGACACATCAAAGGAAAAACAAAATTGTCATTTTTATTTAATTCCGAGCGTTTTCATATTTATCTACCTTTTAAATCTTCTCTGGACTTCCACAGATAATTCAAGACCAAAATTAGCCAAATCGGTTCAGCCGTTCTCGAGTTTAGACTAACGAACAGCAATTCATTCCACTTCGATAAAGCAGCACGACACGAGAACCCTCTCATCGTGGCCGCCGGTAACTACATTCCCGATCCTGCGGACAGAATGGAAAGCAGTCGACGTCGCCCAAAACACGTCATCTCGGATCCGCCTGATCCACTAACGGTGCTTTTAGGTAATTCAAGCACCGGTCACCGTTCTCGTCGAACCCGTCGCTTGCGACGAAGGGCTCGACGAGTAAATTAACTCTCAGACACAGCCCACTGAGTTTCTCGCCGGATCTTCTCAGTGGGTCGCGTTTCCGATCCGGTGGTAGATTCTGCGAAGCACGGCTCTTGCTAGGGTTCGTGTTAGCAACGTCATCAGGTTTGAGCCCCGTGAGCTCACCTACAAAAGTTAGGGTTACGCTGAAATAGCCTCTCAAGGCTCTCAGCTTAGGTAGAAAAAAAAAAAAAAGCAATTCATTTTTATGTATATAGATTAGCATCAACAGTTCGAAGTTCTTAATTAAACTTCAATTAAGTTTACTCCATTGAATAGTCGAAGAAGTTTTTTTGTTATGATACTTTTTCCAAATTTTTAACTGTTTTAAATGGCTCTCCTGTAAAGTTGCAAAAATGTGGCTTAAACCATATAACTTTTTACCCCTCGATAAAATTATTGGAACAGAGACATTTATTTATTAATTACACATCGCTTTACATATTAAGATAGTATTTAATTCGCTTTTCGCCTCTTGTGAATCTTGAAAAAAAATTAAGTGACATCCCTAATATGGTTTTCATTTCAAAAGTCATTGTACCGAATTTGATGTCTAATAAAATCGATAACACAATAAGAACGCAACAAATTTTATCGATTCGAAAGCACGTGTTTACTTACCAGCCACGATTTACGATTCAGTACGTGGCGCCTAAACAACGACTTCCGTTTCCTTCGGTCGAATACAAAGACACGTGTACGCTGCGGTACACGCATCAGTATTGACGGCATTCGCAAGCAGTTTTATGTCTTTTTGAAATTTCCATTTTAATATACGATATTTTTTCTCTATATTACTTATACGAAATGTTGCTAGTTCTGTATACTTGACGTGTGAAATATTATTTAAAATATTCGAATAATTGACTGTAAGCTATCTATGGCCGGCTTCCTTTCCTATTTTTAGTTAATTTAAAAAAAAACCTAATATCATTTTAGTGACGTATCAAATTCGATGCAAATATGAAATTTTCATTTTCGTTTTCTGTTCTGCTCTATAACAAAGCAAACGATTACAAGCCCATAAATCCCAAACACAAATAGATAATTCAAACTTTTATTTTATTTATTTATTTTTGTACACACAAAAAAGAAGACATAGTACACAGTAATAGGAAAATTATGTACAAAGGCACTGCTTATTTCTTTAAGAAATCTCTTCCAGCAGACCTGCGAGAGGATTATGACAATAATAATTAAAAGTGATGAGTGTGTGTAGAACAGCTAAAATAACAAATACAACATGAGAATTTTATATTATGATCAATAATACAATTATTACCCGAAATGAGTAACGCGTAATTTAAAAACCTACTAATGTTTCAGGAATTTCACCTTGAATTTAATTCACGGTATTCCGTTTTATGTATACCGTTAAAACGTGACACGCTATATGATTTGTTTCTTTGAACGGGTTCCACTGAAATTAACTGTAGGTACACATTGAATTACCTAATGACTGAATAGCATACCGAGCGTTAGTATTACTGTTACACCACAGCTTGAACTGTGATTTGCTGATACCTACCCACGTGGAAGGCAAGCGCGCCGTGGGCAGAACACTAGCCAGATGGTCAGATCTAGCAAGAGAAGCACTCGGTGGTAGTCTGTACCATGCAGTCCATGCCACCCATGATCGGGCGCATTGGAAGTACATCGCATGTGGTCGCGATCCTCAGTAGCGAGGGAACGATATAGAAGAAGACCCACGTGGACTCAAAAACATATCTAGCTTTTTTTTTGTTTTTATTGCTTAGATGGACGAACGAGCTCATAGTCCACCTGGCGTTAAGTGGTTACTGGAGCCCATAGACATCTACAATGTAAATGTACCACCCACCTTGAAGTTCTAAGGTCTCAAGTATAGTTACACCCACTGCCCCACCCTTCAAACCGAAACGCATTACTGCTGCACGGCTGAAATAGGCAGGGCGGTGGTACCTACCCGCGCGGACTCACAAGAGGTCCTACCACCAGTAATTACGCAAATTATAATTTTGCGGGTTTGATGTTTATTACACGGTGTTATTCCTTCACCGTGGAAGTCAATCGTGAACATATGTTGAGTACGTAATTCATTAGAAAAATTTGTACCCGCCTGGGATTCGAACACAGGTGCATCGCTCAACACGAATGCACCGCACATCTTAATAGGGCTAAATAGGCGTAAACAAATCCCGACCGGCGCCCTCTTCTTCGATGTAGCGAAGGCGTTCGACAAAGTCTGGCACAACGGTTTGATCTACAAAATGTACAACATGGGAGTGCCAGACAGACTCGTGCTCATCATACGAGACTTCTTGTCGAACCGTTCGTTTCGATATCGAGTAGAGGGAACTCGTTCTCGTCCCCGTCATCTGACTGCCGGAGTCCCGCAAGGCTCCGCACTCTCCCCGTTACTATTTAGTTTGTATATCAACGATATACCCCGGTCTCCGGAGACCCATCTAGCGCTCTTCGCCGATGACACGGCTATCTACTACTCGTGTAGGAAGATGTCGTTGCTTCATCGGCGACTCCAGACCGCAGTAACCACCATGGGACAGTGGTTCCGGAAGTGGCGAATAGACATTAACCCCACGAAAAGCACAGCGGTGCTATTCAAAAGGGGTCGCCCTCCGAATACCACTTCGAGCACCCCACTCCCCAATAGGCGCGTAAACACCTCCGCCGTTAGCCCCATCACTCTCTTTGACCAGCCCATACCGTGGGCCCCGAAGGTCAAATACCTAGGCGTCACCCTCGACAGAGGGATGACATTCCGTCCCCACGTAAAAACGGTACGCGACCGCGCCGCGTTTATACTAGGACGACTCTACCCAATGCTTTGTAGACGAAGCAAACTGTCCCTCCGTAACAAGGTAACCCTCTACAAAACTTGCATACGCCCCGTCATGACGTATGCAAGCGTAGTGTTCGCTCACGCGGCCCGCACCAACTTGAAACCCCTTTAGGTTATACAATCCCGATTCTGCAGGATAGCCGTCGGAGCACCATGGTTCCAGAGGAACGTGGACCTCCACGATGACCTGGAGCTCGACCCCGTCAGTAAGTATCTACAGTCGGCATCGCTGCGCCACTTTGAGAAGACGGCACGACATGAGAACCCTCTTGTCGTGGCCGCCGGAAACTACATACCCGATCCTGTAGACCGTTTGGTAAACCGTCGACGTCGCCCAAAGCACGTCATCACGGATCCTCCTGATCCATTAACGGTGCTTTTAGGCAATACAAGCACCGGTCACCGTCCTCGTCGAACCCGTCGCTTGCGACGAAGGGCTCGACGAGCGAATTAACCCACAGACACAGCCCACTGAGTTTCTCGCCGGATCTTCTCAGTGGGTCGCGCTTCCGATCCGGTGGTAGATTCTGCGAAGCACTGCTCTTGCTAGGGCGGTGTTAGCAATTCTCCGGTTTGAGCCCCGCGAGCTCACCTACACAAGCTAGGGTACGCTGAAATAGCCTCTCAAGGCTATCAGCATAGGTAGGAAAAAAAAAAAAAAACGAATGCACCGGACGTCTTATCTCTTAGGCCACGACGACTTACCTAGTAACTTTAGTAGTATTGCTATACACGCCACAAACAAATGATACCACTTGAACTATAAGTTTCTGGCACCTACCTGCGTTGACTCAAAAACATATCTAGCTCCAGTGAATCCTGGTTTAAATCACAGTACACAGATATATCGTTATGGTAATAGTCAGAGAACGTTGCTATTTCTGCCGCGAACCAATCATAAGTTCCGCATTTGAGAGTGAGACAGTCTTTATCTATACTAATATTATAAAGCTGAAGAGTTTGTTTGTTTGAATCTCTCTCTCTAATCTCAAGAACTACTGGTCCGATTTGAAAAATTCTTTCAGTGTTAAATAGCTCATTTATCGAGGAAGGATATAGGGTATATAACATTACGCTAATACCAATACAAGCGGAGCACCAATAAAGAATGTTTCAAAATCATGGTTTTTTTCCTTTTTGAGAGCTTCCGCTGCGTGCGCTGCAGAAACGATTAAAGTTTCGCTAAAATAATGTATAACAGAATTGCTCTCCTTTAAAAGATCTAAAAAAAAGTCCGCGAAGCATATGTCTATATGTTAAGGTTGGCTCACTATAAAGTTTTTTATGCTGAGGAATATCGAGGAAGGCTATTATATAGGGTTAAGCAATAAAAAAAAAACACCATAAGATATATCTGTCAATCTCCAATTCTACATTTTTTTTAAATCAGTTATTCATTGTACAGTTAGACGACGGCGTGGCTATTTTCATAAAAGTATTTATGCCGTATAGAATAATAATACACGAAATGAAACACCGGAGGCAACCTTAGAGAAATTCCTGTACGCCTGCGTCATCATCATGAAATCTCAAAATTAGATTCACGAATATTTGAATTTCGAACCGTATGAAATACGACACGTACACACATAAAAAAAAAACAAAAAGTTTCAAAATTTTATGAAACAGTAGATAGAGAACACTTTTCGAATACATTCAAAGTTTGACAACCAATGTCTTTCGTGACCACGATTTTTTTATTTATTGCTTAGATTGTTGGACGAGCTCACAGCCCACCCAGTGTTCAGTGGTTACTGGAGCCCATAGACATCTACAACGTAAATGCGCCACCCACCTTGGATATAAGTTCTAAGGTCTTAGTATAATTACAACGGCTACCCCACCCTTCAAACCGAAACGCATTGCTGCTTCACAGCAGAAATAGACGGGGTGGTGGTACCTACCCGTGCGGACTCACAAGAGGTCCTACCACCATTAATTACGCAAATTATAATTTTGCGGGTTTGATTTTTATTACGCGATGTTATTCCTTCGCCGTGGAAGTCAATCCTGAAATTTGTCAAGTACGTATTTCATTAGAAAAATTGGTACCCGCCTGCGAGATTTGAACGCTGTTGCATCGCTAGATACGAATGCAACGGAGGACTTATCCTTTAGGCCACGACGACTTCAAAAACGAACTAACGAGATAAGATGACGTCAATAAAGGAAACCAATAATCCTCTATTGAGGAGTCATCTCGTCACATCTGTGTTCCGCCGTCTTATTCAATTTGGAAGCGTAATGCACATCTAGGGTTAACACTAAAATATTAACACTTTTAAATTCCAATGAACTTTTGCTCAGTTTCATCAGTCAGTTACCGTCGCTCATGGACGTCAGCAATGCCAGGGGCAGAGCCAAGCCGCTGTCTACAAATCAAGCGCTTCCCAGGTCCTAGGCAATGTGGACATTAGAGAGCATAACTTGTGTTTTTTTTAAAAGGCAGACCTGTATTAAATTATCGGGTATAATACGAAAACCTTGAAACCTAAAACCTAAATCTAAATCGGTCTAAGCCCGAATTTTATTTCATAATATTAATACAGTAATGGAAAGGGAGATGGTGGTACCTACTCGTGCGGCTTCATAATGCAGAGTAAGGTTGGCTATCACAATACGCGAGTATTATACAATATTCAGACGCTGCTCCTCATTCTCCGGTAAATGAATTTTTTTTTAAAACAATCTTTTACATAAAAAAATTACAATAAATTTATGAAAACTAGTGGCAGCCCTGATTTCCGGCAATTGCTGTATCCGGCGCGCATTTTATTTGCTCTCAAGCGAAATGTTTCAAGCAATTTAACTTTGCAATATTGTACATCTGTAACTCGAATACTCGTACTGTCGTTCTCATCAATACTGTACTCCCCACTGAAATTCTCGCCGGATTTTCTCAGTGGATCGCGTTTCCGATCCGGTGTTAGATTCTGCGAAGCACTGCTCTTGCTGGGGCCACTGTTAGCAACACCTCCTAGTTTGAGCCCCGAAAGTTCACCTACACGCTGATATAGCCTCTCAACGCTATCAGCATGGGTAGGAAAAAATATCTCTCAATACTGCAAAAGCATCAACCTTTTCAGAAACTGAAGAAGAGAAAAGAATTGTTGCATAATGCAGTCGTGGATTTTCTGTAGGTGGTGACCTCCCCTGGTTAAGGTCACGGGGCGATGTGAGCGCGTCGAGGTCGCGCGGCGGACTACAAGCACTCTAGCCGGTCAGGAGTGACATCATCGTGAAAAGAGCGACCGGTCAGCAGTGTATCGAATCCTAATCCGGCTGGGTGGTTCTGACTCAGCGGCCGCCTGGACGTTTTGGACGGAGCTGCCCTATCTGGTTGCAGATATGATAGGGGCAAGCCCCTTACTCCACTCCAGTTCTGATCTCGAGAAGGATCGAACGTTTGGGCAACAATCCAGTTCCAAACACCTAGCGCGTTCCTCAAAAGCCTGGGACCTGGTAGGAGGACCAGCATCAGACCCAAAAAAAGTGGTCGTAGCTTTTACTAGAGCCCATACAAACGCATAGTTGCTTGACGCAGATTTAGGACTGTGTTACACATCCGTCCGTGATTAATACGAATCACCATATGGCACACACCACTCAACCCAAATGAACTCACTTGAATGGTACAATGGCGCACAAAAGAGTCGGCGTATCAAAAACCAAGGCTTCTATTACCTTTTTTTCTTAAGGCGCTGTCACAACTAACGAGTTTCTATTGTGGTTATAAAAGCAAGCAATTTCCTTGAAACTAGGTCAACTGTCACATCGCAAGCGACCCTCGGTCCGGGCTAATGGTTTTTCCGATTGCATAGAAGCTATGCGACCTATATATGGACTTGCAATTTTTTTATTCTCCTATTGAACGAAAACAAACGGGTTTAGATTATTATAAGTTATTGTCAAAAACCATTTTTGTTTACAATGTTGGTAAAATAGAAAAAAATATATTTGGATTCGATTAGTTAGAAACGATTTTTCGTATTACCAGTTAAATCACTAGCCCCTATGACGAATCTGTTGAGGTCTTCCAGTATTTTTGATGCACTTGGCCTCACCTTCGAGCTTTTACTTTGATACTGTACATCGCTTGAAACATTGATCCCCAGAATTTCAATACCCTTAGTAGGCTTGAAATTGTGAATTGAATCCAAAAAGTTAGCGACAGCAGACTATGGGGATTATGTAAGCTGGTAACTTCGACAGTAGAGCCTCACATCAGACCCCGTCGTCGGCTCTCCAAGGCTTCAGTCTCCTTTTTTTTTGTAACGCTGGGGAATCCGTTTACGGATACCCGGTCGTAGTAGTAGTAGAGGCGTAACAGACCGGGTTATCTCGGACTCCGGCCTCCAGATTAGAAGAAGAAGAAGACCAAAGTCCTCCTCTTTTTCCAATTCCTAGCGGGTACGCTTTGAGAAAGGCGCGCCAGGCGCTGCGCGGCGTCAACTACGTTAGACCCGCCCCGCAAAACCGACTACCGACTAAAGGCTTAAAGGCTTCAGTCAGCCTGCGAGTGTAAGGTTGCAACACCACTTAATAAATATCAAAGTACGCTCCTAGATAAACCAGCGAAACTTAGCGATCTTGCCTTTAAATTGCAAATTAAAATAGATTTTAAATACACAAATTACACGATCAAATTATCATTAGGCATCCGCCGCGCACGGCAAGGTCGATTGCTACCAATAAAGTCAATTGTGTGAATCATAGGTTAGACGAGTCGCGAATGTATGAATTCTATACATTACGTCAGCTTTCAGAACCACTTGATTATGGTAGGATTTTGTGAAATTGAAATATGTTTTTCTCTTCTTCTTCATAGCGTTTTCCCGGTCTAGTACCAGGATCCGCTTTGCTACTTGAACTCTTTCACTTTTCCCGATCTTCGGCATCCTTCTGTGTGAGATTATTAAAATTTCCTCCATATGCGCCTTTACCACATCCAACCAGTTTCTTGGGCCTACCGCGCTAATTTAATCTATACTAATATTATAAGGAGGAAATATTTATTTGTTTGTTTGTATTGAACAGGCTCCGAAAGTACTGAACCGATTGAAAAATTCATTCACTGTTTAGAATGACATAGTGAGTCCCGAGTGACATAGGCTATAAATCTCTTTTGAAAAAAATTAGAGATCCTTCCTAAAACTCCAATAATGTAATCAAAGGTGTAAAAATTACCTAAAATATTCTTTACATCGCGTGCCCTGCGAAAACTATTGTTGATAAAATAAAATAACTTGTAATTCGGTAGAATTTTTATTTATCCCGAACCCCAGCGCGTAAAAAACAGTATGTACATAGTTCACTCTGACTCTCAATAACTACGTAATCACACTTAAATTTTTTTTATTCCAGTCAGTATTTTTTTCAATAATCGATTTTTCACCAAGGAGATCCAATTAAATCCCAAAGTAAGGTTTCCTTTCCGAAATCCCAAGACGAGTCCAAGAAGTCTTCCAAATAAATATAAATTGACGGGTGGGTACGAGCCGGGAAGCGATCCCGCGAGTGCGATACGTGTAGTAATAAACGCCTGCCGCAATACTTCGTGCGGAACTTGTTCAATAACGTAAGCCCTTTGACTGACCCCAATAAATTGCTCGAAGACTCGCTTAGGGATAGTTGAGCTATGAGAGATATAGCAGTTTGAGGGAAAAGCGATAAGCGAGTAAAAAATTGGAAAGATGATCTCTCACACTTTACTGCTAATTATTTTTATTATAATAAACCGGTTACCCGTGATTAGAAGAGAACAATGACCAGACATAAGTATTACTGGTGGCCCGGAGGCCTTTCCAGTTTCAGCAAGACAGGTAGGCGAGCAAGGCTCAGACCAGACGTAGACCTAACAATTCAAGAGTAGCTGCTTCGCGAATGAATCTACTACCGGATCGGAATCGCGACCGGCTGAGAAGATCCGGCGAGAAAATCAACGGGCTGATGTATGGGTTAGTGGCATATCTACGTCCGCTGTTCTTTTTTCTGTGATTGAAAGGTAAATTATTTTAAACACGCTGTCATTAGATTCACCTGCATGTCCACGTATGTTTGTAACTGAATCCTGGAGCGTTATTTCAATTCAGCTCGCGCTTTGTAATTAATAATATTGTTGATAGCTTTATTCTTATTTAAAAATTATTATTTTCTTTAATTATAATAAACCAGTTAACATAACATCGAAACACTCCGAATTTAATTTATATTATTCAATTGTTTGATCTTCGGTTAGTGACGAAAACATATTATCTGTAGGTACTAATATATAGATCTAGTGGTTTTTACGGATGTTCCGTTATTACTACTGAACCATGCATCCGATTGACTTGAAACTTGGTATCCATGTAGAAAATACATGTACTTAATGGATAAGCTAATATTATATGAGTGTTGGATTTCCTAATAATAATGACAATAAATAATAATGTTAATTTTAAATGCCCAGCGAAGCGGGCGAGTACGGCTGTAGTACATATTTTTTAGTCATTTTTTTTTTAAGTTACCGTTCGAAATCGCGTTCAAATTCTAACATGCGCCACGTTCCGCTTATATTGGCAAGCGGGCATTAAATGAATTTATTATAAGTTCGGAGAGCGGTGCGAAAGTTTTGCAATGCGTACAGCGTTCTTACGTAATGCCTCCCTTTCTTGTGCGGTCTAGTTAGATGGGATTATGTTTAGGAAGCGACGCAGAGGCTTGCCAATTTTTATAAAAATTAGACGCCTACGATGGGCAGGACATATGATTCGAATGGAGAAGACCAGAATCAAATCAAATCAAATCAAAAAAAATTTATACAACATAAATGAAAGTACATACTTGTTGAACGTCAAAAGAACTACCGCCAATTCACAAGAACTAGACTCCTTCCTGAGAAGAATTGGCAAGAAACTCAGCGGGCATGTCTTTTTTTTTTAAATATTAGATTTTTTTTTTAATATTAGATTTTTTTTAAATATTTATTTTTACAATGAGTATTATAACATAACAATTATTACAATATTGAAATGCCCGGAGCGAGCAACTCATTCCCACTTTGTGCAATCTTCTAGATAATCATTGACTTTATAGTAAGCTTTATTGCACAGATGTTCTTTAATAGTTTTCTTAAACCCATGTATAAGTATATGAATGCTAAGACAACTGCTCTATGGCAAACCAGAGGGCCGCAGAAGTCGTGGCAGACCCAAACTCCGATGGTTGAATGGCGTAGAGCGCGACCTCAAAGTTAACGGTGTCAGGAACTGTAAGGAAAAAGCCATGAACAGAGCAGTCTGGAGAGACATACTGGACCAGGCTAAGGCTCTGGGCTGTAAGGCCTAAGATGATGATGATAATGCAGAGGCTTGCCAGCGAAATAGTCAAGACATGTAGCTCTAGTGAACACATAAAGTACTGTAAAAACTGAGACCCTAGAACTCATATCTCAAGATAAGTGGCGGTATTTACGTGGTACATGCAGTGGCGGATTTGCAGTCTCGGCCGTCCTAGACCCCAAGCCATCAGCCGCCCCTTTCTCAGCATCCACCATACAGACTACATAATGAAATTACTTTATTGCCAACTTTTATCTAAATAGATTTAGATATTTAGGAAAAAAAAAATAGTTTTACGGGGTATAGATTGCACCATGCAGTGCAGTCCGCCCGCCATACGTTATAATAAGTTTTTGACACGATTGGGGCCGCCCCTAAATCTGGCCGCCCTAGGCCTGGGCCTACCGGACCTTAGGGTAAATCCGCCACTGTGTAGTCTGTGGGCTCCGGTCACCACTTAATATTAGGTGGGCCGTGAGCTCGTCCATGAACTTAAGCAATAAAAAAACATAGGAGACTGATCATTCCGAAAGAAAAACTTTAATATATCTCGAGGCAGTTCAACCAAACGCAATGATTGCAAATGAAAGACAGTCGTGATAACAATTGAGGTTTCTGACCTCAGCTCTCAAGGTTCAACACTCACGTTGCCTGATGTCTATGGACTCCAATGAGAATTTAACGGTAGTCAGACCGCGGATCCGTCAGCCAATGTATACTAACAAAAAATGTTTCTTCGCATCGTGTGACCGATTTAATAGTTAAAGTACCCACTTTATGTAATATATGTACCTATGTGCGAACATTAGTTGTTATAATTCTTGAACGCGATCGAACTATGTGCCTACGTATTTATTCAAGATTTACCAAATAATATATATTAACAGATAATTTTACTTATCAACAATAGTTTTAAAGATATAGAGCCTCACGTCAAATAATATTTAGATTGAAATGATAAATTACTTTTGTATATTTAACTTAGATATTAAAACTTTTTCTTTTCTTTTTTTTTTCTTTTCGTCGAAAGGTTTCTCATAATACAGAGATACTCACGAACCGTGATGTAAGGCTCTTGTATTTCCAGTCCTTAAACAAATGGATAATTTAAAGAATTATAAGCATACACTTATTTCATTCTCTAAAATAATACTGCCTTTAGACACTAATCAGTCGCTATTATTCAAGCGGCCTTGGTTTTTACAAATAAAAATATATCTTGAGAAATGAGAAACACGATATCGTGAGAAACAATGGCGTATGTGCGACAGGAACAACAAATCGTCTGATAGTGTTTGAAGAAATTGATACTTTATTTTTAATGCATTATTATTAACGTTCGCAACCAGATGTGGCGAGGGTTGGCGCTTCAGACAAAAAGAATTAGGGATGTGCAATTGCTCAAAAATAATGCAGAAATACCAAAATAGTAATTTTTATATATTTACCTACATATCAATAGCAATTCGTTCATATAGACTCTTGGTTAACTATTGCTAGTAGCCTCAAGAGGTTATGTTAGCTTCACTGAACGCGTAGGAGAGCTCACGGGGTTCAGCCTGTTAAACTTTGTTAACATCTGCCCTAGCAGCAACCTGCAGCTCCTATGTGGCATTTTGGAGGCAAAATGATGTTTTCATATATTATTAAAGCTATTTTGAATCTACTCATCATACTCAGCAAAAACTCCCATGTGCATATCTCAATATTTCACTTTATTACGCGTCAATCTTAAAAAATCCCAAGTGTCGGTTTGCATTTTATTGTGGATCAAAGTATCTTATGTGCTAAAAAAATATTTGCATATTTTTTTTTCAGGAGGTAGTTTTATTAGATTTTCTCGAAAACTACTGGTGGTAGGACTTCATGTGAGTCCGCGTGGGTAGGTACCACCACCCCGCCTATTTCTGCCGTGAAGCAGTAATGCGTTTCGGCTTGAAGGGTGGGGCAACTGTTGTAACTATACTTGAGACCTTAGAACTAATATCTCAAGGTGGGTGGCGAATTTACATCGTAGATGTCTATGGGCTCCAGTAACCACTTAACACCAGGTGGGCTATGAGCTCGTCAACCCATCTAACCAATAACAAAGAAAAAAACCTTTATAAACATAGGAAATTTCAAATTTGCAACGAAAAAATAGCCTTACACCACTCGGTATGTATAATTTCATAATTTGCTTTCGTCTGTCTGAACTAGATACTTAGTAATCGATATGTGTATTAATCATACAACATATTATTATTATATAATCGTATCGATTGATGGCAGGTGAGGTAGTCGAAACGTCGCCTTAATACAGAAACGTATCGATTCCCAATAACGCGGATGTTTCGTATGCGAAAACGATATTATTCGAACTAGAGTAGGTCACACGGTCTGAAATGACAATCGACGTGTCCTTATTATGGGCATTGCAGTGCTTAAGGCCCACTTCGATAAAGCGGCACGACACGAGAGCCCTCTCATCGTGGCCGACGGTAACTAGATTCCCGATCCTGCAGACAGAATGGAAAGCAGTCGACGTCATCCCAAACACGTCATTTCGGATCCTCCCGATTCACTAACGGTGATTTTAGATACCTCAAGCAGGGCTCGACGAGTAAACTAACCCATAGACACAGCCCACTGAGTTTCTCGCCAGATCTTCTCAGCGGGTCGCGTTTCCGATCCGGTGGTAGATTCTGCGAAGCACTGCTCTTGCCAGGAGTTCGTGTTAGCAACGTCATCAGTTTTGAGCCCCGTGAGCTCACCTACTAGTTAAAGCTATGCTGATATAGCCTCTCAAGGCTCTCTATCAGCTTAGGTAGAAAAAAAAAGCTTAAGGGCTATTTTATCATGAAATAAAGAAAACGTTGTTCACTGAGTTGATGTTCCTCGGGATAAATATAAGTTGTGAATCGGGTGATTTCTAAGATTATAATCACATAAAAAAAACGCATCCAAGTATATTTTTTTTTTACTAATATTGTTCCTATTCAAATCATATAAATTCACGTCAGAAACAAAGTTCCTATTATTAAAAACGTATCCTTAAGGGTCGGTTAATGAATCAAAACGGCAGAGTGATGTTTTAAGATTTTATCAGTTTAAATTTTTTTATTTGTAGCTTCTTCAATATTGAATTAAATTCTTCAAAATGTCAACCACGTCGGTAGCGTTATCCAACATGGTCTTCGGTTTTGAACTAAAGAGATGAAATAACCTCAATCATATCTGTACGGTTCTTTCATAATTCACATAATTTACTAGGTATATCAAATAAGAATAAGACATAAGAGCACAAAGAGAGAATTTTAAAAACCTTACTAACGTAATATTAAATAAATTCAAATGAGGAATTATTTGTTTTTTAACCGTAAGTATCAACTAAGCATACCTTTCGTTTTTCCTATAAATGGTATCCAAAATAGCTTAATACGTGCTTACGTTAGTATCCAACACACCAACAGCTCTTACTAAATTGTTTATTACAAAACATACCATCATAAAATGATATATGATTCTTTAATTAAGGTTACACATGATAGGTCAAAATAAATTGGAGTTCTAACGTAAGCTGTGACATTTCACTACGGCACGCGCCAGGTGCCACTCTAATTAGTGCTGTGACGTTGCGGTCGAGAGAACACGCAGGATATCGATAAAAAAAAACCCAACGATTATTCATTAGTCGTTAAAATAGGGTAATCACGAATTTTGTTATTTAATTGATACGATAAATTTTGATTTCGGCTACCTTTTAAGATTTTGAAGCAATCAACGGAATATATTTTATTAATGGTTTAAATTGAATGTAACAGCTGCCGTCTGTTTTAAAATGTGAAATGCAAGACTTAATTCTACTATACTAGGCTTGAAATAGAATTGTAGGACTGCTCCGAAATGCTGCAGAAATAAATGACTCTTGTAACAACTCTTGTAATTTTACACTGGTTGAATATTTCATTCAATGCATTCACTACCCAAATTATTAACACGTTGACTGCCATGTAGATCACCTGTGATCTGCGTGGCGCACTAACGTTCTACCCCACCTTTCAAACCGAAACGCATTGCTGCTTCACAGTAGAAAATAGGCGGGGCGGTGGTACCTACCCGTGCGGACTGACAAGAGGTCCTACCACCAGTAATTACGCAAATTATAAATTTGCGGGTTTGATTTTTATTACACGATGTTATTCCTTCACCGTGGAAGTCAATCGTGAACAATTGTTAAGTACGTATTTCATTAGAAAAATTGGTACCCGCCTGCGGGATTCGAACATCGGTGCATCTCTAGATACGAATGCACCGGACGTTTACGACTTTAGGCCACGACGACAAAAAGAGACGACGACGACTGCAAGACTTAATTCTACTATACTAGGCTTCCAATTGGATTTTAGGAGTGGCTTCAAAACAGAAATAAATGACTGTAGTAACAGCTCTTGTAATATTTCACTGACTGAATATGTCAATGTATGCACTACCCAAATCTATACTAATATTATAAAGAGGAAAGATTTGTTTGTTTGTTTGTTTCGAATAGGCTCCGAAACTACTGGACCGATTTGAAAAATTCTTTTTCCATTAGAAGCCGACATTGTCCCTGATGAACATAGGCTACTTTTTAAAAAAAAAAATTATTTTATTTTTTCGGTTTCATGTGTGTTTTAATGTTTCCGAAGCGAAGCGAGGGCGGGTCGCTAGTTATTAATAAAACGATGTTGAGAGCCTGCCAACTGTGAGCTTACATGAACCCATTTCACGTTACGCACCTACATAATTAAAAACCTGAAAAAGCAGTTTATATTTACAGTCCCGAATTTGCAATCTCTTGAAAGACGCACGCATCGAGAGCCCAGGGCTCGTGCCAATTAACCCGTCCGCTTTATAAACCTCGTTCATTGCACCGTCTGCCCTTCGTTTAACATTACAACACTGTTTATCGCTTACGAATCGATCTCAAAGCAAATCGATACGAACCCCATCGGATAACAGAATCCAATCGATTAATTACTTCATTGGTGGTCGTGTTTTAATAGATTTTATCGATTTTTCTATATGTATCGATTTCGATTTATCGTTTTAGCTTATTTAAATCGTAACGTACTAATATTATATGATATGACTTTAACAAAACTGACTACCATCATTGTTTTGTTTAATTCTACCGTAAAGCAATCATGCTTACCGATTAGAAGCGTGGTCAAATGTTATTCCAGTGGAACTGACTGGTAGACCTCTTGTGAGTCCGCACGGGTAGGTACCACCGCCCTGCCTATTTCGGCCGTGAAGCAGTAATGCGTTTCGGTTTGAAGGGTGGGATAGCCGTTGTAACTATACTGAGATCTTAGAACTTATATCTCAAGGTAGGTGGCGCATTTACGTTGTCGATGTCTATGGGCTCCAGTAACCACTTAACACCAGGTGGACTGTGAGCTCGTCCACAAATCTAAGCAATAAAAAAAAAAAAAAACTGAGATTTCAACTTCGTCTCAAGGCGAAAGCGCTAATTTCATAAGTACTTTCAGTACAGCCAACATAAATTGTTATCAATGAATCAGTGATTAAAAGACTACAAAGCAATTTCTAGTGCAAAGGACGTTGCACTCAAACAACATTACCAACCTCAGAATCTATCTAGTTCACGTCTTCTTTATTGCCAATTTATTGAAACAATTAAACTATAAGTAGGGTTGCCACTTATTTTTTTGAAAATAAAGTACATTGGTTATTGTAGATGGGAAAAAAGTACATGGTATTAAAATAGAGTACAATTTATCTTTTATTATTATTATTATGTTTAAATACACATTTTTTCTTATAATTGAACAAATTAAACAAGAAATTGTGATACTTAGTGACAGTGACATTGTTGACATTATGTTGAAATTTAAAAAAACGAGTGCTTAGGTGATGTGGCATTGGCGAGTGGCGACATCGATTAAGCAATCGATATATTTCGCTTAACGAAAAAATACTCAAGACAAAACTTTTCAAAATCCCAAATATACCAAATCATGCCAATAGAGTATTTTCGTGTACTTTATTGTTCACATAAAGTATAGAGTATAATTAGCTGGAATAACGTATAATGCTTTATTATAAAGTACAGGTGGCAACCCTAACTATAGGTGATATTAACCACGTATCTAGGTGACTATCGTCAAATTATATTACTGCCCGCGTTGCCTTTCCTACGCTGGTGTTGCGGGAATAGAAAAACAACTGTACAAAGTCTAAGCACGAATCAACTATGCGCGAACGCTTAGAACCTGTACAAACATTAAAAGTTTTATTCGTTCATTAAGGTATTGGAGTTTATGTATTTTCATAGACATCTAATTTGATATTTCAGTAATCTTTAAATTAATACGTGAAGGAAAAACTTTGTATCCCTTTTTACGATACTTGCGCAGACGGAGGAATATAAAAGGACAATGCCCAAAAGTGGGCTAACTTTATGTCAAAACTATTTGTACTTGAAAAACTATGCCTTATTTTTTCACGTTGTTTAGTTTATGTATCAACATTTCTTTCAACCTGGCATTGTTTTCCAAAAAAATAAATTACTTATTTGATAACATCCCAAAACTATCCATGCCATAGTTTTTAAATTCGCCAATAGGCAAAAGGCTTAGCCCATACAGCCTTATAGCAAACCTATATGCTGTCAAACGAAAGAGTTGTTTGTGACTTGAACAACAAATAAAAAAAAATTAGCTAATGCTTATAATTCACAGGCTTCTTAGTTTATTTTTGTTCAATTCAATATTTATATATTGTAATAATAATTATTACTTAAAACCATGAATTATTTAATATTTTTAGATATTAATGATTCCATTAATAAAAATATCAATGGCCTACCATTACTCTATTCTTATTATATATGATCAGAGAGTTTTGGCAGCAACCCGAGTTAAGCGTCACTTGAATTTTTATTTTAATGTTTTTTTTATAGTTTATTGTGTAATTTGTATTATTTGTATTTGTAATATTGTGTATAAAAGGTCTGCGTAAACTCATGCTCAGTCAATGTGGTATTCGTTGAGTTGACGTCAAAACTCCCAAAAAGCAATAAAAAGAGATACACCGGCTTTTTATTGACATAAAAAATATATAACTTCGACAGACTAGGCTGTATAGACTACGCTCTTTGCCTGCTTATTGGTGAATTTAAAAACAACAACAACAATATCGTTGCCGGCTTCCGGATTTTCATTTTATTTTATTATTATTATGAGGATACAATAATAATAAAATGTACGTAAGAGCTTATTTCTACCAACATTAACCACAATTTACTTATTGAATACTGTAAATAATGATGAGAGCGATTATTGATTTCGAAGAAAACAATTAACAACTTAATTTTAGTTGCAGAAAAAAACAGATTTCTCTTAAACCTGGGTGAGAATATAAAAATCGTTTTCTGAATATTAAACGATATTTCTTTGTCTATCAAATTAAGTTAAAACCATCATCACAGGACAACTTTTTTTAGGGGCCCAAACGCCCATAGAAAATGGGCATTGTCCTTTCCCACACTTATAGATTCAAATTCAAATTCAAATTCAAATTCAAAATCATTTATTTCAACTTGGATGTCATCAAAAACACACTTGTTGAATGTCAAAATGTAAAAGAAAATGTTAACTCTACCACCGGTTCCAAAAAAAGCCACAGTCCTGAGAAGAACCGGCGAAACAAACTCAGCGGGCTTTTTTTTTTTTGTATTTTCTCAACTATTTTCTTTTTTTTTTTAAACAAGAAAACATATTTACAGTATACAAAAAAACAAGTCAAAAAAATACAATTCAAATAAATAATAATATAGAGAAGGAGTGCAGAATGTTAATATTTTTTAAAATTATGCCTAAAACATACATTAAATCAATAAAAAAAACATTACACACACGCACACGTTATTTGATGCACTCACGCATGCATACTATTTATTTATTGTCAAACTTTTGTTCTTGACTTCTGTGGTCAAAATGAGAATAGATTAAATATTGTTTGTCTTTATTAATATTTTTCTATAGTGTAGTTTTGGCGAAATTTGTGAATATAGAAGTATAATAGAACGAATTTCGACTACTGCGGGACCACTAGTTGATATTAGTATGTCTTTATCACAGTGTTTATTATGTCGTACTTTTTTTAATTGCTTAGATAGGCGGACGAGCTCATGAACCACCTGGTGTTAAGTGGTTACCGGAGCCCATAGATATCTGCAACGTAAATGCCGCCACCCACTTTGAAACATGTGTTCTAAAGTCTCACTTTTAACCATACAACGGCTGCCCCGCCTTTCAAACCGAAACGCATTACTGCTACACGGCAAAAATAGGCAGGGCGGTGGTACCTACCTGTGCGGACTCACAAGACGTCCTACCACCAGCTAAAATAAGCATTGGCCATTGAACAAGAGGCCAGGCCCACTCTGGAACGCAATAGTCAAAGGACCTCAAATATTTTGTTACTATGCCGAAAACGAAGGAGATAAAAACTCATCTGACAAAAAATTACAGTCGTCGTCTGTGGTGATCACGAAAACCGTACGTACAGTTTTTGTAACGACAGAAAAATATATATAGCGACAGTAAAAACGCGAGATTAAACCATAAAACTATTGTTCAGTAAAACATTTTACAGTCTGTTACATGACCACAAACAATGTAACGAGGCAGATTTAAAATTTTCTGATTGACATTTCAAACAATGCACGTGTTGCCGGACTTAATGGCAGTAATGAATAGATAGATTAATAGCAGAGTATTAAATACACTTGACATTGGCGAAATCTAAAAGGAAACGCCATAAACCTAAGAGATAGATAGATAATGTTATCGCTGTCATCTTTTGTATACATTATACAGAGTGTCCCAAAACTCAACGTCGCACTCAATGCTCCAATAAAAAAAAAATGTGTGTGTGTGCAAGTCACACACGGTAGAAGTGAAACTTATAAACAAACTAGCTGACCCGGCAAACATTGTTTTGCCATATATAAGATTTCTAGGGAATTTCTAGCGTAGAAAACAAAACTAACTTATTGTAAGTGTGTAAGGATGTGGTAAATGAGTGAAAGAGGTATGTAGTGCTGTGAACGATGAGGGAATATATAATAAAAATAACAAAACCTCATTCAACCACATAATACCTCATTATAACAAAAAAAAAATGTCCAAATAAAAAAAATATGTTAGGAAAAAAAAAAAAACAAAAAAAGGGGTATTCCGGGACACCAGCGGCACCGTCTGGGCGGCCCGACGGGCTGCCGTACCGAGACGGCCGACGTTTCAGAGCCTTCGATTCGCCTCGAAGGCTCCGTCGGCTGGGCTTCCTTGGGGTGAGCCGCGCCGTCTGGTTGTAGTGTTGACCGCGGTAGCCCCCCTACCTCATCCGGGTTCTGACCTCGGAGGGGATCGGACGTCGGGTGTAAGAGTGCAGGGGAGTCGTTTAGTGGGTGGGTCCTAAAATCCTTGGGCCCGCGGTCTGCTCACAACACCATGCAGATCGAGGGGCGCGCGGGGACCTCGTTGGAGGTTCGGCCCTCTACACGAAAAAAAAAAAAAAAAAAAAAAGGTTGGACAACCCTAATCACTTAGGGGTATGAAAAATAGATAGTAGCCGATTCTCAGGCTTACTGAATATGCATAAAAACTTTCATGAGAATCGGTCAAGCGGTTTCGGAGGAGTAAGGGAACGAACATTGTGACACGAGAATTTTATATATTAGATAAAAATAATCGCAAGGGTCAACCACTAACCACTCCGCAGTGCAACAATTCCTGAATCGCGATGACGAGATGTTACACAGTTGATAGACGTTCTCGAGCTCGAAACTAAATAGAAATAATTGTAAATCATCTTTTATAGAATGAGGTAGCGCCGTCTGTGAATTGATATTTTAACTTCACGTTTCATTTTTTCGTTTCATCGAGTTTGAAATCACACCCAACGATTCTAAAGAAGTTTCACTTAAAAAATCTAGGGGATATAAATCTGGGGAACGGGCTGGCAACAAGATAGTGCCTGAACGTCCAATCCACCTTCCCAGATATTCCTGGTCCAGGAAATCTCTTACTTGCAGTGCGTAATGCGCTGGGCAGCCACATCTCGTTGATAACACATGTGGCGACGATCTGTTAGCGGTACGTCCTCTAACAAAGTTGGTAAATTTTCTCGTAAAATTAACAACCAAACTGCATAGGATATATTTTTTTCTGATTTTTCTCATGGTGGTTACAATCAATCCTGGCACCCCGTTTCGGCTTGACGTTGAGTTCTAGGACACCCTGTATTTGTTTCAATGCAATTACTGTGAATCACGTTATCAGTTACGTCAGTGCACGATTCTTTCTGTTTATTTATATGTCGGAGCATCAGTGGAAATAGCTTGATTGATTAGATTGCAGACGCCAGGTTAATTACCTGGGTGGAATCGGAGATGGCGCTGCGATCGTTATTGTTTATGGGTAGACTTGTTATTGACTCGTTCTATAGACTATATTATGTTCTATGTGTGTCAGTTAATCTGTGGATGACGTGTGACATTTGAAAGTGAAAGAATTCTCTTTGGAGATACCATTGCGATCGCACCTACCTCTAAGATCACCGCGTTTCTAGTCTGCAATTCTTTAAGAACACAATTAAAATTATTTCATATATATAGAGGTTACATCTCCCCCCACCCTCTCCTTCTAAATTATAAAGTTTGAAATTATTAATTAAGCCTCCATATGATTTATGACATAAATCTTATAGAGGTTATATAAAAACGACGTAAAAAGTCGTCGTGACCAGAAGGATAAGACGTCCGGTGCATTCGTATCTAGCGACGCACTGGTGTTCGAATCTCGCTGGCAAATACCAATTTTTCTAATGTCTAGCGTACTTAACAAATGTTCACGATTGACTTCCACGGTGAAGGAACAACATCGTGTAGTAAAAATCAAACCCGTAAAATTATAATTTGCGTAATTACTGGTACAAATGATTGCTCTCACTCTGCGAAACACCGTGCCACATGGCGTCGAATCGCGCGAGAATCGGTATCGCAGGATCCGACTGATGCATGACCACGACCATTCTATCAAGAGTGTACGAATAGGAAAAAAATTACTGGTGGTAGGACCTCTTGTGAGTCCGCACGGGTAGGTACCACCCCCCTGCCTGTTTCTGCCGTGAAGCAGTAATGCGTTTCGGTTTGAAGGGTGGAGCAGCCGTTGTAACTATACTGAGACCTTAGAACTTATATCTCAAGGTAGGTGGCCGCATTTACGTTGTAGCTCGTCCACCCACCTAAGCAATAAAAACATACATAGTATCGCAACGTGGTCAGTCTTATTAGACACAAACACGGATAAGTATGAACAGAAGATGATTCGCATCCGAATCACGTTTTCTCGAATCCATATTCAGCGGCCACAAACAAAACACTACAGACTTATTAAACTTGTCTTCATTACTTTATTACCTATGTTCGGAGCTGATGTCATTTGAAAGATTGAATTGTGAGCGCGATCTTAGTTAAGGTTTGGGTTGGTTAGCCAGGTTTTTTCGAATTTCGATTGATGAAGAATATGTAAGTTTTTTTTTATCGTAATTGTTCAGTCTTTAATTTTAATTGCGCAGCGGAAGACGTAACGTGGGACGCCCCCTGGCTAGATGGTGCGATGACCTCCGCACGGTGGCCGGCAAGAAGTGGATGAGGAGAGCCGCAGACCGGGCTCAGTGGTGTAGATTGGGAGAGGCCTATGTCCAGCAGTGGACGATTGTGGGCTGTTGATGATGATGATGATGATGAATTGTTCAGTCATGCTAAGGCAGAGATTACTGTTGAATCGGAAGGCAAAGATAAATGCGTACAGGCTAAAACTATGTACAACCACACACTGCCAGCAATAAATTATAATTGTGCAAATTTACAAACTTTACGACAATCGTTGTAAACAGTATTTATTCTTCGAACGTGGTTCATAAACATGCCACTTGTAAATACCATTAGTTAAATGCCACTATTCACCTTGAAACAAACATTACAGATAAATACGTATCAGATTGTTTTCCCTACCTATTTACTGGTAGCTTATGCGGCTATTCTGCTTCTCGCGGTATTTGAGTTTCTCGCGGATGAGTTGGTGAGCTCACGGGCTCGACCAGAGAGAATTTGCTAACACTAGCCCTAGCAAGAGCAGTGCTTCGCAGAATCTACCACCGGATAGGAATCGCGTCCCACTGAGAAGGTCGAGCAAGTAACTCGGTGAGCTGTGTCTATGGGTCGTAATATTACTGGTGGTAGAACCTCTTGTGCGTCCGCGCGGATGGGTACCACCACCCTGCCTATTTCTGCCGTGAAGCAGTAATGCGTTTCGGTTTAAAGGGTGGAGCTGCCGCTGTAACTATACTTGAGACCTTAGAACTTCAAGGTGGGTGGCGCATTTACGTAGTAGATGTCTATGGGCTCCAGTAACCACTTAACACCAGGTGGGCTGTGAGCTCGCCAACCCATCCAAGCATTTTTTTTTTTTTAAATCAACAACATCGATGAATTCTGTGTCTGGTGCTTTGAAGAATGATTGGATGGAAGAAAAAAAAAAAACATACACTACCACTCACCAGATTTCCGTTTTTCATTAATCAGCACCAGAGATTTCGTTCTCTTGACTCTCAATGAACGTCTTCTTATAGACCTCATGAGAGCCTCCGGCATCCGCGAGAAGCGAGGCGAGTCCACCCTTTTATCGGGCATAAAAAAATTCTTCACGGCCAACATTTTCAGAACAAAACAATTCCCATCACTAATGTAGACGGAATAATTTAATTTTTATACACCAAAACAGAACCGTTTACTTTAACAACACTTTAAGTATGTATTTAATTCGATTTATTTGAGACGATATTTTTTATTCGCGAACTTTATCGATACCCGTTAGTTACACCATTGTTCTGTTTTCGGTATCGTCACTATTGTTAGTTGTCATCGCTATGCAAGGGTTGTCGTTTAGCGGCGAATCGGTATATCGTTAAAATCCGGTGAGTCGGTAACACACGACCGCTCGATCACGGCTCCGGCACCGAACTAAATTTTATTCATGTTGTGTTACCAGCCCAAGCTTTGGTGTAGAAAATTTCGCTGTTTTTTTTTCTGTTTGATTTCTCTGGCATGCGCAGTCTTTCAGGTTTTTTTTTATATAGCGCGGCTCTTGAAGATGTTGTGTTCTAGATATTCGCTTGTTTCGGTATTTTACATTTAACGTTAAGTTCGCTGAAATAGAATCGAATTCAACATTGTCATATTATATATCTAGTAGTAGGTATTCATTAGTTTCTTTTGATCCATCCACGCCCCATTCTCAATTGTAATTTAGAGTAATTTTATTAGTTGCGTAAACTTGATTTTAAACTACGATGACAGACCTTCCTGAAGTTTTTTTTAACCTATGCTGAGCCTTGAGAGGCTATTTCAGTTTCTCCTTGATGTGTAGGTGAGCTCACGGGGCTCTAACTGGGAGTGTTGCTAACACTGGCCTTAGCAAGAGCAGTGCTTCGCAGAATCTACCACCGGATCGAAAACGCGATCCACTGAGAAGGTCCGGCGAGAAACTCAGTGGGCTGTGTCTACCTTGAGACCTTAGAACTATTATTTCAAGGTAGGCGGCGGCATTTACGTTGTAGATGTCTATGGGCTCCGGCACCACTTGACATCAGATGGGCCGTGAGCTCGACCACCCACATAAGCAAAATAAAGGCTACTATTCAAATCTACTATTAAAATCATTTCGATAAGCATAAATCAGAGGCAAATATACACATCGTTATCATAATACATATACAAGTTGTATTTATATAAAAAAATGCGTTATTTACACCGACACATATATTTATATTTATTTAAACCGTTTAACCATCTGATTATAATATCAATATATTGTACGACGCACCGTATTATTCCGTGAAATTTTTTAACTAGCAACACGATGTTCTCATACAAGGTCGAACGACTCTCACGTGCGCTATAGCAATCTTTATCAAAAACAGGTTATATCGCAAACTAAAACATTATTGTAATTTGCATTATATAACTCATGACTTAAACACATGATGATAATTGAGTCGACTATTATCAAAGCCGGCAATGTGACTTTTGGACAATTATTGGTAAATCAGAAAAACGAATTATTGACTTTGTATTCCATTGGCAGTCACAAAACTCTTCTGAACGACATCTTAGATAAATAACAGGTTAAGTATTAACCTTTATTTAATGCAGGTTTTGAACCGTATTATTTGAAGGAGACGATTATATTCTAATCAATCTGTATTGACATATCAATAACATTTTTTTGTCCAAATGCACAGATTGCCACCTTTGATAATAAACGACTCAATTGTCTGATTGAATAAAACTCAACCTTGGCTTCGTTAAACTACTGAAATAGTTAATAAAATAAGTTTGTAATGTAAATTAAGGTTTTTTTATTTTTATCGCTTAGGTGGGTGGACGAGCTCACAGCCCACCTGGTGTTAAGTGGTTACTGGAGCCCATAGACAGCTACAACGTAAATGCACCACCCACCTTGCAATATAAGTTCTAAGGTCTCAAGTAGAGTTACAACGGCTGCCCCACCCTTCAAACCGAAACTCATTACTGCTTCACGGCAGAAACAGGCAGGGCGGTGGTACCTACCCGCGCGGACTCACAAGAGGTCCTACCACCAGTAATATTTTATTTAATTTTCGCGATTCGTAAACATAACTAAAACGCCAAAGTATTCAAATTTAATTTCGAGCTTGTGGTCATATTTTTATTTCTTACATTTTCTATTTAGAATCTACGCCATTTCACTATGTCTATATCTGAAATGTACATATCGCCTGAAAGGTACTCTACCTTCTGACCAAAGTTAATAATACATCTTAATGCTTCTCACTACTTTTTTTTTCACTGGTGGTAGGACCTCTTGAGAGTCCGCACGGGTAGTTACCACCACCCTGCCTATTTCTGCCGTGAAGCAGTAATGCGTTTCAGTTTGAAGGGTGGGGCAGCCGTTGTAACTCTACTTGAGACCTTAGAACTTATATCTCAAGGTGGGTGGCGCACTTTCGTTGTAGATGTCTATGGGCTCCAGTAACCACTTAACATCAGGTGGGCTATGAACTCGTCCACTCATCTAAGCAAAAAAAAACCATAAACAATGATAGTTTACAGTATAATGATTATATAGATGCATTATAATAATAGCCTTTTATTTTTTTTTCTACGCTGATAGCCTTGAGAGGCTATTTCAGCGCAACCTTAACTAGTAGGTGAGCTCACGGGGCTCAAGCAGGAATGATGCTAACACTAACCCTAGCAAGAGCAGTGCTTCGCAGAATCTACCACCGGATCGGAAACGCGACCCACTGAGAAGATCCGGCGAGAAACTCAGTGGGCTGTGTCTATGGGTTAATACGCTCGTCAAGCCCTTCGTCGCAAGCGAAGGCTACGACGAGGACGGTGACCTAATAGCCTGTGGTTGTGCGTGTTGTAAGCGCGACATGGTAGGTACGAAAGTACTGTTGGTTTCTACCACAAAGCAATTATGCGCTTTGGTGGGACAGCGACTACACAATAACAGCCTTCATGTCTCAATGTGACCTCATAGTCTAAGCCTCAGTTGTATAATATAACTTCCTTTCAATGCTAAACTATGATTGAATGAATTATGAATGAATGAATGATTTATTTTATTTCAGACAACAATAAGTCCATAGGTGTACATACTATCATTGAAATATACTTAAAATTAACAAAACCAATCAAATAAAAAAGATACATTTATTAAAAGTAATTATCAGTTTTTTTTCTTTTTTTTGTTCTTTCTTGTTTTTATTGCTCTTGTAGGTAGACGAGCATACGGCCCACCTGATGGTGAGTGGTTACCGTCGCCCATGGACTTCAGCAATGCCAGGGGCAGAGCCAAGCCGCTGCCTACCATGCCCACTTGAATACATTTCAAATATTCCATTCAACTGATACTTACTTCGAACCAACCATTATTATTATTATTATTTAGTCCGCAAGTGAACCATGGTACAATGGTTCAAGTACCGACTATGTCCACGCGCAAAATGATGATACACTCATATGCTTTACCGCCCACTAAGCTATAAAGAAACGCATATCCAAACGCGCTATCATTATTATTTCAATGTAATTGCAACATTACCTCGACGTCTTTAGAACGACTTAACGTTTACCATTTTAAAGATAACGACTTTATGCTGAGCTCGGCAATACAGGAACGTATTTAGTAACAATAAGTGGGGACCAAAATACTTAATATTTTTTTTTATGATTGAAGGATTACTGGTGGCCCGGAGGCCTTTCCAGTTTCATCAGGACAGCTGCCCGAGCGCCTCCGAAGGAGACCTAACAACTCAAGAGCAAACTGCTTCGCGAATGAATCTACTACCGGATCGGAATCGCGACTCGCTGAGAAGATCCGGCGAGAAACTCAGCGAGCTGATGCATGGGTTAGGTTACACGTCGGCCTCTTTGTCGAGTTCGACGAGTACAGTTACCGGGGTCGCTAAGCCTGCTCCTAGTGTTAGAGCTGAAGGCGTCTAATGCAGAGGTTATTAGATCTGATGGATCCGTAAGGACGTTATACTTAATACCGTGCGAGCCAATCGTATAGTAATCATGCTTTATTAGTATTATTAATTACACCTCCTAATTTTGTTTTATTTCATAGCCTTGATAGGAAAATAGGATTGCATTTAGTTAGTACAAACCTATTCTCATGTTTACACTGGATAATGACTCCAGAGTTAGCCCACTGAGTTTCTCACCGGATCTTGTCAGTGGGTCGCGTTTCCGATCCGGTGGTAGATTCTGCGAAGCACTACTCTTGTTAGGGCTAGTGCTAGCAACGTCACCAGATTATAGCCCCGTGAGCTCATCTACTCATTCGACGATCTAGCATGACCCCTCGAGGCCGCTAAAATAGGAACAAAAAAAATGTATCCATTGAAAATGTTTTACACAATATCTCTCTATTTTCATATAATATCTGTCCGCTGTCATCGTCTTTTTTTTTAAATCAATTATTATCAAATTATAAAAACCTTCAAAATTTTGTTAAATTTCCTTTTTAATTTGTTTCAATTTTGATTCAATATTAAAAATTATTGGACAATTACATTTTAAAAAAAATTCAACTTAGCATACCCGTTAGTAAGTAGAAGTTAATTTGTTAAAAACACAATTTTGACGAAGCATGTTGCTGATAACTTTATTTCTGTAATATGACGAAGCATGTTGCGGATAGTAGCGTGTACTTTTAGGTTAGGAATATTGTGTTCTTTTTTTTTATAATAAATAAATTAATTATGAAAATTAAAGAGGTCTGCAAAAAAAAAAAAAAAACTAAATACGTTCGACTCTTGTAAAACTGGGATCATATTCTTAGTTACGTATTCCACGAGCTAAATGTTCCAAGTAAATTCAGCGAAACAAGCGCTTCACGCTTACATAGCATCATTTACATTAAGATTTCAGACGTGGCTGCGACCTTGAGCTGAATAGGAGTGTCATCCAGTCACGGCCAGTCTTGGGCCTAGTATAGGTTTTTTAGAATCCAAGATTATTTTCTTAGGACATTTTAGTCACATCTTATCTTTTTAGTAATTTCGGGTTCAGATGGGATCGGAACGTCGTGAATTTTCTTCGTATTAATAATGAGTTTCTATACGGATATAGAACAGGCGTACCTCGCGGTTTCATTTGCGATAAATTTGTATTTCGAGTCAAAAGGGAAATGAATTGTATGTATGAGTAAAGCTGGTCAGATATGCCGAACAATAATAAGAATGAATGATCCAAATTATGATATTTAAAAACTCCGAAAACAAATATCTAAATATTTTAGACAACGCTAAGATGCCATACATGAAATACACATTAACGGTCTTAATAAATACGTTGGTCATAGACACAGCTCACTGAGTTTCTCGCCGTATCTTCCCAGTGGGTCGCGTTTCCGATCCGGTGGTAGATTCTGCGAAGCACCGCTCTTGCTAGGGTTCGTGTTAGCAACGTCGTCAGGTTTGAGCCCCGTGAGCTCACCCACTAGCTCAGCGAATCTAGAATAACCCCTCGAGGTTACTAGAATAGATAGGAAAAAAAAACAAAAAAAAAGACACAATGCAAAATTATAACAAAGAAAAAGACCGACTCTAACAAAATAAAATAATTTTACGTCAACGTAAATGGAAGTCAATTAAATATGAATTATTAAGGAAAAGTACTGTACAGACCTTGACAAAATTTAAATGCGACCACACAAGCAACGCTAGATTTCAATGGAATCATCAGAATTGGTTAATCGAGTAAAAAGTTTTGAGGTAGCACTCATTATAGAAAATTTGTTGAATCTGAGAACCGTATCCTTTTTTAAAGTTGCTTAGAAATGCAAATAGATGTACTTATTTCTTGCAGCTTAAGAACAAAAGCGCTTTTTGTTTCTCTACATTACAAAAACTAAAGTCGTGCAAACAGCAATCTCCCATCGCAGCGTACACATCGTGTACTCTAAGTTTTACGAACCATTATAATTGGATCCGTGTACTTATTACACAAGAAAAGTTTACGTTTTGCCGTAGCACAGTCTAGGTACCAGACTAATCTGGTTGGATGGTTTTGCCAAGTATTCGTAAGCCAGTAAAGCGTTTTGCAGTATAATTGAAGCCTCTGGGTCTACGGATCGATTTTGCTTCTCGCTTTGTTTTGCCAACCATAATTTTCCTTCTCTAGCCAACTAGTGAGTGAAGCAATTCCAACGAATGTCACTTCTCCTCCTTGTTTTTTTTTATTGCTTAGATGGGTGGACGAGCTCACAGCCCACTTGGTGTTAAACGGTTACTGGAGACATAGAAATCTACGACGTAAATACGCCATCCACCTTGAGATATAAGTTCTAAGGTCTCGGTATAGTTACAACGGCTGCACCACCCTTCAAACCGAAACGGATTGCTGCTTCACGGTAGAAATAGGCGGGGTGATGGTACCTACCCGTGCGGACTCACAAGAGGTCTTACCACCAGTAATTACGCAAATCATAATTTTGCGGGTTTGATTTTTATTATACGACTTTACTCCTTCACCGTGGAAGTCAATCGTGAACATTTGTTAAGTACGTATTTCATTAGAAAAATTGGTACCCGCCAGCGGGATTCGAACACCGGTGCATCGCTAGATACGAATGCACCGGACGTCTTATCCTTTAGGTCACGACGACTTCAAACGACACGATGTGTCGATAATCGCTCAATGCTGGGGGTCGTGGCCTCTTCTAACAACTTTCTCCCGGATTATCCTTCGCCACTCCTGCCTATCCACGGCTGTGTGCATTACAAGGTGGACTGAAGTGTTGACAGTGGAGCGTATCTGGTCCGACCAGGGCATTGGACCTCTGAGCCTTCTTCCGCATACCTTGTCTGTTACCAGCAACTTCTCTAAATTGCCCTCTCTCTTTCTGGCAACGTGTCCAAATAATGTCACTAGCAATGTTAATAATATGTCTCTGACGTATTTGCGTTTTACTAACATTACGTATGACTAACTAATAGACATACTTCCCGATAAGGTATGGAATATCACACCAAAGTCATTCAGCAAATGGTTTCCACAAACAAAATATATCACGGATGTTTCTAGATTTTAATATACATGTTTGAACTCCAAAGAATCCACATGATTATTATTTTTTTACAATCTTTCAAGCTGCAAAATTCTCTCAAATGTAATAACTTCACGCTTCTTATCATAATTTATCAGTTGTATGACTAATGTTGCGGTAGTGAATTTATCCCGAGTGCGGTCTATAGACGCAACCAGTTCTGTAACTGCCAAAGTCAGCGGTTCCCAAAGTAGTCGAAATTGATATGAGCTCACAAAACTTTAAAGATTCGTGTGTGGCTACGACTAAGAACAGGCGCAGTTAACTGAAAGGACGCGTGAACAAAAAAAACTGGGTATCACAATCTGGAACCATAACTGAAAATGGTGTGCACGACGACAATATTTGAGAGCCACTGACTTACGCAAACTCGGACTACCGACCTGTTACAATCGTGATAGCTAGGTAACGGCTGATGGTAAGTATATGATAGTCTAGATTGCTTTCGAGGTACGTTTTATACAATACTTGGTAACAACTTTGTAACTTAATAACTTGTCATTTGAAGTGCAAGCGTAGAAATATGAACATCTAAAAGTAAGTTAAATCTATATATATAAAATATATAAAAAATGAATTGCCGTTCGTTAGTCTTGCTAAAACTCGAGAACGGCCGGACCGATTTGGCTAATTTTGGTCTTGAATTATTTGAGGAAGTCCAGAGAAGGTTTAAAAGGTAGATAAATATGAAAATGCTCGGTATGAAATATAAATAACAATTTTGTTTTTCCTTTGATGTAGGTATCCCTCGTCGGACGGATTCCTTTTGTTTGTTTTAAGTTTATTTTATACAAAAGTTTAGGTCTTTTATTTATCGATTGAGGCACTACGAAGTCTGCCGGGTCAGCTTGTCGTTTATAAAATACAGACGGCGAATCTTGTCGAAATAATTGAATGTTTAAAACTCTGGACCCGTAAACTAATATCAAGTATTTTTTTATGATGGAAGGATTACTAGTGGCCCGGAGGCCTTTCCAGTTTCACCGGGACAGGTGGGCGAGCAAAGGAGGGGTAGGATTTACTAACAGCTGCCCGAGCGCCTCTGGAGGAGACCTAACAACTCAAGAGCAACTGCTTCGTGAATAAATCTACTACCGGATCGGAATCGCGACCCGCTGAGAAGATCCGGCGAGAAACTCAGCGAGCTGATGCATGGGTTAGGTTGCACTTCGACCTCTTTGTCGAGTTCGACGAGCACGGTTAATATCAAGTATTGGGAATATCGTGAGAACGAAACTCATGGATGGAGCTGGTCACGACCCTCAGACACGAGGAGTACGAGTCAAGGAGAGTTGTAAATATATGCAGCATACTTATTGGCTGACGAATCAGAACATTACCATTGCAGTTTATTTGATTTGTGACGTAAAATTTGCTCTCTTTTTACCTGAAACAAATCAAACAGTTCCATTAGCATTGGTATCCTTAATTAATATTTTTTTTATATTTTACGACCATCATTGATTCAATATTGAGTCAATACTCTTAGCTAATCGCAGACTTTAGGAACTAAAAAGATTCAATATAATAGTTATGTTGCAAATTCTTGAGCACACCAACCGTGATGTGTCAAGCAAGTTACGTGAATTATTTTATTTTAACGTAATGCTCACCACTTCCCGAAATGGTGACCATGACCACTCCCTCTGACCTCTGAGTGCAAACAATTAAGAAGAAGATTACCAATAAGCCAATATGAAGTCGTCGTGGCCTAAAGGATAAGACGTCCGGTGCATTCGTGTTGAAGCGATGCACCGGTGTTCGAATCCCGCAGGCGGGTACCAATTTTTCTAATGAAATATGTACTCAACAAATGTTCACGATTGACTTCCACGGTGAAGGAATAACATCGTGTAATAAAAATCAAACCCGCAAAATTATAATTTGCGTAATTACTGGTGGTAGGACCTCTTGTGAGTCCGCGCGGATAGGTACCACCGCCCTGCTTATTTCTGCCGTGAAGCAGTAATGCGTTTCGGTTTGAAGGGTGGGGTAGCCGTTGTAACTATACTGAGATTTTAGAACTTGTATCTCAAGGTGGGTGGCGCGTCTACGTTGTAGATGTCTATGGGCTCCAGTAACCACTTAACATCAGGTGGGCTGTGAGCTCGTCCACCCATCTACGCAATAAAAAAAAAAAAAAAAAAAAAAAAAAGCATTGACACCATTACCTAAATACCGAAGACCTAACCTCTTTGTGAAATAAAACTGAAAGTCTCATTTATACTGGTATTTAGAAGGCTCCAAGCTGGATTGGATAATTTCTTCGCGGAAACATGCCCCAGTACCAGTTCTTAAGATCCGAATTAGGTTCTTCGAAATATCAAAATTAGAAAAACATTCCAGGATAACAGCAATACTATTAATTCAAGATAGGTAATAACAGTAATACATCTTTTGATTAATATCTACTCAAATTTTTAGTAGGTAAGGTCTTCTGACCTTTCACCGAGGGTATGAAGGTCAATGATGTATGAGATTAAAGAATTGCCGCATAAAAACATATTTCTGTATCCAAATATGCGGCCAAAACGAAAAGCGATATTACTATAATATTTTGTAACCCGTAAACTCAATTAAAGGAACGTAAATTTTTTTTACGATGCACATTATGAAAAAGAGGCTTACAAAATCACGTAGTAAAAATGTCTTTTGTGATCGTCATAAATTCATGTTCCCGATTTTGACCGGCTACATTTTTTGGCTATAAAACTTTAATCGCTTTTGTGACAAGTCGTGACAATTATTGGCAATTTGGGGCGTACGATGTATTTTTGTGTGTGTCGGGCAAAGTTGAGTATCATTCCAACGCGAGCGGTAGAGTTATCCATCGCGTTCTGGCTGTTTGCCGGGTTTAGTACCGTAATACACTTCTTATTAATATACGATTTAGTAGCAACATTATGCTTTTTTTTACCTACCTATGCTGATAGAGCTCTCGGGGCTCAAGCCGAAGGTGTTGCTAACACCGGCCCTAGCAAGAGCAGTGTTTCGCAGAATCTAGCACCGGATCGGAAGCGCGACCCACTGAGAAGATCCGGCGAGAAACTCAGTGGGCTCTATCTATGGGTTAATTTACTCACCGAGCCCTTGACCGGTGTTTGAGGTACCTAAAAGTACCGTTAAAGGATCCGTAATGTCGTGGCAACATGTGCGCCTGTGATTCTCAGTTTTATACGTTTATTGTCTCCTAAGTATTACCAGCATAACTAAAGCAGGAAAAAATCCTAACTCTCGCTAGGCAGCGGCTTGGCTCTGCCCCTGGCATTGCTGAAGTCCATAGGCGACGGTAACCACTCACCATCAGGTGGGCCGCATGCTCGTCTGCCTACAAAGGCAATAAAAAATATAAAAAATCATTTTTATTTTTTGCATGAATGAACGAGCTCACGGCCCACCCGATATTAAGTGATTACAGGAGCCCAAAAAGTCACGATTATGTATGCAACCGTTTTTTTTATTTCTCGCAGAGCCTACGGTACAATATTTATTCGAAGTTTTCTTCAAAAACTAGAGGTTTCAGAGCTGCAACAATATGTATCTTATTGGTATCTGTTGTTCAATGAATTAAATTGCGTCTCCCTTGAACTACTTCCAGCGCGGCCGATTGTGAACCGTTCACGGGACATTAGACAATAAATTAATGAATGCGAATTCGTAATTGTTTTGATTTTGCACGATCGTTTTGTTCGGGTCATCGGTTTGTTTGTTTCTTACTAATTTTTTTTCCTTCTTACCTAAGCTGATAGCCTTGAGAGGCTAATCTAACACCGGATTGGAAAAGCTACCCACTGAGAAGATCCGGCGAGAAACTCAGTAGGCTGTGTCTGTGGGTTAATATACTTGTCGAGCCCTTCGTCGCGAGCGACGGTCTCGACGAGGACGGTGACCGGTGCTTGAGGTACCTAAAAGCACCGTTAATGGATCGGGAAGATCGGTAATGACGTGTTTATGCGACATCGACTGTTTATCATTCGGTCCACAAGATCGGGTTAACACAAAGACGTCAGTGAATGACTTGAAATTCGACTCACACGCACAAGCAGTCCATGAGAACACAGTGTGTAAAAAAAAACAGCAACCGACCGATCAATATTACGCCTGAACGATTCTCAAACTATAAATAATCGAGACATAATCGTTACGAAAACTATATTTATATATATGGTGTATCGGATACGCGAACGAGGGTACAGAAACCGTAAATTCAATTTAGTTTTGGTTCGTAAATTGCTCAGGCCTAGTTGATGGTGAATTATTGTTAATTTATTTGATTTTTTTTTTCTGCATCTATCGGAATAATAGGGTGTGGATGAATAAAAACGTTTACCATGCCACATGTAACGGCCTTTATATATTTTTTTGCTTTTTCCTACCTATTGCTACTAATCTCGAGGGGTTTTGCTAGCTTCACTAGGCGTGTGGGCGAGCTCGCGAGTTTCAACTCGGGAGACTTTGCTAATAGCCCTAGTAAGCCCTAGTAAGAGCAGTGCTTCGCAGAATCTATCACCGGAACGCGACTTACTGAGAAGATCCGGCGAGAAGCTCAGTGGACTGCGTCTATGTTGCGATGTCCTTTACTCCTTGGCTATAAGAATAAACGCACCCAAAATATTACGCATACGTTTACCAAAGATACTGGCTATTGACTTGTTCTTTGGCCGCGGGTTGACTATGTCCCTGGCATTGCTCAATTAAACTAAAATATATTGGACATTGGATGAAATAGGAAAACAAAAATTCCTATCGGAAAAGCAGCATAATTAGGCTAATGAGGTGCTATAAATTTCGAATAAAAATATAGCAGGCGGCAGATTCAAGCAATGGTACAATAATTTATGCAAATACTATAAGGTTGTAAACCGCTCAGCGGCGAATGTTTCTCGTTTCAACTCGTGTACCGCGTTAATACGCAATTCAGGACATCCACTGACGTCATAGTAACAAAAATAATATTATTACGAACAATAACTCTGATCTCAATACTTTCTCGTTTAATAATAGACGGGTTTGAAGACAGAATACTTATTTCTTGACACGGGAGACTTAAAAATGATTGGTACAATTCCAATATCGTGAGTGCGAAAACTAAGAAAATAACAAGAATCTATATATTAATACGTGAAGCAAAAACTTTGTATCCCTTTTTACGAAAATTGCGCGGACGGAGGAGTATGAAATTTTCCACACTTTTAGAGAATATAGAGAAGAAGTGCACAATGCTAATATTTTTTTTAAATAATGCATGAAATATACATTAAATCAATAAAGAAAACATTGCACACACTACATACCATTTATTTGACGCACACACGCATGCATACTCACGTCCTTACGGATCCATCAGATCCAATAACCTTTGCATTAGATGCCTTCAGCTCTAATACTAGGGGCAGGCTTAGGGACCCCGGTAACCGTACTCGTCGAACTCGACAAAGAGGTCGACGTGCAACCTAACCCATGCATCAGCCCGCTGAGTTTCTCGCCGGATCTTCTCAGCGGGTCGCGATTCCGATCCGGTAGTAGATTCATTCGCGAAACAATTGCTCTTGAGTTGTTAGGTCTCCTTCGGAGGCGCTCGGGCAGTTGTTAGCAAATCCCACCCCTCTTGGCTGAGCCTTTGCTCGCCCACCTGTCCTGGTGAAACTGGAAAGGCCTTCGGGCCACCAGTAAACTTTCAATCATAAAAAAAAAAAAAAAAAAAAAAAAAAAAAAAAAAAAAAAAAAAAAAAAAAAAAAAAAAAAAAAAAAAAAAAAGCATGCATACTATTTATTGTCAAACTTTTTTCTTGACGTCTGTGGTCAAATTGAGAATAGATTAAATATTGTTTGTCTTTATTAATATTTTTTATAGAGCAATCTTGGCGAAATTTGTGATTATAGAAGTATAAAATACAATCATAATAGTGTACAAACTTACAATTCCCATTAATTATAGTCGAATTTCGACTACTGCGGGACCTCTAGTTGAAATAAATGTAGCATATTTGAAACAGCGCGGCGTCGGAAGCGTATTTGTATTAAGCGAAGCGACTTCGCCTGGAATCGAATGGGCCTTTAGATTATCTATGCATCCAAGCAAAGTAAAATTAAGCGAGTACAACATGAGATCATGTAGATATTGAACTACAAGATAACTCACGTTTGCAAAATACATACACCTGCAATGACTAATGCAGATTATAATTAAATAGACTTCAATCGATTCCGAGACTCGTGTTTCAAAAATGACTAAACGATTGGATAGGTCATGCCAATGTCAATACGAAAATAAATCGAGTGCATTATTACGTCACTTTGAATGTGAAATAATTCAAAGCGGTTAGTTCATAAAATCATTCATCGGTAAAAGAATCGATTGAAATAGTTTCAGAACTCAACTCAACTCATAGTTTGGGTCAATTCTTTTTTTATCTAGTTACAAAATATTCTGCCAGTCATTGTTCAAACGACATTAAAGAACATTGAATTATAATTAAGATTTGAGTGATTTAGGTAATCGGTATCGGGACCGCAATATATGGATACTCCTATTGGGCGTATTGTGTTTTGAAGTTGGTTAGGGATACGACCGGATCCGCGCCACCCTTGATTCCACTGTCTGAGATTCTCCTCGAGTAGCCGAAGATAGGATCATATGGCACATAATCCTGATATCGAAAGTCACAGATAAAGGTGGTCACAACCCTTAGGTATGAAGAGCACGACTGAAGAATCAGGAAAATTGTCTTTAAGGTACAAATTGTCTAGCAACCGTTTACCGTAATGGAATTAAGATAAGATGTAAATAAACTTTTTTTTTCTTACGCAGTAGACAAACGAGCATTCCCTACATCTGAAAAACAGTTTTCACAGTAGCTGATGGACATTAGCAATGCTAGGGGCACAGTTAAGGCAATGACTACCGTTAATGAGTCCTCTAGCCTCGTTTAAAGAGTTCGAGGAACATCAAGGTAGGTGGTGGGACCTGTTGTGAGTCCGCAGAAGTAGGCACCACCACCCCGCCTATTTCTGCCGTGAAGCACTAATGCGTTACGGCTTGAAGGATGGGGCAGCCGTTGTAACTATATTGAGACCTTAGAACTTATATCTCAAGGTGGGTGGCGCATTTACGTTGTAGATATCTATGGGCTCCGGTAACCACTTAACATCAGGTAGGCTGTGAGGTCGTCCACCCATCTAAGCAATAAAAAAAAGTCCATTCCAGTAACTAATCTCTGAAAACGCATTATTAATCAGCGCAGTGGTTCTATGTAGTGGCGATGACCTCGGCTCCGGTGGCGAGTATTATGATGACGATAAGTTGACGGGATCGAGTCGAACAATTCCTCAGAGCATTCCGCTTCTAACAAAAGTTTCAGCTACAGAAGTTTCACTGAGATATAACAGCCGTCCAAATATTGTCTCGCACATACTATGTGTTTGATTATGTGTAATTAATTAGAGTATTAAGCGGTAGGCAGCGGCCTGGCTCTGCCCCTGGCATTGCTGAAGTCCACGGGCGACAGTAACCACTCACCATTAGGTGGACCGTATGCTCGTCTGCCTATAAGAGCAATAAATAAAAAATCTCAGGTGACTAGATTCTGGTCTACCGTAGATATGAGTCAGAGAAATACTATAGTTATTCTACTGCGGGCGAACTTCCTATAATTCCCACCACCAGCAATTCCACGACTCTGAATAATGCAGATATAATTTTGTTTACAAGATATTTTGAAAATTCCATTCCAATACGCGAACGTATCGCCATGTACTTGCCGGCGATAGTCGGTCGGTCTGAACGAAAGTTCTCCAACTAAAATGACTCCGCTAGAGCTTGAAACTTCAAAGCTCCTTAATGCTAATAAGTCTGCAAGCTAATTTGTGCTCAAGTTTTGATAGGCTCCGCCGGCGCAGTTCGAACGAAGTTTTGGTAGATTGTAGGTTCAAGGGTGTTGGGAGTATTAATAAACTAGTGTTCGCCCGATGAATTAAATTTTTAAAATTATATAATTATAAACTAATTTAAGAAGACAAGGAAAAGAGACAGGCGTTCTTGAATGTGTAGTTTAAAACAAAATTAATGAATGATGAATGATTTAAAAAATTAGTACGTTTATTAATAAAAGGAACGCTCGTATAGTAGTCTAAATATTGTACAAAATCTGTTGAGAAAGCGAGGAAAAATTTGTACTTAAACTGTTTTGCTTTTAGGTATTTATATCAAGATAACTCGTCAGGAAAATATTACAGTACAAGTCATTGAAGTATCGGTGACCACGCTAACTGCAAAGTATACCTACATAACGTCGTAAATAATAAAATCTAAATAACAAAACCGTAAAAGTAGTTTAAATTTCCTACGCGTCGCGGACGTCATTAACATTTACTGTTTATGATGCAGTATAGTTAGGAAGTTTGAAAGTGGCACCTGTGACAGAGAAGCTGAGAAGTGCGCGTTTGGGATGGTATGGACATGTGATGAGACGAAATGAAAATGAGGTTGGTAAGAGAGTGTTAACTATGAATGTGGAAGGACATAGAGGAAGAGGTAGACCTAAGAAGAAATGGATAGATTGTGTGAAAAACGATATGGGTAAGAGGGGAGTGAGCGAAGAAATGGTATATGATAGAAGAGTATGGAAGGAGAAAACAAGTTGCGCCGACCCCGGGTGACTGGGAGAAGGGCAGGATAATGATGATGCAGTATAGTTAATGATCATAGATGGCAAAATGGAAATAAAACGTGACATTAAACCATAAAAATGATTTTAATTATACCCGCAACTATGAATCGAAACGGAAAATTCCTTTTAATGATAACTCAGATGATTTCAACTTGTAGAATATTGATGGTTTTCGCACTGATAAATATGTCATAATCGACAAAAACCCGCGCTTTGTCTTTTCATCGTAACCACAGACGGTATCCAAACAATTAACCCACAGACACAGCCCACTGAGTTTCTAGCTGGTTCTTCTCAGTGAGTCGCGTTTCCGATCCGGTGGTAGATTTTGGGAAGCACTGCTCTTGCTACGGCCAGTGCTAGCAACGCTCACCTACACGTCAAGGTAAAGCTGAAATAGCCTCTCAATGTATCAGCATAGGTAGGAAAAAAAATCCAAACAAAAGAACAATTGTCATACAGCGTTAAATCCATTCTTCAACCCGTATTCATCTAATGCTGTGTGTAGGTCTCTTCATATGCACTCCATTCTTTTCGGTCTCTTGCCTTTCGCACCCAGGTCCTACCAGCTATTATATTTTGACCAGGTCGACGGTCCACTTCATTACTTTTCTGCCCACATGACGATGTCGAATACGAGGTCTCAACTCCATTACTTTTATGCCCCACCAAACAGTGTTAAATACTACAAAACATTTGTTACAAACCACACACTTAAAGTTTCCCTTTGCGGAACGAAAATTACAATCGTTTCGATAGAAAGCTATAAATCTTTCGCAATCGCCGGTTCTCGACTTTAAAGACATAGCATTTAAGGCTACCTAGCAGTTACTAATACCAATTACCGGATGTGTGTTATAAGTGACTTTAATGTTGCGATTTTCCCTTGTCGTGTGTCAATAAATTTTTTTCAATACACATGAAAACGGCAGTTATAATTTTTGGGGTACCTCAATATAACGCGCCATATTTTTCAAGTGAAATTGGTCACGAAAAACATTAATACGCAGTCAGACTATGTTGATGAACAGACCTATTGTCGCATGTTGTGACTTGGAAGAGATCTCTTTGAAGTTTCAACATTTTAT
Source organism: Bombyx mandarina (assembly GCF_030267445.1). Classification (NCBI taxonomy): domain Eukaryota; kingdom Metazoa; phylum Arthropoda; class Insecta; order Lepidoptera; family Bombycidae; genus Bombyx; species Bombyx mandarina. Next base: position 11,155,528 of record NC_143216.1, on the reverse strand, counting down.
TTATTTGTTGCCCTTGAAGGCAGACAAGCATACGGCCCACCTAATGGTGAGTGGTTACCGTCGCCCAGGGACTTCAGCAATGCCAGGGGCAGAGCCAAGCCGCTGCCTACCAACATTATTTCACTTCAGCGACAATTCGAATTTAACGAGTGTATTGTCTTTCTTATTGCTTAATTATGTGAACGAGATCATGGCCATCTAGTTTTAAGTTACCCTAAAACCCCAGGTTTTATTTATCAATTCCTCCATCTATAAAGGCGGAACGCGTGACGGCTTAGCGGCCCAAATAGGCAGGATGACGGGACTAAGTCATGCGGGCTTACAAAACATTGTATTTCCCTGCCTGCGTGATTTGAACCTTGGCACTGTCGTATCGAGTGCATTGAGCGTCTTATCCTTTAGGCCACGACGACTAATAAGCTATGAAGCAACAAAGAAAATAATGTAATTTGCATAATTCTATTTGTATCTGAATATGTTTTATTTGGCTACCCGACTGTTTAAGACAGATAGCATTACATTACATCGTTTGAATTCTATTCCAGACAATGCAGATAAAACAAACGTCAACATATCCCAATATTATTTCACTAAAAGCGTATTCAGACGTAATCTATCAGGTTTAATTCAGAGCATGACTCGTAGATATTGATTCAAAAAAAAAAAAAAGTTGCACCCTCAAATAAGGGACGATATCACCCCCGTACCTACTAACAATACAGCGTTTCAAAAGACATTATTCTACTTGAGTTTTCCCCTAAATGTCTTTATAATATGTCCCTACTATATCTAACTATTCGAAATTTATAGTGACAAGTTGGAATATTGTGGGCTTGTAGCCAGATTTTTTTATTTGTGTGGTCACACTATTTTTCTTTCAGTCTAATGTTTTGATAAAAAAGAAGAATCGCGAATTCAGTGTGTCTATGTCGTTATTAGTGTTGTAGACAATATGGAATCGGACATAAGTTAAAGAAACGCGGCCATACGCAACTTACTGCCATTTCGTGTGACGTCATTTGAGGCTAAACTAAGCGACGAAATAACATACAGTGTCTAGGTAATTTACGTCATAATGCGTTGTAGCTGTTGTAAAGCTCACGGCCCACCTGATGTTAAGTGGTTACTTGAGCCCATAGACATAAACAACTTAAATGCCGCTTAAAAAAAATGCTTGCTTAAAATACGTCATCTCTTTTTATCATTCACACTTATGCTATAAAAACAATCGAAACATCTATATTAAATTTATTCATCAAATACCTGTCTATAGTTTGCTCCAAAGTTTCATAATTAATTACATTGAAATCGTAAAGCCATTTTTTTAAATCAAATTAATTGTCGATCTGTATTTTATTTGTTTTTTCACCGATGCCTGTCTGAGATTTTTATGCGTGTTGTTCACTGGCGCGTTTTTAATTGCGTCGCGTGTCGCCATCGCCCCTGTCGCGTCAGTACGCGATTGCGGGGGTGTGCATACACCCTAAAATATGGAATACTTATCACCTCTGTGTAGGGTCAGAAAATAATGGTAATCTCCATGACGCCAAGGACAGACACAGATGGAGGGGTATCATTAAAGAAGAATTGGGGAATCACGACCCTCAGTAACGAGAAAGTTTACGCGAGGAGAATCACTGTTGCAATAAGCGGTAACGATTTAAAATGCTACTCGAAGTCATACGATTTCGGTAAAATTCCTAATACAGTTTAATTAACACCCGCATTTGATCTTGCGAAAATTTAGCAGAATTATAATCTTTCCTTGTCTCTGAAAAGAAAGTCCGACGATTCCACGAGTCGTAGGTAGGACCTCTGCTGGTGGTAGGACCTCTTGTGAGTCCGCGCCGGTAGGTACCACCACCCTGCCTATTTCTGCCGTGAAGCAGTAATGCGTTTCGTTTGAAGGGTGGGGCAGCCGTTGTAACTATACTGAGATCTTAGAACTTATATCTCAAGGTCTGTGGCGTATTTACGTTGTAGATGTCTATGGGCTCCAGTGACCAGTTAACACCAGGTGGACTGTAAGCTCATCGAACCATCTAAGCAATAAAATAAAATCGTATTTTATTAGTGATTAAAAAACCAAAGACGAATCCAAGAATCTTCCGCTCCTAAATGACCATAAAAAAACCCCAATTATATTCAATACTCATTGAAAAAAAAAGAGCCGGTTCGATACAACAATGACACGCTAATTGTCGCAAGAATTACAATATCAATACTTGTCAAACACGAAAACGTGACGTGCGTTAAAGGATATTGACATCTGACAATAGACTGTAAACCAGAACTAATCCCTCGGGCGGGGGGTCCAATTACGGTAGTTCGAGATATTAATCCTCGTGATGGGATTTCAGTTTTTTTTTCTACCTATGGTAATAGCCATGAGAGGCTATATCAAGTTAGCCCTATCGTGTAGGTGAGCTCACGGGGCTCAAGCCGGAGTGATGCTAACACTGGTCCTAGCAAGAGCAGTGCTTCGCAGGATCTACCACCGGATCGGAAACGCGACCCACTGAGAAGATCCAGCGAGAAACTCAGTGGTCTAATCAGGATTTCGGCCGAAACAATTCGAAAATAGTTCAAGATTTCTGTGTGCTTAGTACGAGTTTTTTAACGTTCTCGATAGCGTTAAAGTTAACTCGAATTTGTATGAAGTTGGAACAGCGCCCCTAGCGACAAACGTAGGCAAACGTTGGCAAACGTTCCAACTCCATACAAATTTGAGTTAACATTTACGCTATCGACAACATTAAAAAAAAAACTCGCACTGATGACTGAGCATACTGTAAATCACATTAACTTTTCAATGATAATTTCTCACCTAATTAATTTAAAGATTTAATATCTAATTGAGAATTTAATTTTACTATTTATATTCTGCTTTCAAATTCAAATGACGGTACAGAATTATTTTAAGCTTTCACTGATATATTGCATTACACACACTCGGAGGTTGCGGATACAGTTTTTATTTCACTACTTGCTGACCCGGCAGACTTTGTACTGCCTCAATCGACAAATAAAAGACCTAAACTTTTGTATAAAATAGAGTTAAAACAAACAAAAATTCCTTTTGTCCGTCCGACGGGGGACACATCAAAGGGAAAACAAAATTGTTATTTTTATTTAATTCCGAACATTCTCATATCTATCTACCTTTTAAACCTTCTCTGGACTTCCATAAATAATTCAAGACCAAAATTAGCCAAATCGGTCCAGCCGTTCTCGAGTTTTGGCGAGACTAACGAACAGCAATTCATTTATATATATATATATATATAGATTCTTTAGAGCTCATTGTATCTTATCGCAAGATACCTGTCCTTTGGAGGACCCTTCTTCTTTTTCTAGCTCTTATCCTGCATTATGTGATTTCGGGGCTGCATGTTCTCTTATCATGGCGCATAGAGTTTTGGCATGAGCTTCACGACAGCCAGCACGCCAGTATCTCTGCAGCACCCTTGTATCCATAAGACAGACTGCAGACTGTGACGAGACTAACATTAACCAAGCTGAACGTATCGTCTTAGTTCCCATAAATAAAGATATCATTATTAGTCTGAGTTTTTTTAACGTTGTCGATAGCGTACATTTAACTCAAATTTGTATGGAGTCTGAAGATTTGCCATTAAGGGCGCTTGCTATATGGGCAAAATACTGCAGCACTCTATATACACATATAGTGGATAGCCTCTGGTCAACTTTTATCTTGTTGTGGATGAAAACGTTCGTCTGGAAAGCCGTCCAAGTGATGCGCAATATGCGCCGCCAGCACCACATCTCAAACGCGTCTATACGTCGCATATGTGACAGCACATATATTGTATTTAATTATAGGTATTGGTATTATAGACAGATGGAAGATGGACCAAAAGAGTTACTTTGTGGAGGGGTCCAGTGGGAAAGAGACACAGAGCTTACACAAGATGGCATGACATCACAAGGACAGCGGGTCCAAACTGGATATAAGTGGCCCAAAATAGGGAGCATCGGTTTTCGTTGGAGGAAACCTTCACTCGAGGAGAGGTTCTTGCAAATAATGAATACTTTAAATAATAATAATCATAATTAAATATGTGCCGGATTATTCGGAAGTTTTTGCAGGACGAAACATCGGACGAAATTAAAAATGAAAATGAACTCCACTTGGCTTAGGCCCGTGGTTTCCAGTATTTAACGAAATTCTAAAAAATTCGAGAATAAACAGTTTGTACATAATAATCATAATCATAATAAAAAAGAATTAAATTATTTTTATGTATTATAAGAGTTGTAAATTATTGGTTGCAAGAAATAAAAAAAGCTTTTTTATTTCTATTTATTTTTTATAGACAGTCATTACAAGCCCGTATGGATATGTCCTGTGGTCCTGCCTGTTTCTACCTCGCAGCAGTCCTACGCTACGGCTTAAACTATACAAAGTCCCAACTTCGTTTTCGTCCAAAGCAAAAACATTTCAATCGAGTACCGTAAAATCTCACGGTGCAACTTGAAGTCACCGAGTAAATAGTTCTCGGTAAATTATTTTCGTAGGGACCGGTTTTGCAACACGGAAGTTCATTCACACGGTTCATTCCCGTTTACCGGATAAAGAGGTCTGTACCAAACATCTGTCGGTCAAGATCATTGCGTAATGCTGTTTTTTATCGATTTGTGCCCTCAAGCAATCTGACTATGTAACTATGCGTTCCAGTATGAAAAGCGGAACAAGAGGTATTTACTGGTGGTAGGACTTCTTGTGAGTCCGCACGACCACCCTGACTACTTCTGCCGTGAAGCAGTAATGCGTTTCGGTTTGAAGGGCAGCCGTTGTAACTATACTTGAGACCTTAGAACTTATATTTCAAGGTGTGTGGCGCATTTACGTTGTAGATGTCTATGGGCTCCAGTAACCACCTAAGACCAGGTGGGCTGTGAGCTCGTCCACCCGTCTAAACAATAAATAAAAAAATATTCAAAGCAAAGAAATAATTTAACTCATTCAAAATGACTGGCCACATTCATGGCGCAGTCTTTATGGAACGCTTTTTTTTTTTTTTATTGCCCTTGTAGGCAGACGAGCGTACGGCCCACCTGATAGTGAGTGGTTACCGTCGCCAATGGACTTCAGCAATACCAGGGGCACAGCCAAGCCGCTGCCTACCATTATCGCTTGCCATTAAGAGTGTCTTAAGCGGTAAACTCGGTTACTTACTACTTAAACTAGTTCGTTCGTACTACTCTACGAATAAATACACTTATTATTTATTCGTAGGTACTACTGCTCAAAATATATTATGACATTTGTAACAATCGAAACTCTCTTGAAAGTATTAAACTAAATAATCTACAAATCGGTTGATTTAATAAATAATGGTTTTCGTAAATGCGTTCCAAACATATTAAAATTGTTCAGTGTGAATTTAAAAAAAAAAGCTTTTATATTTTTATTCAATTTAAGATAATCGAATACGCGCGAAATCAGGAAAAGGTAAGCAATTCTTATCACACAAATATGTACTTTATAACATACGAGTTAAAAGACAAAATTCCATTTTCATCTCTACAATTACATAAGGTCGTGTGAAACACGTCGACCTGCTTTTTACGAGACGTCACACATCATTCAAGGGGTAGTCTGACAGCCTTTGACGTGTCTCATTGCAAATTCACATATAGTTACTTTTTAATGAGGCCGACTTGTGGGGTCGTGGAGGGCCACTCAAGGGATGTTTGCAAAATCGTACGCCATCGCGAGCCCCAGCGCTATTATTCGAGTTTTTTTCACTCTAGATTTTACGGGAATGTTTTTCCTACTCTATGCTCTTACTACGTACTAGCTACCCGATAGTGGTGGGTGGTAGGTACGGTAATACCAATTATTTTTTTCCCACCTATGCTGATAGCCTTGAGATGCTATTTCAGCCATACCCTAGCGTGTAGGTGAGCTTTCGGGGCTCAAACCGGAGGTGTTGCTAACACTAGCCTTAGCGAGAACAGTACTTCGCAGAATATACCACCGGATCGGAAACGCGACCCACTGAGAAGATCCGGCGAAAAACTCAGTGGACTGTGCCAAGGACTACGTGCTCTAATGCCAATAATAAGCGTCCAAAGACAATAGATACAAAACTCTATTGAAGTAAGCCAAAACCTTAAATTAACAATGAAAATGTTACAGTTGTTGGATTTATCGCTTCTCTTCTACAGCTTATAATAGTATTATGTACCCTTCAAATCCATTGCGTTGTGACGAAAGATTCAAGGTCGCGTTTCCGTCCATTGCGGGCTCAGCATTCAGTGCGGTGTACAAAAACCTTAATCCCTTTCGCGTCAAGGAACACCCCTAATGTCCCTTACCAACGATTGATTTAATCCCTATTGTGGTGTACGATAATAGTGCTGTCAAATATTACCCTTGCCTCGGAGTCCGAGACCTCTTTCTTCTTGAAAATATTTGCGGGAGAGTGTGCTTACATTAGCCCCAGCAAGAGCAGTGCGTCATAGAATCTACAACCGGATCAGTATCGCGACCCATTGCGAAGATCCGGCGAGAAACTCAAGAGGTTTTTGTGATTACCACTCTTACTGCGGCAAACCCAAACGTTGCTTGCTGACGAGTGAGGTACCCGCTAATTCACAGCATCCTCAACTTCAAATGTCTGTTGAAAAATTGCAATACAATTGTGTCTTGACAAAAACTAGCTGTACCCGTCCGCTTCGCTGGGCATTTAAAATTAACATTATTATTTCTCACCTCCACAAAGATTCTCATCATTAACGCCCTCACAACTGATGTAGGGAGTCCAACATTCATATAAATATTAGCCTATCCATTAATTACATGTATTTTCTACATGGATACCAAGTTTCAAGTCAATCGGATGCATGCTTCAGTAGTTATAACAGAACATCCGTAAAAACCACCGTAGATTTATATATAAGTACAGATTCCCCGTCGTCATGAACAAGCGCGATGTTACGTCAATCATTCTCAAACAACAAACAACAACAACAAAAACATGTTGGTACCTTTAAGAAAACAGGAGCGAATGGCACTGCCGATTCGGTGACCGGTCCGACTTTGTCATTGTGCGCATTCACAACACTGTAACTGCATTTCAATGCGAAATTGAATTGGGCGAATCGCATAACACAGACGCCGCGTAAAAAGGGTTTGATTGTCGCGACGAAAATTGCGTATGTAACAAATTTGTTTGTACACAAACACAGCTACTTGAAGAATAACTCGGTCGACTACTAAGCAATTACTAGAGGCCCCGCAGTAGTCGAAATCCGACTATAATTAATTGGAATTGTAAGTTTGTACACTATTATGATTGTATTTTATACCTCTATAATCACAAATTTCGCCAAGACTACACTATAAAAAATATTAAGAAAGACAAACAATATTTTATCTATTCTCAATTTGACCACAGACGTCAAGAACAAATGTTTGACAATAAATAGTATGTATGCGTGTGTGCGTCAAATACATGGTATGTAGTGTGTGTAATGTTTTCTTTATTGATTTAATGTACCTTTTATGCATTATTTAAAAAAAATATTAGCATTGTGCACTTCTTCTCTATATTCTCTATAAGTGTGGAAAATTTCATACTCCTCCGTCCCCGCAATTTTCGTAAAAAGGGATACAAAGTTTTTGCTTCACGTATTAATATATAGATTGAAGACAATCGACATAGACACGTCGTGTGGCCAGATGCGGTGAAGCTTTCTTCAAAACGCGAGTACTGTCCATTGCTGGCTAATATACGAATTAGGGGACGCTGTGTAAAATAGTAGCCTACGTGTAATCAATGTTATGAGTTTCCCACTTAAAACTCCCGCGAAAGCATCACGCATTTCGTTCCAAAGTCGGAAGGAATAGCCTTCAACATGACTAGTACTAGCTGTCCGCTTCACATCAGATGAACCGTGAACTCGTGTCCATGCAAATCCAAAAAAATGTTCTTCGTAATGAAAAAAAAACACACACACTTACACATAAGCTAATAATTGGGTTTCAAAATTAAAGTGTACAATAAAAAAATGTTCAAACGAAAAAATTTCAAATAAAAAAAAATACTTACAATTTTAATGTCACTTACGTTATTTGAAAACAAGCCACGGAACGAGTCTCGCAAATAATCTTGCTCGTTACCGAATACAAATCGTTTGAGCTGAAACGTATTTTATGGGAACTTATGAATATACGCTAAACATATACTTATAGAACGGCACCAACGTATCTGCCGCATATGTTTTATTGTGCTGTAATCTATACTTCTATACTAATATATAAATCTACAGAGGTTTTTACGGATGTTCCGTTATAACTACTGAACCGTGCATCCGATTGACTTGAAACTTGGTATCCATGTAGAAAATACATGCACTTAATGGATAGGCTTATTTATATGAGTGTTGGACTCCCTAATGATAATAACAATAAATAATAATGTTAATTTTAAATGCCCAGCGAAGCGGGCGAGTACGGCTAGTAATTGTATAAAGACGGTACTAGCTTCAATGAGGCATCGATTGCTTCGCGACAGAAGTTAGTAAGACTGTAATAGATCGGGATTTGCATATAGCTATATCCTTTTCGTTAGCGCTCGTACAGGAGCGTATACTATCATTTTTTGGACAAGTCTCCCGGCGAGGAAACAACTCCATAGAGCACCTTGTCGTTCAGGGCAAAGTAGAAGACACCAGACCGCGTGGAAGGTTGCCCATGCGATGGACCGACCAAGTCAAGTCTGCATGAGTAGTTGTTTGCATGAGTGTACCAGGCTCACCACGAACCGGGAGGAGAGGCGATTGCTCTTGAGGCGCATAGCATCTGCCCACAGCAATGATACCGAATGACGACTACGACCGCTCTGACAAGAGTGATACGACAAAGAAGATTTACTCTTTACTGGTGGTAGGACCTCTTGTGAGTCTGCGCGGGTAGGTACCACCACCCTACCTATTTCTGCCGCGGAGCAGTAATTCGTTTCGGTTTGAAGGGTGGGGCAGCCGTTGTAACTATACTTGAGACCTTAAAACTTATAATATCTCAAGGTGTGGCGCATTTACGTTGTATATGTCTATGGGCTACAGCAACCACTTAACACCAGGTGGGCTGTGAGCTCGTCCACCCATCTAAGCAATAAAAAAAATCTTTTTACGTTCATAATTAACTAGCGACCCGCCCTCGCTTCGCTTTAGAAACTGTTATTGATAATGAAAATGAGATTTTTTTCTCACTTACTTGACACTTGTCGTTATATTTTGGATAATTCACACTATATCTTTATAAATTATAGCCTATGTGTTATTCTGATTTATCCGTTTATAATAGTAGTGGGAAGTAGGATAGTTGAATTATTTTTTTACATTTCGATTGAATTGTGCCAAATCGTGTTCTTGTTAGCACAATTATCGCTCAATGACTCGCAGGTGCGATACAAATTTGTAGTCTAATTGTTTTGATAGTTAGTTGTTTATTTTCCATAGGTAAGTTGATACTAGTATTTGTACGTATTGGAAAATTTCAATGCAAATAATCTGTGACTTATTATTATGGAATTATATTTCATTGTACATATTTTAGAAATCAAATGTATGATAGATACTTGCGGTAGGACCTCTTGTGAGTCCGCACGGGTAGGTACCACCACCCCGCCTATTTCTGCCGTGAAGCAGTAATGCGTTTCGGTTTGAAGGGCGGGGCAGCTGTTGTAACTATACTGAGACCTTAGAATTTATATCTCAAAGTGGGTGGCGCATTTACATTGTAGATGTCTCTAGTAACCACTTAATATCAGGTGGGCTATGAGCTCGTCCACTAATCTAAGCCATAAAATAAATAAAAAAGTGGTCTGAATTCGTTCGTTTCAATCCTTTAGGTGTGCGTCGGACTTCGGTTCCCTCTGTATTTTGTACCGCATGTTCCATGGGGAGTGCTCTGAATAATTGTTTGAGATGATTCCATCATCTCGTTTTTACTATCGCACCGCCCGCCACCGGCGTAGAGTTTGTCCATACTACCTAGAACCACTGCGTTCATCCACAGTGTGTTTCCAATCCATTGCATTTCTGTGAAGTCATAGAATGCAATTGACACAAATTTTTTTTACTTTTCGTATCAATTGAATGGTGTCACGGTGTCGAATTAAATAACTCGTTTATACGAACAATAAATTTGTTTAGTTGTTTACATTTGTTCAAAATTATGATACAATATTTTATTACGACATTTCGATGTTGAAATTTTGAAAAGAAAAAAAGTTTGTTTAAGTGTTTTAATTCCTATTTTTCGGGTTTTAATCATCTGAACGTTAGGTAGTAGCTAGGCTATTTTTATTGCACAAGATTTTTCAATATTAATCGAATTCAAATAAAATGGAGAATGACAACAGTTCGGGACTAGTCCATTAAAAACTTATTTTTGTCTTCTATTGACATCTAGTGTTCAGTTGCTGAACTAAATCTCAATACTAAACATAAAATGTTATTATGAATTGTAACTAGATGGCGCAATGTTAAAGCATGTAATATTTTCTAAAACTGCTAATAGATGGCGTTAGTGCGTTCACTTCAAGCCATTGTTTTGATTAATTTACCTTTAGGTTTAATTACTGAACTTCATACGCTCAAATTAAAAAAAAAAATGCGGGAGGCCGCATCGGAGCACTAACGCTAAATGATTCCATTAACTTTCTCTTCTCTTTATGATGCCTAAAATAACTTATCCAACCATAATATTTTAATGCTTTAGTCATTGAGCAATTCATAGAATTTCACTCCTACATCAAAACGTTTTCATAACATGAATAATCAAACCTTTAATCTACTACATGTAGGTTTGATTTACAAAGCAATCTTCTACTGCGAAAACAATCCTCCAAAGTAATGCATAAACAATTTGCTTATTCCTTCGTGTTCCTAACGCATACATTGTTAATAATGGGTTATATTAGTCGAGCGAGATTCGTGCCGATTATCCTATTCGTTTTTATCAGTTTACGCGGCGAAATGGTATTCTGAAGATTGAGGCTGAAAATTTTATTGGCAAAGGGTGTTTTCTTCATTAATACTAAGTTGATATATTTTATAATGTTCTGTTTCTAATACGCGAGATTAACCTGTAATAATCATGCGTTCTCACTGAATGTTACATGGCATACAATTGAAACAAACTTAATATTTTTCATCGGATTTCGAGAGCCGTCTGTCTATACAAGTAAAAACTACTTCTGTGTATTACAGTAAAATAGATATTTATAATAGTGTGATTTTACCGAAAATTCAGTGATATTTCCCCTTTAAGCTAATAATCACTACATACCTAGTATAAAACAAAGTCGCTATCTCTGTCCCTGTGTATGCTTAAATCTTTAAAACTACGCAACCGATTTTGATGCGGTTTTTTTTAATAGATAGAGTTATTGAAGATGAAGGTTTATATCTATAATAACATCCATTAACTAGTGTAGAAATCAATAATAAATTCCAGTTTCCGAAGCGAAGCGAGGGTGGGTCGCTAGTACCTTATAATTTACCTTTAAAAAATATTCCCGTTCGATTTTACCTGTAACAATGAAACATTATCATTAACGCATTTTCCAAGGAATTTAAATTAATACACCAAATCAGTTAATATATTTTTTCTTTCACATTACTTCGAGTTTATATTTCTAAAAATGAATTTTAGTTGATTAAAAGTTTGCTCGATGATTCTTCTCAAAACGCGACTGCAACGGGTAAGAAGCTTAAAGGTTCGCCGGATCTTCTCAGTGGGTCGCGTTTCCAGTTTGGTGGTAGATTCTGCGAAGCACTGCACTTGCTAGGGCCATTGTTAGCAACACTCCCGGTTAGAGCCCCGTGAACTCATCTACGCGTTAAGGAGATGCTGAAAAAGCTTTTCAAGGCTATTTTGGTAGGGAAAAAAAACTTAATTATTTTTAACAAATATTATTTCTTTACCTATAAAATTTCCGTTTAGTATAAAGAAAAATAGTCTATTATTTATAAACTAGCTGACCCGGCACACTTCGTAGCGCCTCAATTGCTAAATAAAAAAAAGACCTAAACTTTTGTATAAAATAATCTTAAAACAAACAAAAGGAATCCGTCCGCCGGGGGACACATCAAAGGGAAAACAAAATTGTTATTTTTATTTAATTCCGAGAATTTTCATATTTATCTACCTTTTAAACTATACTTGAGACCTTCGAACTTATATCTCAAGGTGGATGGCGCATTTACGTTGTAGATGTCTATGGGCTCCAGTAACCACTTAACACCATGTGGGCTGTGAGCTCGTCCCCATCTAAGCAATAAAATAAAAATAAAAAAAAGGACCAATATCATTTTGATGCTATTGGTTCAATTCAAAATGTTTCAAAATAAAACTATTTGAATTGCCAGTCACAATTAAATTACGTTTCAAGGTGGGTGGTGTTGGGATTTAACTTCTGATATCTCTGGGCTACAGTAGTGACTTAACACCAGCTGGGCCGTAAGCTTGTCTAGCTATTGAAACTAAAATTAATCTTCAATATTATTTTAAAATTATCCGTACTCGCCCGCTTCGCTGGGCATTTAAAATTAACATTATTATTTATTGTCATTATTATTAGAGAGTCTAACACTCATATAAATATTAGCCTATCCATTGAGTTTAAAATTAACATTATTATTTAGTGTCATTATTATTAGGGAGTCTAACACTCATATAAATATTAGCTTATCAATTAAGTACATGTATTTCCTAAATGGATACCAAGTTTCAAGTCAATCGGATGCATGGTTCAGTAGTTATAACGGAACATACGTATTAGTATAGATATAGATTCCAAACAATATTTAAAAAATATAAAAAATAGCTCCATTGCCACTTTGCCTCATTCGGACAATAGAAATGTTTTTCCTTAAGAAAATATAAGGGTTTCATGGAATTCCCTGAGTCTAATGGACGAACCGACGCCCTCTTTATGGGGTACATAAAAAACGATAACGCACCATCGGTTATACGGAGGCTGGCTTTGTGAACACCATCAATAAATAATACGTAGAGGTGTTCTTACTTACCTGGATATCTTTGGAATGATTTAAAAAAATATGTCTTAGAAGGCCGACGAGCTTACCACCTATTGTTGAGTGCTCACCGACGCTCACGGACGTCGCAACCAAGCCGCTGCCTACCGCTGAGAAATCTCCTCAAACAGTGTTTCAATCTCCGCGGTGAAGGAATAACATCGTGTAATAAAATCAAACCCGCAAAATTATAATTTGCGTATCTTATGAGACTGCACGGGTAGGTACCACCGCCCTGCTTATTTCTGCCGTGAAGCAGTAATGCGTTTCGGTTTGAAGGGTGGGGCAGCCGTTGAACTTTAAAAACTGAGACATTAGAACTCATATCTCAAGGTGGGAGGCGGCATTTATTTTGTAGATGTCTATGGGCTCCGGTAAACACTTAACACCAGGTGGGCCGTGAGTTCGTCCGCCCCTCTAAGCATTAAAAAAAAGCACATCGGGATGGTATAAAGACTTATGTATGGAAGCTCACTGGACATGCAGAGCAATAAGAGTGAACTCTGTTCTCGTGTCAAGTTGTGCAATTCCAAGCCGTGCCCAGCGAATGAGAGGTAGGGTTCGTCGTGCAACGTAATCAGCCCGCTGTATTTCACGCCAGATCTTCTCAGTGGATCGCGGTTCCACAACCAATCTAAAATCTAACTAAAATCTGCCCTAACAATGCCTCTTGTTAGGGCAGATTTTAGCAAAGCTTTTTTAATGATTGAGGGTTTAATGGTGGCCCGGAGGCCTTTCCCGTTTCACAAGGACATGTGGGTGAGCAAGGGCTCAGCCAGAAGGGGCGGAATTTGCTAACAGCTGCCCGAATGCCTCCAAGGGAGACCTAACAACTTAAGAGTTGCTGCTTCACGAATGAATCTACCGGATCGGAATCACGTTTAGCACAGCAAGGCTGAGACCCGAGAGTTGGGCAATCATAAAAAATATATTTAACGGGGCGTCTCAAAAAAAATCGTTAAATCGTTGTAATATGAGCCGTGTGATAAAACATTTATCTATATAAAAGGTTTATTGTTAAATACGATTTCAAAGATCCAATCGTAGCCTAAAGGCAGGAACTAGTGAGGTGATATAGTATTAACAGAGTATTAAAAATATGTACATTTCCTAAAAAATGTACAATAAAACAATCCCGTTATCGAACTATAAATCCATAGTACCAATAAGATAACAACGCATCTCTTACCTTATTTCTTTCAGCTTCATAATAATGTTTATTCCTGAACCGAATCGACGCTCAGCCGCTGAGCGAACGAGGAACCCTTCAGGTATTGATTCAGAAACGACCTGATCATAAAAACGTTGCGATATCAAACTGTACAGCGCCGTGATGTACGGCCTGGCGTTGTTTAGGGCCATCGGAAAATGTATACTTACAGAATTCCGTTTTTTAAGTTATTGCATAGCTTTTATTGGGGGCTTTTAGCGCGGCGACCGAATCAAGAAATTCCGTAACGAAAATAAAACCTAACACCCTCACTCCGCTTAACATGTAGCTCGCGTTCAACACATTCACACGTTGCGCTTGTGTAGTGTTTGTGAATAAGCGAGCAGCGTGACGTCGCACTGCATGTGCATCGTGAACAGTCTGCCCATCTCTCTCTCGCGCGGTCTAGATTATGAGTGCGAAGGGGACAGTTAATGTTTTGCTTTTTTTAATGAGCGTGGTCTTATTATATTATTGTTTTAATATTCAATTATCATTGTCTAATAATAATTGCATAAGTTGATAAAAAATGCTATGCAATAGCTTTACCGCGGCTGTCCTCGAGTGCCACACGTGTATTTCCAATCAGAAGTGGGTAGATGATATCTATGATTTTTACACGTAAATGACTTTTTGGCTGAAACGCGGGAAGTGAAGTTGTGTGATTTGTTTTATTTTTTCTATTCAGCGTTTCTTAAATGTGTAATAACGGTGGTTTATTAACTGTTTAATATTTGTGAAAGTGCACAAATGTGGGAAAATGAAACAAAGCCGCTGGACGTAACTTCTCGGGATCCTCCAAAAAGTCGACTGAAAAAATCTCAGTAAATGACCACCATTTTACTGAAATTATATTTCATCCCATACATCTCATTTCATTTAATTTCATCCCAGTCTCAAATTAATTTCATTTCATTTCACTCCATATTATCATTTTTCATAAAAATAAGAATATAAATTAAAATAAGACATGACATAAAGGTCTTAGTTACCAGGTCATAAAAGCCCTTAAAAAAATTACAGGTAAGTCGTAAAAGTAATTTTATTTATGTACCTACGCGATTCACACAAATCGATGAAACTACAATTTTTACCAATTAAAGAAATAACAAAAAAAAAACTAAATTGTTTTGACATCATCCATTCGGGTTAATGTGTAAATGGTAAATACGTGTAAAATTCCTTACAAAAGGAATTGCAAATTTAGATACATTCCAACAGCGAATATTATAGGCAGCCCTGGAGAGAATATTGAATACATTTTACTTCCACTACGGTACGACTTTAGGGCATGCGGATCGCCTGTGCGCGCGGCTGATTGAATTGTTTCATATAACATATTCTTGTATTTCAATGTACAGGGTTTTCGATATTAAATTTTACTATAGTGACGTACAGGCAATTTTAATATTTATAAAATACTAGCGACCCGCCCTCGCTTCGCTTCGGAAACATTAAATTTTATTATTGTCAGTTATCAATATGCTCCTATGCAATAATGTCCCGCGATGTTACCCGCGGTTATTGTCGTCCCGCGGGTGACGCCGCGGGGCGAAGCTAGTCTAAAAAAAGTAGCCTAAATTACTCCTTATATCATCAGCTACCTATCAATGAAATTTTATTATTACAAACAGACACTCCAATTTTATTTATTTGTATAGATGTGTATATCGAAATACGGACATAGTTCTTATTGATATTACAACTACATTCACAGTTATTTCATCAATATTTGATTTTTACTACACTGGGTGAGGAGCCCAGTCTATCTGGTGTAATGTGGTTCATGGGAATCAGCAATGCTGGAGGTACAGCCAAGTCGTTGGCTATTGTTAGGGACATTAGCTAAGCTTAAACACTTTTTCAACTAAGAAAAGCGTCCTCCTATGGAAAAATATATAGTTAACTAACAGATACATTAGGGAGACGGAGATATTTAAGAAATTTATTCTAAGCCTTTCTGTATTCAGCATCGATACATAGAGAAGATCGGAATTTTGAGTGATTTTGACACTTACTTGATTGATTAAGGAAATAAACATTAAACAATACAATAAATACAAGAAATTGAATATTTCAATGCAATTACATCTCCGTAGGTACAGCGGTGAGTTCATGCAAATTATATGATGCACTCAGCTGGCCCTTATTTCCCTTGGGGCTTGATCTTTCTTGTCTCGTTTGAAGGGTTGAAGCCCTTCAGGGTTCGAGATGATACTCGGAGGTTACAAGTTGGAATATTTATTTTTATTGTATTTCTTTTATTGAATTTGTGAATATTTTCGTATAGATTTTTTTGTTGAGGTCATTTATAGGCAGGTTTGTTCGTGGAACTTTTGGCTTTAAGTTTTAGCTCGTATTCAAAAACCTTTTTTTTCCGCCATCTATTCGAGCCAAAGGGGTTCTCTCAGGTTGAGCTTGTGAGCTTACCTATCCGTCCCCGCGAAGCTGAAATAGCCCTTTAAGTTACCAGCGAATAGGTAGGGAAAAAAATCGATAAATATTGTGTACTAGCTGACCCGGCAGACTTCGTAGTGCCTCAATCGATAAATAAAAGACCTGAACTTTTGTATAAAATAAACTTAAAACAAACAAAAGGAATCCGTCCGACGCGGCGACGGGGGACACATCAAAGGAAAAACAAAATTGTTATTTTTATTTAATTCCAAGCATTTTGACATTTATTTACCTTTTAAACCTTCTCTGGACTTCCACAAATAATTCAAGACCAAAATTAGCCAAATCGGTCCAGCCGTTCTCGAGTTTTAGTTTTAACGAACAGCAATTCATTTTTATATGTATAGATAGAAGATAGAAGATAGAAGACACCTTATTATGATAGCTGGCTAATACAGTGTATACATAATTATGTTTTTAACGATTTCTTACCACGTTTTTTTACACTAAACGAGTTCCCTATATTTCGGCGTGTAGCAAGCTTCATGATCATAGATAATACACACAAATTAATTATAGATAAGCAACTCAAGCAATCAACAAAAATGTTTACGGGCGTCGGCCACTAGATGGCGTCGCTTCGATTAGTTTCTCATTGCTCCTGTAGATGGCAGTAACATGTTACCTATTCTATATTTTATTTTTAATGAAAGATTTTCTGAATTTTCAGAAATCACATATTGATAAAACTTAATCAATTTGTCTATATCAAATAAAGACTTGTATGTTTTTTTTTCTGTGTATAGTTATACAATAATTAAATGCCTTAACTTTAACAACATATAAGTTTAGGGGCTTCGGCTACAAGATGTCGCTAGTTTCCATACAAAAAAAAAATTGTCTTAAAGTATCACTGTTTCAGGGCTCTGTTCATGATCACGAGTAAACTGAAGATTGCGGGTAAAAGGTTAGTGGTAGACAAATCTGCCTACCCTCCTCTTTATAATCCGTTCTACTAGTGGAACTCGACAAATCGCTCCAAATGTTTATACTCACGGTATCGACAGTTTTTTTCTGAACCCTTTGAGAACGCATTGTTTTTGGTTTACTAATTACTGGTGGTAGGACCTCTTGTGAGTACGCGCGGGTAGGTACCACCGCCCTGCCTACTTCTGCCGTGAAGCAATAATACGTTTCGGTTTGAAGGGTTGGACAGCCGGTGTAACTATACTGAGACCTTAGAACTTATATCTCAAAGTGGATGGCGCATTTACGTTGTAGATGTCTATGGGCTCCAGTAACCACTTAACACCAGGTGGAGTGTCGAGAGATCGACCATCCATCCGAGCAATAAATTAAAAAAAAATTTGGAAATTTTTGTCAGAACACTTTAAGGAAAAGTGCGTTTAAAACTTACTTAAAACGTCTTCATAATTTTAGAACGTTTTTTTTTCTTATAAAGCAATTTCTTTAAGACTCACAAGTGCTATCATATCTTTGTTTACTGGAGGTAACCTTGAGAGCTCGCACGCTTACCAACCACCGCCATACCTCTGTAAGTCTGCCGCAAAGTACCAATGCGTTTCGGTTTAAGGGGGACAATTTTAATAAACAATTGAAACTTAAACCTCATGTCTCAAAGTGGTGGTAGGACGTCTTGTGAGTCCAGACAGGTAGCTACCACCACCCTGTCTATTTCTGCCAGGAAGCACTAATGCGTTTCGGTTTAAAGGGTGGGGCAGCCGTTGTAACTATACTGAGACCTTAGAACCCATATCTCAAGGTAGGTGGTGGCATATATTTTGCAGATGACTATGGGCTCCGGTGACCAATTAACATCAGGTGGACCGTGAGCTCGTTCACCAACCTAAGCAATAAAAAAAGTTCGGTATTCACATTGTGATAACTGTGGTTTTCATTAACTTAACTCTTCTATGCAATGAAAAAACCTCAAAAACATTATTTAGATGTATAATCATTTCCGGTTTCAAACCTTCAACGTTTATCGTAAGTATATTAAGCTCATACAAGCTGTAGTGTGCTTATGTTGGAGGGTCCTTGTGATCGAGAGCGCTTCAGAACTATTACTAGGAATGCGCATTTCACAAGGAATACGAAGTTAATTTTATTTATCTACAATCCTTAGAAACTTCTGTTTCGCCATTCGTGTCGTCACTAAATATGTATATTTTAAGTGAATTTCTGTGAAGTTATTTTCTATTTATATTCTTGTTACTAATATATTTATTTTAAACTAGAGGTCCCGCAGTAGTCGAAATTCGACTATAATTGGAATTGTAAGTTTGTACACTGTTGTGATTGTATTTATACTTCTATAATCACAAATTTCGCCAAGGCTACACTATAAAAAATATTAATAAAGACAAACAATATTTAATCTATTCTCTATTTGACCACAGACGTCAAGAACAAAAGTTTGACAATAAATAGTATGCATGCGTGTGTGCTTCAAAAACATGGTATGTAGTGTGTGTAATGTTTTCTTTATTGAGGTAATGTATTTTTTATGCATTATTTTAAAAAAATATTAGCATTGTGCACTTCTTCTCTGTATTCTCTATAAGTGTGGAAAATTTCATACTCCTCCGTCCGCGCAATATTCGTAAAAAGGGATACAAAGTTTTTGCTTCACGTATTAATATATAGATATTCTATACAATTTTTACAATAATTAATGAGTACGTTCACATTTTTGCTAGACATGATTTCACTTACGCTGTCAACCGCTATCTTTGAGACGAGGAGGTTTTCAGTATTGTGCCGCTCATTTCCATATATAGGGCACTCACTCTGTTATTATGTGGATACTGGACTAAGACTTGTTTGGCTCACAGACGCACGAAGGATTTTCCTAGCAGTTGAATCTGCAAAAGTACTCAGAAAACCCTCCGTGCCCCGTCAGTATTTGCGTGGCGATGCCATCAGTACCAATACGATTTCACGATTTTGTATGCCGACATTGCATGAAGCAAGAAAATCTTAGTTACATCACCAGTAGTGCTTTCTTGGTACCTGCGATCCCACTCTCCAAATGAACGCTTTAGAATAATTCTCCTGGCGAATGAAATCGGGCTTCGATCGTACTTCGGTTTCCTTTTGGAACTTAGAGCAGACTCTTTGGTCAGATGATTGGCCCGCTCATTCCCCTCCCGCGCAAATCATGTAAGGTTTATTATAGTAAAAACAAATACAATAACAATTCCTTTATCAACCATAACAACGTAGGTACCTACCTAACAAACGACATTGACTGATAACTACGCAACGTATTCAAAAATGATTTCCATTTGGTAGGCAGCAGCTTGGCTTTGCCCCTGGTGTTGCTGACGTCCATGAGCGACGGTTACCACTTACAATCAGGTGGGCCGTATGCTCGTCTACTTACAAAGGCGAAAAAAAAAAACATTTGTCTGTTAATTTTTTTTGTACTGCAGATTGTCAGAAGATAACCTGACTTACATCGTACCAATACCGGGTGCGCTTCGGTTCGAACTACCAATTGTTTTATAGCACGTATGTATGTATAGTGCGCAACATCAACTTGTTAAATTAGTTTATTTATTCCACGTTTCTCACAAACGAGTCTTTAATCATAACAAACAGCCAGTGGCTCTCAACTGTGCGACCCCTGTTACCAAATAAATGCGATTCAACACCCCCGCGTTCACCTATCAAAATTCGCAGCGTGTCCGAACGTTGGTGAACTCTTCAGACGAATATTACGGGAGCTAATTCTGAGCGATGACGCCGTATTTGTATTAGCCGACGAACGCGCTGATGGAGACGACACGCTTTCTCTATCTCCGCGTTTTTATTATGATACAGACCAACTCGGGGACAGGGTTTCGCGTTTTTCAACATGGTAGGGGATGTGTGTAGACCGTATAGCACTATCTACGGAAGGTTTCACATATACTGGGTGTTAGAAGACCGCTTCCGAAACCGAAGACAGACGATAGTACTAATGACACCTTTGATGATGGGAAGGAAAAAATCAACCCTGATTAAATAAAAAACATATTTTTAAACCTTTTATTAGCATTTTTTACACTCGATCATGTTAGTACAGCTAAATGAAACCATTTTTTTATAAATAATACATTACTTCATTAAATAAATAAAAACCAGCAATGAAAATGTTTAAGCTATTGCATAGCTTTTATCGCGGGCTTTGAACGCGGCGACCGAATCAAGAAATTCCGTAACGAAAATAAAACCCAACACCCCCACTCCGCCTACCATGTAACTCGCGTTCAACACAATCACACGTTGTGCTTGTGTAGTGTTTGTGAATAAGCGCACGGCGTGACGTCGCACTGCATGCGCATCATGAAAAGTCTGCCCATTTCTCTCTCGCGCGGTCTAGCTTATGAGTGTGAAGGGTTCAGTTAATGTTTTGCTTTTGTTATTGTTTATAAATATAGCGTGATCTTATTGTATTATTATTGTTTTAATATTAAATTATTATTGTCTAATTATAATTGCATAAGTTGATAAAAAATGCTATTCTAAAATAGCTTTACCGCGGCAGTCCCCGAATGCCACACGTGTTTTTTTTCCGTCATATCATCAAAGGTATCATTAGTACTATCATTTCTCTCTTCGTTTTCGGAAGCGGTCTTCTAGCAGTCGGCATAGAGCGAACGTTCTGATCGTCACACCACGACAGGATTTGGACGCATTATTAGAAAATTTTGGAATTGATTAACAAGTTCTATACTTCACGTACCACAGCTGTATCCATACCATACCGATATCGAAGAAACGGTTTACGTCGTGGCTTTTAAAAAGAAAATGTGCCAATCGCGTCTGGTGACGTCAAAGTATCTGTAACGGACGTGACGTCAGCTGCCATGTTCTGGGTGGCGGCATTTACGTGGTTGACGTCTTTGGCCTCCGGTAACCATTTAACACCGGATAGGTCGTGAGCTCGAGGAATTTTACTTCGTCCCTCTAAATATTAAAAAAAAAAAACGTATTTGACCGCCCACTATAAATCTTTCGTTCATTATAGTATTTCTTTCGGGTTTTGTGAGTCTTACACACAATTAAAATAGTTTTATGGTTAGATCTCGTTTATTATTATTAATTTATCACTATTCCGTAACCAGGAAAACTGTGAAGTACATTTTCGAAAATGGTTTTCATCATCATCAGAGATTTCAATTCTATAAAGCGTCTATTCTCTGAAAATACCTCCCCTTATGTTATATTTCCGTGTAACTTCCGAACAGAAGTCTGTGTATGTTCAGCAAACGTTTCCAACCGTTCACAATAACTATCCTCGTCCGGAGAGCTATTGTCCCGTCTGTCCGTAACGGTACGTCTTGTCTGGACGTAGCTTCGGTATTGACGTTTGGTCTAAGTCATGGGAAAACGCTTTCGAGATCCACTATTGTTTTAGTTAAGAAAATATCTATTGGTGTTTTGTGAGCTCCGAGGTTTACTCCTACATTAATAATGGGAGGAAACAATTCATCCACAGTGCGTTTCAAGAGTTTTTTTTGCCACGTACCATCCGGGTTTGGAATGAGCTCCCCTCCATGGTGTTTCCCGAGCGCTATGACATGTCCTTCTTCAAACGGAACTTGTGGAGAGTATAAAACTATAGACAGCGGCTTGGCTCTGCCCCTGGCATTGTTGACGTCCATGAGCGACGGAAACCACTCACCATCAGGTGGGCCGTACGCTCGTCTGCCTACAAGGGCAATAAAAATAATAATAATAATTAGTTCAAAGTCACTAACGTGGGTTGAGGTTTCGTAGTCACCTTGTTTGTAGGTTTTTTTTTCAAACTTCAGTAAAACAGAATTAATATTTAAAACTAGAATACTAGTAAACATAAATCGCGTTAATATCGAGAATTCTGGAATAGTAAATAAATAAATAAATAGCTGGGAAAAATGACGCACGGTCTTCCGACCCCAATTTAAGATTTCCTGTGTTAACGGGTACCAGAGACTAACATAATTATATTCGTTTTAAAAGTCGTCGTGGTCCAAAGGATAAGACGTCCGGTGCATTGGTATCTAGCGATGCACCGGTGTTCGTATCCCGCAGGCGGGTACCAATTTTTCTAATGAATTACGTACTTAACAAATGTTCACGATTTACTTCTACGATGAAGGAATAACATCGTGTGATAAAAATCAAACCCGCAAAAGTATAATCTGCGTAATTACTGGTGGTGGGACCTCTTGTGAGTCCGCACGGGTAGGTACCACCACCCTGCCTATTTCTGCCGTGAAGCAGTAATGCGTTTCGGTTTGAAGGGCGGGGCAGCCGTTGTAACTATACTGAAACCTTAGAACTTATATCTCAAGGTGGGTGGCGCATTTACGTTCTAGATATCTATGGGCTCCGGTAACTACTTAACACCAGGTGGGCCGTGAGATCGTCCACCCATCTAAGCAATAAAAAAAAATTTATTACACGAATTTTTGCCGCTATGAGAATCGAAATCACGTACCTTGGTGCAACAGTCAGGGGCACTAACTGTAACACCGAGTCGGTCAATAGTACTTACAAATTTTGAATAAATTGATTTAGACCGTCGTTCTGTTTAGCAAATAAATTGGTTTGACTGTGAACGAACGAACGGTGGTGTAGAAAATAGAAAGGCATCGAAGGAAAGAATACAAAAGCATCAGACTAAATAACTTTGAGGCACTGTGTTTTCAGTTCTTCAAATGTCAGGGCATCAGACCGCCATTGTTACACAAATATTGCGTTGGACGATGGATAAACGGAAACAAAATAAGAGCGAAAGCGAGCTGTTTACGTTTTCACCCATGGTAATCAGTAGGCATTAACCAGTATTTGAAGGAAACTGATCTATTCCTGTTACAAAATACTCATGCTTCTCGGTTTGATCCTTTTGATACTGCTACGGCGGTAAGAGCAACGCCCGCAATAAAAGCTATGCAATCGTTTAAAAATATATAACTTATGTTCGCTGCTTGTTCATAGCTTGCGACCAAATGTTTCCCGCTGTGTGTGTATCCCCTGATCGTCATTCAGATCCCGTGGGCCCTCCTGGCGATGTGACGTCGGATAACTCAGCACGACACCCGTTAAACGCCCCGTATCACTTGTTTCCATTTCGCACTTCATATTGTTATTATTACTAATGGTCCCCCGGTAATCGAAATTCGACTAAAATTAATTGAAATTATAAGTTTGTAGACTATCATGATTATATTGTCAAAGACTATTATACTTCTAATATAATCACAGATCTCGCCAAAACTACACTTTACACAAATAAAGGCAAACAATATTTAATCTATTCTTAATTTGACCACAGACTATAAGCAATAAGAAAAGTTTGACAATAATCAAATAGTATGCATGCGTGTGTGTGTCAAATACATGGTAGTGTGTTTAATGTTTTTTTTAAATTGATTTCATGAAATTTTTAAGCTTCATTTAAAAAAATATTAACATTCTGCACTCCTTCTCTACGAGTATATTCTCCATAAGTGTAGAAAATTTGATACTCCTCCGTCCGCGCAATTTTCGTAAAAAAGGTTACAAAGTTTTTGCTTCACGTATTAATTTAAAGATATCAAGTGTTTTTTTTTGTCAACAGTCAACAGAAAAAGCGGTCTTGTGTTACTAATTCAATTGTATTCGTATTTCCGTGTTTAATCTACGTTAACCGGGCTTGTTGCAAGCTTTTCTCAGAGCAAAAAGCTTGGTAGCTTATTGGATATACAATGTTAGTACTAGTTATTATATTATAAAAATGATTATGTTTGTACAAGTTATTTGAGAAAATAAAATCGTCGAATCATTTGTTTCTGTGGATTCTTTTGCAACTTCACTTGGATCACTTTTATTATTTTACTAGCTGACCCGGCAGACTTCGTAGTGCCTCAATCGATAAACAAATGACCCTAAAGTATTGTATAAAATAAACTTAAAACAAACAAAAGGAAACCGTCCGACGGGGGCGACATCAAAGGGAAAACAAAATTATTATTTTTATTTAATTCTAAGCATTTTCATATTTATCTACCTTTT
Organism: Bombyx mandarina; assembly: GCF_030267445.1. Taxonomy (NCBI): domain Eukaryota; kingdom Metazoa; phylum Arthropoda; class Insecta; order Lepidoptera; family Bombycidae; genus Bombyx; species Bombyx mandarina. Next base: position 11,130,798 of record NC_143216.1, on the reverse strand, counting down.
AAACCTTCTCTGGACTTCTACAAGTAATTAAAGACCAAAATTAGCCAAATCGGTCCAGTCGTTCTCGAGTTTTAACGAGACTAACGAACAGCAATTCATTTTTATATATAGAGATTAATTGCCACAATATGCGTAGCAGCATACGGTTCTTCTAATGGTAAACAATGTCAGTAATGGTCAGTAGTTGCCGATTGAATTAAGACACTGCTTAAATTTAACGAAGCCTTCGGAACGGACTCTTTTAGACAGTATATTTACACGAAATTCTTTATTAAAATATCGTATTCATAAATGGGGGTAGACACAATATCTTTTTTGCCTGTCAGCTGTTTCGTAAATTAATTGTTTGGCCTTGATCCGACGGGCTCGCGACGTCTGGGGATCTGTTATCACATTACAAAGACCACTTTGAACCTGCGACAGCCTGTACAAAGATAGCAGGGGCGGTTTTCACATCGGAACTCGATTTAAGCAAAAATTATATTAAACTTAATTTTCACGGGACATTTTTAGTAAAATTTCGATTTAAACAAACTACACTTATAATAAATTTATGTAAATCATTAATTATAATTATTGGTGTATTTTACGAAATTTAATTTAAAATTATTTATCATGTTTTTTTATCATGTTTATATTAGGTTCGACTCCCACATACCCCACCTGCCGTGCGGGTGGGAATCCGGCGATTTTCTCCTGTGGAAAAAAAAATCATGTTTATATTGTGTTGCTTGTCATAATGACAACCATCATAATATGATTCCACTTTTCTGTGTGTTTTCTAATAAACAACCCGAATATATATATGTATATATTTCTATAACGCCATAGCTCGCTATAGCTCCATGGCGATTCCGATCCGGTAGTAGATTCATTCGCGAAGCAGCTACTCTTGAGTTGTTAGGTCTCCTTCGGAGGCGCTCGGGCAGCGGTTAGCAAATCCCACCTCCTCCTGGCATAGCCTCTGCTCGCCCACCTGTCGTGGTGAAACCAGCAACCAGTAATAATCAAAAATAATAATAGCTCCATGGCTTCGTGGCTGAATGGGGAGACAAGCCGAGCTGGATTACAATTGAATGGAGTGTCTCGATAAATAAACGCACCGTTCGTCCAATATACAAGATTAATTTGAAATCGCTCGTTGACTCTCGAGTGCTGTTGACGGGACCCGCTTTACCGAGTGCTGTCTAGTGTACCCAGTAATGTAGTTGTGAAATAAACGTCAACTTCATTGAATTATAGTTTAACTAGCTGTACCCGTCTGCTTCGCTGGGCATTTAAAATTAAACATTATTATTAATTTATTGTCATTATTATTAGGGAGTACAACACTCATATGAATATTAGCCTATCCGTTAAGTACATGTATTTTCTAGATGGATACCAAGTTTCAAGTCAATCGGATGCATGGTTCAGTAGTTATAACGGAATATTCGTAAAAAAACACGATAGATATATTAGTATAGATGACTTTCCATTGGTTGATGGCTTTGTTTTCAGTAGCAGGTTTTGGTATTGTCTTTCCGTTGATTCAATTTCGATATTGGGATTCGTGATGTGGTAAGTTACCGTCGACGAAGAATATGGTGGACGAGTCGTGACACCGATACGAATAAGATCTTTTTTACCATCTGGCTTTGGAATGAGCTCCCCTCCACGGTGTTTCCCGAGCGCTATGACATGTCCTTCTTCAAACGAGGCTCGCGGAGAGTACATAGGCATTGCTGACGTCAATGTGCAACGGTAACCGCTTACCACCAGGTGGGCCGTATGCTCGTCTGCCTGCAAATGTAGTAAAAAAAACCGAGCGCCGCAATTCGCACTGAAACTTAAGTCTCCGTTGAATAGTATTTCGTCTGACCCACAGTTAAAAGGGCAACGCGGGATAGCATTAAGGTATAAATACCAAAATAAGCTTGTAAATGTGTTGATTCTCAATGCTCCCCTAAGCCCACTATAAGCAGTATATGCTAGGTTTGTTTGGTCAGCAAACTACTGATGGCTTTTGTCAATTACTTCAGTTCGGTTTCATTATAATGTATTGACAAGTCAAAAAATACAATGTACCATAGTGACTCAATACATAAAGGCACTCCCGTATGCAGTGAGGCGTGGCGCCCCATAGTCTACACTAAGTCATTGCAAAAAAGGGTTGAAATTAAGTTAACTGATTACAATCTTGTTGATTTTACGAGTGGGAAACACGACTCCGTAAGTGAGTGTGGTTTGTATTTATATTTTTGCTGTATGTTTAGAACGAGACCACGTTACACCTTTTCTTCAGCTCATAGATATCATGTTTACGAATACGGCCACGAACCTTGGAAATATCAATTGAGTTGCATGATTGTCGCACCATTCCAACCGGAATTCATGCCTGCTTTGTGGCAGAAATAGCCAGTTGACTATATTTCGTTCAAAGTGCTATTCGAGATTCATGAATAGTACCATTATAAATTCGACAAGATCTGTCCAGATTCGTCGTGCCACAAGGATAGTGCAAGATCGCACGGGAGACCACCCATGCCCTCGGTAGATCGACCAAGTTTACGGTTGGAAGTTCTTAAATGAGGTAGGATAGTCTCGAGCAAGGAGATATGGCGGTTCATCGTATTATAATGGGGTTTATTTCATTTAATTTGTACTTTTGGGTTAGTTAAGCAATAGTATTTTTCAGGTCGGAGGCCTAACCTCGAAGGATGTTCCCGCTTCTAATGGGGCCTGTCGGTGGCCGAAAATATTTATCATGCCAAGCTTAAGATGTTTAAAGTCCAATCGACGACTAAAAGACATAGCTTTGTTTTGTTACAAGATTCATGGCTTAATTATCTTATAGAAACGCACGTAGTTTGAAAGCCCACCGGACCCACTTTACTGGTCGTAGGACCTCTTGTGAGTCCGCGCGGGTGGCTACCACTGCCCTGCCTATTTCTACCGTGAAGCAGTAATGCATTTCGGTTTGAAGGGTGGGGCAGCCGTTGTAACTATACTTGAGACCTTAGAACTTATATCTCAAGGTGGGTGGCGCATTTACGTTGTGGATGTCTATGGGCTCCACTAACCACTTAACACCAGGTGGGCTGTGAGCTCGTCCACCCATCTAAGCAATAAAAAATAAAAAAAAACCCACCCCGCCACGATTTTAGTTCCGTTGTAACCAAGTTCTGCGGCGACTGTGTCTCTGACAATGAACGCTGAAATATTTATTAGTTAGAAATTGAGAAGAGAATTAATCGAAAAAAGTCAAACTACCGTGCATCCTGGACCGTTTCTAGTATAGAGCCTAGCATAGAATTGTGGCGGGTAGCCATCATACAACGCAAGATAATTGACAGATGCCTGAATCTCGCTTACGACATTTTCAAGATAAAGCGCATATATACAAGTTCCGTACAACAACGTTCGGACCGTCGGTCTATTATAAGCAACCATGTTTTTGGTTAGATGTTACAAGGTGGACGGACGACCTGTGAATAATCTTAATCGTAATCGTAGACTGATTTGTTCAACAAGCCCCAAACGTAAAACCCTGTAGGGAGTACCATCTGGTCGGCCTAATTACGCATTACGCTCCTTAACTAACAAAGACCATTTATTATAAAGTATTATAAACAGTAAAACGAAAAAAAAAACGAGCTATCGCACCCCGCACCGTAATTCAAATTGGATCATGAGACGGGAAATTACGTTAATTTAAGGAAAATATACAATGTTAAGGGCGGCTCTTTTGTGGGACCGTTTCTTGTGGAGTACAAATTGTATAAAAGGATTCCGTATAGTTTTTTTTTATTGCCTTTGACGGCAGATGAGCATATGGTACATTGTCGCCCATGGACTGCAGCAGGACCAGAGGCACAGACTGACTACCACCGTAGATTCCTTGTGATAATCCCGTTAGTATTATCTAATCTTACCTACTTGTATATGTGACCGTAATCAAGACATTTGATAAAATCTCCCGATACCTGCATTAAAAAAATCGCGATCGACAAACATTACCAGAGTGATTTGTTTTGCGAATCTCATAATGGAGCTAATTAAACCCCAACTGGGGGGTTCTTGGTATCGCGAGGGCGTTCGCTACCAGAGAAAAAAGAGTGAACAAAAACTTGAGCTTATATTACGATTACAATTTATGTTATCAGTTCATTTATAAGCTTAAAGTATATGAATATGATTGAGATATGAATATTAATTTTCATCTGAAGTAAGTTTGTGGTATTTGTATCGCAGACATAAACAGTGACGTCATTATTCGGGTATGAAATGAAAACGCCTAGTTTTTTTAGCCACAAAACGACACTTATAAAAAGATCTTGATTTAATTTTCATTTATCTTGGTGTACTTGGGATTCGTTTTTTGTTTATTTTAATTAATTTAAATATTTACGTTTCAGTATAACTGCAAACCGCAATTGACAATGTTAAGGTACATTGTTTTCTTTATTTATTTATTTTATTTTTATTTAATATATTTTGTACACACAGCCGTTAGAAAGAACACGACAATAAGGATACAGAGTACAAGGGCACTACTTCTTTATACTCGATGTTACGTGATTACAAGATCCCTTGAGAGATTACAACGTACTTATCACCATTGACCAATAAATTGTAACATATCTTTATATCGAAGCGCATTACTGCGCTGCGGCAGAAATAGACCTCGATAGTCTAAAAGGGTTTCCGAATGAGAAAAGTCTTCATTAGTTCCACAAAGGAACTCTAAGAAAAAAACGAGCGGAATCAGTAAAGAAGGGGAGTATTATGAGGTACACAATTTATAGTCTCAATCCACGTATACCAGCTGCGACATCGACGAGAGGGATTTAAAAAAAATTACGTTTTAAATTCCCTCTACGTGTATTAAGTATTATTCACCTCAGATAATGTTTCCTTAAGGATTGGTCGAATTGCAATGGAATACTTTTTATAGCTGCGACATATAATTCAACTCAATCATACGTACTACTTGTAAATCACTGCCAGATATATATACCTGTATATATACTACTCTATACTCGTGGCAGAGCAGTCGTGGTCTCTTTTTTTATTGCTTAGATGGGTGGACGAGCTGACAGCCCACCTGGTGTTAAGTGGTTACTGGAGCCCATAGACATCTAAAACATAAATGCCGACACCCACCTTGAGATATGAGTTCTAAGGTCTCAGTATGGTTACAACGGCTGCCCCACCCTTCAGACCGAAACGCATTACTGCTTCACGGCAGAAATAGGCAGGGTGGTGGTACCTACCCGTGCGGACTCACAAGAGGCCCAACCTTCAGTACTTGCGCAAATTATAATTTTGCGGTTTTTATTTTTATTACACGATGTTATTCCTTCACAGTGGAAGTCAATCGTGAACATTTCTTAAGTACGTATTTTGGAACGAAGCTCCTTATCGCGCGTTGTGCAAGGGAGCTAGACGGAAAAAATTCTTACGAAAAGTTGTCACGACACTTTTTATTTTTAGAGATACTACTGCCATCTATCAATTTTTATGGGAACAACTTAGACTGTTGAAATTATGGAATGAGTGCAACAGTTACTAACGCCTCTAACATCTGTATTATATTATAATATGAATGTCACACAATAATAATAATAGAGAAGTAATGAAATGTTCAACTATAAAATTTGGTGAGCCACAAAAAAACAGCATTGAAATCATTTGGTCGGCGTACAAAGATTTTGTTTGCAATTAAAAAAATCAGGCAGCAATCCTTGTTGGAACGAACAGCAGAAGATTTTTATTATTTATGTATAGTCTTAGTATAATTAATGGCTATAGTGTCTAATGTATAGTCTACATGCTGACGGTCATTATTATTATTCACATAAATAACTGTTTCTTTGTATATTACTTATATTTATTTTTGATAAATCATTGTGAATAAAATGAAGTTGATAATGTAGTTTTTTTATTGTTATCAATAAAAAATGTATACCCGAATAATTATTTTCTTTATACCTCGAATATAACTTAAAATTAATATTTTTATAATAAGGAAATTCGTTCCTGTCCGGTGTCCCATGACACCACACATCTTTTTATTAGAAAAAATGGTACCCGCCTGCGGGATTCGAACACCGGTGCACCGTTACATACGAATGCACCGGACGTCTTCTTATCCTTTAGGCCACGACGACTTCAAAGACCTTGACAGATCTTCTCCATAGCTCGCGAACTGAGGCTTGGCGCACGCACTCGTTAGCGGGGTTTTAGTAAGGTCTTTCACCTGATCAGTCCAACGCATGGGGCTTCGTCTATTCAACTAATGCAATATAAAAAAATTAAAAGTGTCATTGCCAGTTTCCTTTTTTTTTCCTACCTAAGCTTAGCCTTAACTAGTAGATGAGGTCACGGGGCTCAAACCTGATGACGTTGCTAGCACGAACCCCAGCAAAAGCCGTGCTTCGCAGAATCTACCACCGGATCGGAAACGCGACCCACTGAGAAGGTCCGGCGAGAAACTCAGTGGGCTGTGTCTGAGGGTCCAGAGTTTCAAAAACCATTTGTGCCATACAATCTGTTTGCAACAGGTATCTAGTCACGCTGGTTAGATCCTTAAACAGGAAGATGTACTCGCTACAATCTGAATGGTTTATACTTGCGTTATATGATTCTATTTCCAGACTTTCCGACTCTAATGCGATTAGAGGAAATCTTCTCTTCGGATGTTATTGAAGGATGTTGCTGGGCGATTTGTTTTGTTGAAAATTTTCTTAGAGAAATTTTTAAAATCTTTATGCTTAGTAACAAAACAGCGTGGTGCCAAATTTCTGCTTATGTCAGTGAAGAAGTGATAGATTCTGGAACCTAAGATAGTGGCTATTACAGTAAAAATAAGTTTATAACCAACCTTTTTCTTAAAGTAGACGGGGTAATCCAAACTGTATGTATAGGATATGGTAACATTAGAACTTGACGGGTTAGATGTTTCTTCATCTCTTTATTGTAAATACCTTCTTGTGACGGAAAGGCGAATTCATGAAGTCTATTGATATCTCCATTCTAACCTCGAATATTTCACGACCATTGAAACATCCAAACACAGATACAATCAAGTAACTACAGGAAATACAATGAAGGCGTACATTTAATTATAATGCGATGATTAGCAACCATTTTCACGGGAAGCCGCTGATGAATATCAAACGGAAGCTTTACAATTCATGAAAGCTTCGTGAATCTATTGTTTCAGGGCCATTAAAAGCTCATTGTGGTAGAGCGCGCGGACGCCAAACGTAATAAGTTTAATTGACTACGTTGAGATGGACCGAACTCTAAAAATTTTAGAAGGGGGGATATTAATTTAGCTAAAGGCAATGTTTATCTGTGCAGCACTACTGATATCCTCGTGTATCTTTAAGGCGAAGGTGGATCTCAGCATCCATTGCCTCCAAGCAATCAAATGTTTGATCTTAGTCCTAGTGGTTCTCTATTGCTGTATGCTGTATATGAGTTACTTAGAAACAGTCCATCTTGAAAACTCCACGATGGGCGGACGAGGCTAAGGCCTACCTGGTTTTAAGTAGTCACCGAAGCCCATAGACATCAGCAACGTTAATACTTCCACAGACTTTGAGACATTCGTTTTAAGTCACAGATTTCAGTACAACGTTTGTCCCACCATTCAAACCGAAACGCATTACTGCTTCATGGTGAAAATACGCAGAGTGGTGGTACCAACCCGTGCGGGTTCACAAGACGCTCTACCACCAGTGTAGTGAGATTTAATACCACCTGCTTTTTTACGACTCCATACAAAAGTTGGACCTTCGAAGTTCTGATCTGGTTGATCACTTGAATTCTCTTAGAACTGCTCTTGACTTTAGTGAAAATTACGTTGATAGATTCCGATACACAGATCTAGTTCAAGCTATTAAAAGCGTGTTAATATATAATACGTTGTAATTATACTGAGACCTTAGAACTCATATCTCCAAGTGGGTGAGGGCGTTTACGTTGTAGATATCCATGGGCTCCAGTAACCACTTAACACCAGGTGGGCTGTGAGTTCATCCACCGACCTAAGCAATAAAAAAAAATGCCCCCCAAAATTGTTCCCTGAGTACGTCCGGTAGATTGAGTTCGCTTAGTAAATTGTAACCGGAACCACTGCTTGTGTTGCTACACGGTCCACATGTGTGACTAATTGCATTTACCATGAGCAGGATAAAGGATAAACTGTGATAATAACGTTAATACCACATTTTCTGGTTGCAGAATTTAATGGGCTCTATAGTGTATATTTATGGTGGTATCTGCTAACGTTAGCCGTGCATGTCATGAATACCAACCACCACCATACCATGTGTGTGTTTTTAAATCAACTTTAATATCTAGTCACAACAAAAATCTACGCTCCTTGGGGCCAAATAAATAAAATGAAATGAATGAGAACGTCATTAATATCAGAAATTTATTTGAAGTTTACGTTACGAAAAGCGGTCCTGCTGAAATGCGACACGCAGATAAAAAAGGGTTCTGTTGGAAAAGTTTTTTTGTATCATTGTATTTTATGAGTGTTCGAATCTCCTTCAATATATAAAGGCTTTCATGTCTTTCAATATCTTTTTAAGTAACTAGTGTATCCATTTTTTTTTTCTTTATTTCGGGCCGGGGGCCGAACTTCCTACGAGGTCCCCGCGCCTAAGGGGCGCGCGGGGTATGTGGGATTCAACGATCTGTAGGTGTTGAGAGCAGACCGCGGGCCCAAGGAATTTTAGGGTCCACCCACTAAACGACTCCCCTGCACTCTTACACCCGACGTCTGATCCCCTCCGAGGTCAGAACCCGGACGAGGTAGGGGCGTTACCGCGGTCAACATTACGGCCGGAGTCGGGCAAAATACTTTTTTCATTGCATACGAAGGTGCACGGTACAACCACGTGTCTTAAACTGGGGGCGTTTACATCAATCACTTAACACCCAATTGTCTGGCATTTAGGGAAAATTATGGTCATATTGGCCTTGCTGATGGCAAACAGGTATCTTGCCTCATGTACATTGGCAATGGGGCATAGCCATGCTGCTGTCTGCAACTATTCAATCGTGTTGTAGATTGTCTGGCATTTAGGGAAAATTATGGTCATATGGCCTTGCTGATGGCAAACAGGTATCTTGCCTCATGTACATTGGCAATGTGGCACAGCCATGCTGCTGTCTGCAACTATTCAATCATTTAAAGAGTGCTTGTCTGAGCACTCAGGGAATACCGTGTACAGGTAAGATTTTCCCAACGGAAGGTAGCTAATTGATCACTGGAAATGCACTGTGGATGATGACCGCTATTCCTGGACTGGACTCTGCTTAGGTAGCGGGCGGTGGGTTATCTCAAAGCACCCAATTCTTCTAGGGACCCAGAGTGTTTTAGATATAGTCACAGCGATCATCAGCCTAATCTCATCAAGAGTATTATGGTCATCTAGGGACATAGCAACCGGGCATATTGTCGCCAGAGTAAAATTAGCATATTGCCAGCCAAAATGAGGCACAGAGCTAGCAGTGTCGTATTGTTATAGCTGACACGTGAAATTACTTAAGAACAGTTTATCATTAAGCCGCAAATCAGTTTATATATCGATCCGTAACACCTAATCCTGTTACAACCGACACGGATCAGTTACGTACACTGTGCGATATTTGGATTTATTTGTTTAAGTTAATTATGAAACTGACTGGATTTAATACCCAACTTTCACGGATCAATATAACTAATTCACAGAGAGACTGGGAACGATTGCTGTATACCAATCGGGCGAGTGGATCTATACCTATTATTTTAATATACTAATGGATCAGGTTAATGAAAGTTAATAGTATGCTCCTATTCAGTGCTAGACCCATTTTTTTGCTTTTTTAATAACCATACATTTTGGCTTGCGTGAAAGACGTTATGTGTAAAAGGGGAGCGAGCGAAGAAATGGTATATGATAGGAGTATGGAAGGAGAAGACATGTTGCGCCGACCTCAAGTGACTGGGAGAAGGGCAGGACAATGATGACATACATTTTGGCTTGGCTTTCCTTGACTGCCACCAAAGACACGGAAGGCAGCATTTATGTGGTGATGTCTGTGGGGTCCACTTCACCCTAGACCGGCCCTGAGCCCGTTTTATCATTCATCTAATAAATAAATAGAAATACGTCAGGAACGCGCAGATACACACAAAAAAATATGTCTTTGAATAGCGGGTTCAGGGCTTATCTGATGGTTAAGTTATTTCTAGAGTCTATAGCCATCAGAAAGAATTGTTTAAATAATGGATTTTGTTGGACCCTCAATAGAAAGCTGCAGCCAGTTTAGTGACAGCCAAAATTTGTGTTGTGAGGAACTTCAGATAATGCTTGGCAAGATCACTTTTACTTGCATAGGAAATATTGACTTTATTTTTGTTGCAAAAAACATTTATTCTATTGTGTTGTTTTTATGACACGGAACCCTAACATCACGGAAACAACCCCGCTTTTTAAAGTAACACCACTTAACGCAAATTGTCTCCTGTACCTGATAAAAGCGTTCACTTATCTACATTAATCACTGTGAGATGATAAATTATACTTTAACTTTAGCTCTGAAGGAGCCGCCATATTTTGAATTATACTTATTAATTACGCGTATTTAGTATTATTCCTTTAGATTTATGCCGGTCGTGGAAAAATTATTGAAAATATTTTTACGAAACTGTGAAATATTCAAAACGTCGAATACTGTTTAGTGTTAATGTTAATTCAAAAAAGGTTTTAGCTTTTGATAAGAAACGTTTTTTCTTAATTTTAGAAGTTCTTATAAGCTCCTGTCTGAGGCCTTGGGTTCTCTCATCCATCCTGTCTGAGCGGGAAGGTTTTTCAAGGACCACCGCAATGAATCTTTTACTGGCGGTAGGACGTTTTGTGAGTCCGCACGGGTAGGTACCACCATCCTGCCTATCTGCAGATTTAATTGAAATTTCTTTTATAAATTTGTTTTAAGCTACATTCAGTTTTTTTACACCCCCTTTTACAATATTTGCAGCACGCATTCTGTCAATGTTATGTCAAACGTCATACGGTTACATTAGAAAATTTAATATGGCGGTTATCTATTCTAAAATGTTTTTATTTTGCGCGCAATTTTCTTAATTTTTTCTTTCTTAACAACCTTCTCCTGACAATAACAATAACAAACGCAACACAAAAATAATAATTATCCAATTCCGATTTTATATTGCCGACGTTCTGAAGTTAGGCGCGTACATACATTACACAGATTCATTTTTATATATAAGAAGATGCAATGCAATACCGAGTTTTATTTTATTGGGATGGTCCAGAGGCTTTTCCAGTTACAGAGTTTGTTAGTTAGACTTTTAGGTCTTAACTACTAAACCAAATCAATAGCAATAAAATCTATACTAAAGCACATATCTTTTTTATTTTTTATTGCTTAGATGCGTGGACGAACTCACAGCCCACCTGGTGTTAAATGGTTATTGGAGCCTATAGTGCCAGTGCCCACATACACGAGACATTTACAACGTAAATGCGCCACCCAGCTTGAGATATAACTTCTAAGATCTCAGGATAGTTACACCGGCTGCCCTACCCTTATCCTTCATCCAGTAAACAAAGCTATTAATGGCTTGGAATTATTGTTTTCTCTGGTAAATAAACGGGACCGAAGCCTCGTTAAAAAGTTAGTTATATTCATCAAGATACAGATTAAATACAAACGTTCAATTTCAACATTAAACACAATTGAATATGTTTCAACACAATTTCGAAAAGGGCACATGTCGCATATCTAGTCAAATACGTTTTTTCATATACATGCAGTTTTGAGGCTTACCTACACCCATTTTATAATAATTATAGTAATTTTCAATTGCTAATTAACACTAAAATATATCTCAATAGTTAATATTTTAAATTTTACACTGCTTTAGAAAATAATCAGTTTTTTTTCATTTCATGAACATTTTACATTTTCAGAGATGTGCCCTTTTCGAAATCGCATATTCAATTGGAGATGCGTCTTTATGTCATTAACAGTGACCTGTGATCCTTTGTCTAGACGCAACTGGCGATTTAATTTCAAAACTCCAGGTGATGTTACGCTTCGAATGTAAACAGCGCGAAGCGGTTCCGGAAATGGATTCAGATTGAAATGTACGTGATTCACGGTTGCCGCGTTCGCCAAGTCATCAAAGTCGTGTAATAATAATATTATTAATAATAAACAATTATTTGGAGCATAAATTACAAGAATTAAAAAAAATTATATAGAAGCTTGGAAACGCTTACCGACGCAGCATTCTCATGGGCACAGCCCACTGAATTTCTTCTCAGTAGATGCCGATTCCGATCCGATGGTAGACTGCGAAGATTTTAAGCTATTGCATAGCTTTTATCGCGCATGCTTTGAGCGCGGCGACCGAATCAAGAAATTCCGTAACGAAAATAAAACCTCACACCCCCACTCCGCCTACCATGTAGCTCGCGTTCAACACATTCAGACGTTGCGCTTGTGTAGTGTTTGTGAATAAGCGCACGGCGTGACGTCATGACTGCATGCGCATCATGAAAAGTCTGCCCATCTCTCTCTCGCGCGGTCTAGATTATGAGTGAAGTGGGACAGCTAATATTTTGCTTTTATTAATGTTTGTAAATATGGCGTGGTCTTATTATATTATTGTATTAATATTAAATTATTCTTGTCTAATTATAATAGCATGAGTTGATAAAAAATACTATGCAATAGATTTACCGCAGCAGTCCCAGAGTGCCACACGTGTTTTTTTTTAACTATAATATGTATAGCAAAGTACAATATGATGCAACGACAAGCAAAATATAACGATTCTGGCTTAAATGATACACAATATCACAATCACATCAATGCAAATTTAATAGTAAAAAACAAGCAATTATAACAACAATGAAATGTATAAAATTATTGTTAGTATAGATCGCTCTGTTACCAAAAACGATATATTAATTTGGATAAAAACAGCACACAATGCCAATCCACAGTTATAAAACTAGTAACTACTTAACCATATGATATATTTAGTCTTTATTAATCAATGTGAACACAATGTCAGTGCCAAACAGTTATCCACATCAGACAGCCCGTTCCAGAGTGGAACACCTTGAATAAAGAAAATAGTTAGCGAGGAAACCAGAGTAGCGCCAAAATAATACAGAAAAGCAGAGTATCAGACTGCGTGGGCTGTCTCATACTTGTAGTTACAGAGATTTGGGTGTCGGCGTGCGAAATAGACTTTCCCGTTACGAATTCCACGCTGTAAAATATTAATGGTATTAAAAATATTAATCACTACAAAACCGATTTCAGTTGAGTGATGATTACTTTTAAAATACATTTTGTGTTATCATAAAATAATATAAAACGTGCCATCCACTGCCTAGCATGGCTCACTTTATGTTCAGTTATTGTTTCTTCTTGTGGTGTGTGTGTAACGCTGTGGACTCATGCAATAAGTCACCGGCAATCACCGGCGAATATCTCGACGGCCAGGAGGGGCGACATTCGAGCGTTTTCCATTGCAATCGCGACAGCTTACGATTCGCCTATTCAAATATCCGAAGAAATATGAAAACATTTTCAATTTCTTATGTTTTTCTGACTTTTAAATTGATACCTACCTAATTTCTTAGTCGTTCTGCGCGTCATACAGAGTTTCTAAATTCTAAAGTGTTACTTGTGTCTAGTGAAACCTACGCACTGCTATATTGACTACAAATTACTGGTAAATATAATACTGGTGGTAGGACCTCTTGTGAGTCCGCGCGGCTAGGTACCACCACCTTGCCTATTTCTGCCGTGAAGCAGTAATGCGTTTCGGTTTGAAGGGTGGTGCAGCCGTTGTAACTATACTTGAGACATTAGAACTGATATCTCAAGGTGGGTGGCGGAATTTACATTGTAGATGTCTATGGACTCCAGTAACCACTTAACATCAGGTGGGCTATAAGCTCGTCCACCCAACTAAGCAATAAAAAAAAGTATCGGTAATTACCCAATCAGGAGAGCCGACCTCACCGAATGTGGGATAAGGAAAAGAAGAAGAAGATTTATTTATCGCCATATGTGTTCATCTTTAAGTTGAAAAACTTTCAAACTTTGTTATCGTATGGGATTCGCCCGTCCATCTATGGTACATTAACAATAAAGCTGTGGTCCCATTTATTGAACGTATTATACTTATTTTATCGCAAAACGTGGTACCTTTTGGCTCAACACTCAGGATCAGAATCATTTATAGCTAGCTCTTAAACTTTGAGGAGGTGCGCGAAAAACCCTCAGAAGCACACTTCATGTATTAGGGTAAAAGGTTTTTTTTTCTTCCTAAATTCGTACTTATTTTCGGGATTATTTATTATGAGTTTGGTTTAAAAGCGTATCTAGGTTACCATGCTGTTAGATTAGACTAGATGTTGGGATTTATGAAAACTAAATTGATTGGTGCTACCTGATTGGTGATACGTACCTGACATACCTATCATCCCTAGTTCTTTAGTTTTTTTTCCTACCTATGCTGATAGCCTTGAGAGGCCATTATAGCGTAACCCTAACAAGTAGGTGAGCTCGCGGGGCTATAATCTGACGACGTCGCTAACACTAACCCTAGCAAGAGTAGTGCTTCGCAGAACCCGGATCTACTACCTCTGCTCTAGTATTCTACCACCGGATCGGAAACGCAACCCACTAAGAAAATCCGTCGAGAAACTCAGTGGGCTGTGTCTGTGGATCAATTTACTCACCGAGCCCTTCGTCACAAGCGACGGGTTCGACGAGAACAATGACCGGTGCCCTAGTTCTGTCGTAAATAACTTAAGCATTTCGTTTTGCGAGCAAGTGCATTGCGACAGAAAAAGATAGAAAAGTGGTACATATCCGAGCGATAGCCCTACACTTTACTAAATTTACTTTACCTATTACTAAAAGTAATAAATTTTGCGAGTTTGATGCTTAAATAATTTTATTTTCCCATGGCGAAAGTCATGCATAAACACTGAATCAAGTCGGAACTAATCTGGAAAACAGTAGAACTATGTGACCCATTAGGCCAACGACATCTCAAAAGCCCAAAGCCTAAAACCCGTTATAAATAACAGTAATCCATCCAACTGGTGGTAGGACCTCTTGTGAGTCCGCACGGGTAGGTACCACCATCCTGTCTATTTCTGCCGTGAAACAGTAATGCGTTTCGGTTTAAAGGGTGGGGCAGCCGTTGTAACTATACTGAGACCTTAGAACCCATATCTCAAGGTGGATGGCCCATTTACGTTGTAGATGTCTATGGGCTTCAGTAACCACTTAACATCAGGTGAGCTGTGAGCTCGTCCACCCATCTAAGCAATAAAAAAAAAAGTAAAAAAACTTGCTGATGGACAAATATAGACTATTGGAGACGATATCGATATCATTAAATTTTGTTAACTTTGCCCAAGAGAATTTTAAATGAACAATAATTTGGGAAATCGCAGTTTTATATATTGCAACCCTTAGCTCGCTTGAGTGGCGGCACGTGTCCTCGCATACAGAAGAGTTCTACAGGCGTGTTTCAATTTACAGTTTTTTTTTTTAACAGGAAAAAAGGTTTATTTGCGTTCGAAAAGGCTGCATCGACGTAATAATTCTGTTACGTTACGGCCGTGATGGAATCGGAAGGGTTGATTTTTAAGCGCAAACATTGGATTTGCGAGCCTTTGGGCACATTCTCTTTGAAAATTTTGATTAATGTTTTATTTCTCGGTTAATATTAATATTTAATGACAGATTTCCTATTAATATTTTATAATGTTTCAGCGAGCATGACCGGTGTTGCTGTCGGTCCGTGCCGGCAGTAAAACTCAGAGGGGCGGCATCAGAATAGAACCTCTTGTGAGTCTGCACGGGTAGGTACCACCGCCCCGCCTATTTCTGCCGTGAAGCAGTAATGCGTTTCGGTTTGAAGGGTGGGGCAGCCGTTGTAACTATACTGAGACCTTAGAACTTATATCTCAAGGTGTGTGGCGCATTTACGTTGTAGGTGTCTATGGGCTCCAGTAACCACTTAACACCAGGTGGGCTGTGAGCTCGTCCACACATCTAAGCAATAAATAAATAAATAAACTAATATTACGAGATCAATTTAGAAGACTAGACGCTACTAAATTGACTTTAAAACAAATTATTAAACAGGGAAGGTATTATTGCCGCCACTTACCTTGAGACATGAATTTTAAGGTCTCTGTTATTACAGTACAACGGCTGCCCCACTCTTCAAACCTAAACGCGTTACTGCTTCACGGCAGAAACAGGCAAGGTGGTGGTACCTACCCGTGCGGACTCACATAAGGGGGCCTGCCACCAGTAATTACGCATTATAATTTTGCGGTTTCGATTTTTATAACACGATGTTATTCCTTCACCGTGGAAGTCATCATCATCATCATCATCAACAACAGCCCACAGTCGTCCACTGCTGGACATAGGCCTCTTCCAATCCTTCCTCCATGAAAGACCGTGGAAGTCAATCGTGAACATTTGTTAAGTACGTATTTCATCAGGAAAAAATCCTTCGAGTCACTTAAAACATAAGTCGCGCTAAAGCAACATTCCTTTATAAAAAAATAAATAGGTTCGTTTATTTAAAGAGAACTAAACATGAATTTCCGAAGCGTTTCCTGAACATTTCATTGTAGTAGTGGTATCTTCTTTCCTTATACCACATTACGTAGGGTCGACACAGTCCCTACCTCATCCTATATGTGAAGGAAATGTGATCTCATATTCATGATCGGTCCAAAGCCAGTTTTGTTTACAAAGAAAATACCTATAAGGAACTTCGAAAGTGGTGCTAGTCACGAAAGCTTTGACTAAAGCTTGTTAGAACAAAATTACTTAGAATAAGTAGAATATTGTGGCGAACAGTCTAATTATGATGATATTAGAGAAAATAAACAAAGACTGACAGCTCAATCCAAGTCAATTTGATTTTGTGAAATACAAAGCCCAATTCACAATGTAACTACACTATTGTAAGAAAAAATGTTTTCCAGTTGACTGTCAGGCTAATGTTTTGGTAATATTCCTCATAGTACTGTGAGTTATAAATATTTAACAATAAAATCTGTCTTACCTTAAGTAGAGCGCCCTCGTAAATTATGCAACGTGTGTCTTACCTGAAAAAATTCAATCATTTTAATGCGGATTGTTAAGGTGCAACACTTTTTTTTTTATTATCGTAAATGAACAAAGAAACAAGATGTTTCTCGAGTATTAAGCGGTCACCGGAGCTTACAGACATTTAGAGACACTTTTTCTTTTTTTTTCTACTTATGCTGATAGCTTTGAGAGGCTATATCAGCTTCGCCCTAACATGTAGGTGAGCTAACGGGGCTCAAGCCAGAGTGTTGCTAACACTGGCCCTAGCAAGAGCAGTGCTTCGCAGAATCTACCACCGGATCGGAAACGCGACCCACTGAGAAGATTCGGCGAGAAACTCAGTGAGCTGTGTCTATGGGTTAATTCGCTCGTCGAGCCCTTCGTCGCAAACGACGGTTTCGACGAGGACGGTGACCAGTGCTTGTGGTACCTAAAAGCACCGTTGATGGATCGGGAGGATTCGTAATTAGAGACACGGGTTTGAAGTCTCATTATATAACATTGCGAATGTCCCACCCTTAACACAATAAATAATTATTGCTTCGCCTATAGAAGGAGGTAAGCATACGTTAGTTCTCCTAACAAGGTCATCCAAGACAAGAATTTGTATGTCATATGCGAAAATAATGTTGAGGATTAGTGGTTTTTTTTATTTATTGCTTAGATGGGTCGACGAGCTCACAGCCCACCTGGTGTTAAGTGGTTACTGGAGCCCATAGACATCCACAACGTAAATGCGCCACCCACCTTGAAATATAAGTTCTAAGGTCTCAAGTAAGTTACAACGGCTGCCCCACCCTTCAAACCGAAACGCATTACTGCTTCACGGCAGAAATAGGCAGGGTAGTGGTACCCACCCGCGCGGACTCACAGGAGGTCCTACCATCAGTAATATAGAGCAAGGTGTAAGCCAACAAAGGTAGATACCGTCACCAAGTTATGCATTCCGATTTGAAGGTTCGAATAGCAATCACACCATACAATTGGCAACTTAGCCTTCATGTTTCAATGTGGGTAGTGACATTCGTATTGTGATACCATGATATGCGGTACCTGCTGAATACCAAGTGAACAGTTAGTTCATTTAATAAATAATGCAATTTAAAAAAAAGTTGTCTTGGACATCAACATTGTCAACAAAGCAAAACCGCCGCTCACCGGTGCTGAGGGCTATTTTCAAAATACATGCGAATGGGGACATCTTATAGCACTCCCGATACACCGAGCCAACTGTGTCAATAGAACGACCTAACTAAACCTATGTCAGTTGTTTGGACTGGCGACTAAAAATAATCCAATAACATCACGGGCATGGGTATTCTGCTCACGAGTGTTACGTCACACCGGACAAGATTAATGTTATCCCAAACACTAACAGGATATTAACTTTCTCGACCGAAACGTTGGTCAACTAAGGGTTCAGGGCGTTTCAGAGGCCACGATTACGACACATCGTATCGTGTACATACACATAGAGTGAAAAAATGGTTAAAGCATCATACTAGTCGTAAGTGACCGTTCAGTCGGCTGTACCAGGTATATGCGCTTCTTTCGACAGCTAGATTTTTTTTTTTGTTGCTATATGGTTGGACGAGCATACAGCCTACCTGTTGTCAAGTGGTTACCGGAGCCCATAGATATCTACAACGTAAATACGCCGCCCACCTTGAGATATAAGTTCTAAGGTCTCGGTATAGTTACAACGGCTGCGCCACCCTTCAAACAGAAACTCATTACTGCTTCACGGCAGAAATAGGCAGGGTGGTGGTACCTATCCGTGCGGACTCATAAGAAGTCCTACCACCAGTAATAGTAGTACTTAATATGGTAAGTACCATATGATAAGTACCATATGGTAAGTACCACATGGTAAGTACCATATTAATGGAAATTTTTGGGCCATACGGAAATCGCCGGATTTCACCTACTAACCTACCTAAACGGCCGTCTGGTATAGTGGTAAGTGACATGGCCACTACACTAGGGGGTCGCGGGTTCGAATCCCGCCAAGGGGAGATATTTGTATGATAAATATAAATGTGTTTTCCAGGGTTATGGATGTATATTAAAATATATGTATGTGTATAATAAAAATCTTACATTTATTTCCGTTATCTGGTACCTGTAACACAAGTTCTTTACGAACTTATCACGGGACCAGTTAACGTGGCGTGATTGTTAGTAAATATTTATTTATTTACTTCTTGCGCATTGGGGGAAGTAAGCGGGTCATGTTTGGGTTGCACCGACTAAAGCTCTTTACTACTCAAGAACCCAAGTCTGACTATCGGCACCACGACCAAAGGACCTCTTGAG
The DNA here is from genome assembly GCF_030267445.1 of Bombyx mandarina. Classification (NCBI taxonomy): domain Eukaryota; kingdom Metazoa; phylum Arthropoda; class Insecta; order Lepidoptera; family Bombycidae; genus Bombyx; species Bombyx mandarina. The sequence continues at coordinate 11,111,319 of NC_143216.1, read as the reverse complement.
ACGATAGCATAAAAAAGAACCCATCCTCTTTTTATAAAGCTGGAAAAAACAAAAATAAAAATCGTACTTTATGTCAGGACTTTTCAACTTTCAAACTGTGTCCGTATCCCTTTCGAAACTAATGATGTTTGTATTGTAATTCATTCTCGCAGAAATGGCGAACAATCAATCATTCACTCGTGGAAGTTTGAGGGCTCATTAGGAAATATGCTTTTTGGGGTTTCGTACCTTCTATTAATTACAATTTAATTTAATGTTGAAAGGAAATCTTGTTTTAATATATCTTTAGTTGCAACTAGACGTGAGCTCACGGCTGGTGTGAATGCTTAGGTGGGATTTACGTATTTTCTATTCCTAAGGAAACCATCTGAGATGTGGCATTGAATCAATTGTATAAGCAAATCACTGCTAGCGATACCAGTGGTGGTTACAGGTGGTTAAGGGCTTACAGAACGCTCCATCACAAAAATAATAAATTTCCGCCTTTTCTGTCGTTATCTCTAAGTTATTTTATCATAGCAGCAGACCCTCATGAGCGCCGGCAATGCCAGGGGGAGAACTAAGCTGCCGCTTGCCGTTAAGTACTCTCCACGAGCCTCGTTTGAAGAAGGACATGTCATAGCACTCAGGTAACACCGTAGAGAGGAGCTCATCCCAAAGCCTGTGTGTAATCCCAAAGTATGGTGCGTGGCAAAAAAAAAAACTGTGGAAGTGCTCTGTGGATGTGGATTTTATTGGTGGTAGGACCTCTTGTGAGTCCGCACGGGTAGGTACCACCACCCCCCATTTTCTGCCGTGAAGCAGTAATGCGTTTCTGTTTGAAGTGTGGGGCAGCCGTTGTAACTATACTGAAACCTTAGAACTTATAACTCAAGGTGGGTGGCGCATTTACGTTGTAGATGTCTATGGACTCCAGTAACCACTTAACACCAAGTGGACTGTGAGCTAGTCCACCCAACTAAGCAATAAAAAAAAATTACGTTGTAGATGTCTATGGGCTCCAGTAACCACTTAACACCAGGTGGGCTGTGAGCTCGTCCACCCATCTAAGCAATAAAAAAAAAGAAAGTTGACGGTATCACAGATGCGTTATTTAATATCATAACTTTTAAATACCTTAAGTTTAATTTCGGATTATTATTATTATATTGTTCATGTTACCCGCGTCGCCTCGCATGCGGTCTACGCACTCAATACCTAATTACGTGACCTGAATAGTCGAGTGTGAAAATAGCATCTACTGCCGTGAGCGAATTGAGAATGCATACCTGGCGACAATTACGTCATTTGAACCTGAATGTACGGTGGATTTGACCGTATAGTGAAGACCGTATAAGCGGTGAGAACTTTGGCGAGAACGCGAGGAGAAAAGTTGTGTAAATTGTTTTATTCTGTCAATTTACTGTTTCGGCGGGTTTAAATCCACTTTAAAGGTAATTTATTAACTGTTTAGTATCTGCGAAATGAAACAAAGCCACTGAACGAAGCTTCCCTAGATCATCGAAAAAGTTCACTGAAAAAGTCTCAGTAAATAACCACTATTTGACTGCGACTTTATTTCATCCCATATCACATACCATATCATTTCATTTCATGCCAATTGATTAATGTCTCAAAATATTCAACGTCATTTCGTCACGTTGCTTCATATCATTTTTGTTATAAACAGAACATACAAAAGATTTGGCTGTGCGCTGTGACACCTTCGCCTTTCGAGTTGGAAAAATGGAACTACTACTTAAAAACGTTTTATGCTTTTCAATTTATGATATTCCTAGCGATATAATATATGTAATTTCTTAAATATATGTAAATTCAAATATATGTAAATTCTTAAAACACAATTATGTAAACCGCAGTCTATTTTACCGCATCCAATCAGGAACATTAAATTTAAAGATGCGTTAAGTATTATGTCAATAGCACGGTAAACCTAATAAAGTCGGCCATCTTGTGAGACGGTGTGTAAACAAAATGGCGGCAAACTGAGTACACTTAGTGACAGTTACCTAACTGCAACGTAGAGGAGAAAACTTTGTTCTCACACAAGTGCTCGCTTGAATTTCACGTAATTCACGTTGTTTCAAGGTATTTTTTTTTAATTTAAATACGTATACATGTTTTCAGATTTATTATATTATTTGTAGCGGTAATAAACATGCCGTACTTGAGTTTTGATTTTCTTTTGGACTTGAGGACTGTATTTGGTTAAATTGAAAGACGTTTATCTTTTGAGATAATAATATTATAAAGAGGAAAGATTTGTTTGTTTGTTTGTTTCGAATAGGCTCCGAAACTACTGGACCGATTTGAAAAATTCTTTTTCCATTAGAAGCCGACATTGTCCCTGATGAACATAGGCTACTTTTCAAAAAAAAAAAAAATTTTTTTGGTTTCATGTGTGTTTTAATGTTTCCGAAGCGAAGCGAGGGCGGGTCGCTAGTCTTTTGAGATACCAGTTGGCGTGTGTATTCTTAATTAGCAATCTTACAGTTTTATAGGATAGTGGATTCAGGGAACAATATTCTCATCCAATAGCAACCGCACATGTTTCTAGCGTCACACACAGCTCGATTATAATTGGTCGCGAAAATTTATACAGTAATACCAAATAATAATGCTAATAACAAAATACAGATACAATAATTCCACGGATCGACATCCTCAGCATTGCAGATGCGTGAACATTATTATAAACAAGCGGCCCGCTCCGGCTTCGCTCGGGTCTTTAACAAAAATTTCAACGATATTTGACATTGTTTTATTTTTTTAAATAAAAAAAACAATTGTTGCGGCATAACTATAAAAGTTAGACATATGCTGTCGTGAAACTTTTTGTAAATAATAATGTGGTCTACAAAGTCGTAGTACATTATTTTATTCTATCAACAATAGTTTTCGCAGGGCACGCGATGTAAAGAATATTTTAGATAATTTTTTTACAGCTTGGGTTTACATTATTGGAGTTTTAGTAAGGATCCCTATTTTTTTTTCAAAAAAGATTATAGCCTATGTCACTCGGGAATAGTGTAGCTTCCAAACAGTGAAATTATTTTTCAAATCGGTTCAGTAGTTTCGGAGCCTATTCAATACAAAAACAAACAAACAAATCTTTCCTCATTATAATATTAGTATAGATTAAAAATGTATTTTTTCATCGATAACCTGGATCACACTATAAGTAAAATCCCCACTAATGACCGGCGCGGTACTAAATCGGTTTATTGGTCGTGATTGGACACACGTGAACCAACATAGAGCACTTAGTTTCGTGTTGCTATTACGAGGGATTACTTTATACGATCAACAACATTACAAGGCGTATGAATGGATGCTCTACTCGTTCGAGAATAATCTACAAACATACATTATGTTTAAACATACACATACAGTTGATCAACATAACTAAGAAAAGTATCTGAATACGAACACTGATGGTAGGACGTCTTGTAACTCATGTAATGTAATATTGTAATAATATTGGTTACTGGTGGTAGGACCTCTTGTGAGTCCGCACAGGTTGGTAGCACCATCCTGCTTATTCCTGCCGTGAAGCAGTAATGCGTTTCAGTTTAAAGGGTGGGGCAGCCATTGTAACTATACTGAGACCTTAGAACTTATATCTCAAGGTGGGTATAGTCTTACACACTTTATTAGAAAGCCGAACTTCAAGATAAATTATACACATTTTTTTTATCTTAGTGATCGTTGTCAAGTTGTTTTTTATTGCCCTTGTAGGCAGACGAGCCACCTGATGGTGAGTGGTTACCGTCGCCCATGGACTTCAGCAATGCCAGAGGCAGAGCCAAACTACTGCCTGACGCTTAATACTCTCCACAAGCCTCGTTTGAAGAAGGGCATGTCATTTTTTTTTTTTTTTTTTCCTACCTATGCTGATAGCCTTGAGAGGCTACTTCAGCGTACCCTAGCTTGTGTAGGTGAGCTCGCGGGGCTCAAACCGGAGAATTGCTAACACCGCCCTAGCAAGAGCAGTGCTTCGCAGAATCTACCACCGGATCGGAAGCGCGACCCACTGAGAAGATCCGGCGAGAAACTCAGTGGGCTGTGTCTGTGGGTTAATTCGCTCGTCGAGCCCTTCGTCGCAAGCGACGGGTTCGGCGAGGACGGTGACCGGTGCTTGTATTTCCTAAAAGCACCGTTAATGGATCAGGAGGATCCGTGATGACGTGCTTTGGGCGACGTCGACGGTTTACCAAACGGTCTACAGGATCGGGTATGTAGTTCCCGGCGGCCACGACAAGAGGGTTCTCATGTCGTGCCGCCTTCTCAAAGTGGCGCAGCGATGCCGACTGTAGATACTTACTGACGGGGTCGAGCTCCAGGTCATCGTGGAGGTCCACGTTCCTCTGGAACCATGGTGCTCCGACGGCTATCCTGCAGAATCGGGATTGTATAACCTGAAGGGGTTTCAAGTTGGTGCGGGCCGCGTGAGCGAACACTACGCTTGCATACGTTATGACGGGGCGTATGCAAGTTTTGTAGAGGGTTACCTTATTACGGAGGGACAGTTTGCTTCGTCTACAAAGCATTGGGTAGAGTCGTCCTAGTATAAACGCGGCGCGATCGCGTACCGTTTTTACGTGGGGACGGAATGTCATTCCTCTGTCGAGGGTGACGCCTAGGTATTTGACCTTCGGGGCCCACGGTATGGGCTGGTCAAAGAGAGTGATGGGGCTAACGGCGGAGGTGTTTACGCGCCTATTGGGGAGTGGGGTGCTCGAAGTGGTATTCGGAGGGCGACCCCTTTTGAATAGCACCGCTGTGCTTTTCGTGGGGTTAATGTCTATTCGCCACTTCCGGAACCACTGTCCCATGGTGGTTACTGCGGTCTGGAGTCGCCGATGAAGCAACGACATCTTCCTACACGAGTAGTAGATAGCCGTGTCATCGGCGAAGAGCGCTAGATGGGTCTCCGGAGACCGGGGTATATCGTTGATATACAAACTAAATAGTAACGGGGAGAGTGCGGAGCCTTGCGGGACTCCGGCAGTCAGATGACGGGGACGAGAACGAGTTCCCTCTACTCGATATCGAAACGAACGGTTCGACAAGAAGTCTCGTATGATGAGCACGAGTCTGTCTGGCACTCCCATGTTGTACAGTTTATAAATTAAACCGTTGTGCCAGACTTTGTCGAACGCCTTCGCTACATCGAAGAAGAGGGCGCCGGTCGGGATTTGTTTACGCCTATTTAGCCCTATTAAGATGTGCTCCGTGAGGCGGTGCACTTGTTGTACGCACGAGTGTTTGGCGCGGAATCCAAACTGCTCGTCTATTAGAATTTTATTCGCGGTAACGAAGTCCCAGAGGCGTTTCCGAAGGAGCCGTTCGTAAATTTTGCCTATCGCTGGGAGGAGACTGATCGGTCGGTAACTAGCGGTTTCATTATTCGGTTTGCCCGGCTTGTGTATACCGATAACGTCTGCTTCTTTCCATACCGCCGGAAAGATGCAGTGCGTCATAGCGGCATTTAAGATGGTAGCCAACATTGTTATCAGTTGGACTGGTAAGAGTTTTAACGCGCGGTTGCGGATGCCGTCGGAGCCGGGTGCCTTCTTAGGTTGAAGGTTGTCTATTACTTCTCTAACTTCGTCAGAGGTAATGGGGGGTAACGCGTCCGAGGGTGGCAGGGAAGCTCTGCGCTCGACCTCCCTGTCGACTGCCTCGGTGTGTTCGGGGTCCGCGTATTGAGTGCTGGTGGTGCACTGCTCTTGCAGTGCATCGGCCAGCAACTCTGCCTTGTCATCGGGGCATGTCATAGCGCTCGGGAAACACCGTGGAGGGGAGCTCATTCCATAGCCGGATGGTACGTGGCAAAAAAAGACCTCTGGAAACGCACTTTGGATGACCGCAATGGCTCCAGGTAGTACGGATTAGGCCAAAGTAATAAAAATCTAGAAGCATCACGGGTCCTTCGTACGTGTGAAAATTTTCTAGTTAATCAAACGTCATGTACGTAGTTGTTGAATTTTACATGAAAATATTCCATTACATAGACAAATGTTTATGTAAACAGATCGAGCTAACAAAAGCTTATTAAAATTTAATTTAAGATCGGAGAGAAAATTCATCACTTCGTTTACATTGATCCTTTCAATGTTTTTTGTTTTAGCAGCATGGTAAATTCCTGCTTATAACGTATAAATAACTAGCGACCCGCCCTCGCTTCGCTTCGGACACATTAAAACACAAATGAAACCAAAAAAATAAATAAAAAATAAAATAAAAAATAAAATAAAAAAAGTAGCCTATGTTCATCAGGGACAATGTCGGCTTCTAATGGAAAAAGAATTTTTCAAATCGGTCCAGTAGTTTCGGAGCCTATTCGAAACAAACAAACAAACAAATCTTTCCTCTTTATAATATTAGTATAGCTGATATAGATTAACATTTAAAAGACGCGTGTAATAACGAAGCAGGGATGTGGAGTAGGAGAATGTCGCTATCTCTGTCGCACACCTATACCAATTGCAGTAAAGTCATAAAACATTCGTCTTATAATTTGATGGAGCCGGCTGCACGCACAAAAAAATATGACTCATGCGGCGTTACCTCGCTCTGAGGCGTTCCATTTACGGCTTTAAGTGCAAGCGAGAGCGCGCAACGAGCGACAAAGAGGCACAATCGGCCTCCGCGTTCGGCAGCTCTCCTACTTGAGTGAGCGATGTATCCGCGTGGACAGCTGTTATACAATAATACATTTACATGTTTTCGTCAAGTATGAAGTTCAGTGAAAAGTGAATGTTGTGTCAATTGTTCATACAAAATATCTATCAAACAAATAAAATTAAAATTTTCTTTTGAAAAATGAAACCATTTCATCAGTATTTTCTTATGACGTTGTCACGTTCAACTATCGTCACTAAACCGACTTTACAGACAACCGATCTTTTATCGTATAATCTTTCAGGTTACATTGATGGTTATTGTAGCTCCATCGCTCGGTGATAAATTAGTATGACATTGCCTAGTTCATTTATTTATGCGGAAAATAAATCTTGATAAGTAAAATTTGGTAAAAATAATATTTATTGCATTTGGACGAAGACGAACAAATGGCCATTTTACAATGTGTGGCCATCGTCACTCGTGAAAACGAGAAATGTCAAGATACCTAACGATAAACTTAATCGCTAAAGGATTACTTGGTATTTGTGTTTATCAATTTATCTTTATTATTAAAAATAAATTCACCAACATTCTAAGTCACAAACACTTTTTTTTTTCTTTTCGAAGCTGATTATAACCTTGAGAAGCTACGTCAGCGTAACCGGGCGTGTAGGTGAGCTCACGGGGCTCAAACCGGGAGAGTTGCTAACACTGGCCCTAGCAAGAGCAGTGTTTCGCAGAATCTACCAGAGATTATATGAGGATTATACCGCCAATGGCATTTACTGGTGATTGGGCCCCAGGGGCGGTACCACCGTCTGTCTATTTTTGCCGCCTTAAAAATATCTGACACAATATACAAATTTCGCCGATTACCAAAACCACACGTTTAATAAGTTATCAAACGCCAAATTTCTCTCATACTTGCGATGATTATGAAAACATAATAAACGAAAAACTGGGCTCTGACCCTCGGGGCCAGACTGTAACGGCAGAGGAATGCTCGAGGCGAACACGAAACAATTTAATTAAGACCCTAAACACAGCCAGAGGCATATGGCGAGGCGTCTAACGAGTAACAAGATACCTGATCAGCGAAACAACCGTAAATATTAAAACAGTTTTGTGACAATAGACAAAATCGAAATAAATATAGTTTCAACCTAAAAAAGGACATACCCAAGTACTTAATCAAACTAAAGAATGTAATTTTTTGATCTGATCATGCTGATATTAACTAGGCCAAAGTAAGAAAATTATTGGACTGTCATCGAGGCATTTGATACGTTTGCAAAATTTCAAGTTGAATACGTCAGTGAGGTCTACGTATAAATATTCCATGCTTTATAGCGTGTTGATAATCAGAAAAATTGTGAAGTTTTATGTTTTTTTCAAGATATTTTATCATATAAGTTGAAAATGTATGCTGGGATACATAGACTTTTATTACTTTAGAAGCACATTAGTATTTAAATACGATTTACCTTGTACGTAGTGAGCTTTTTTTTATAAATTACTAGCTGACCTGGCAAACGATGTTTTGCCATATACAAGATTTCTAGGGAATTTCTAGGGTAGAAAAAAAAAGTAACTTATTGTATATCAGTGTGTAAGGATGTGGTAAATGAGTGAAAGAGGCGTGTAGCGCTGTGAACTATTAGGGAGTATAAAAATAACAAAACCTCATTCAACCACATACCTAGGTAATGCCTCATTATAACAAAAAAAAAGTCCAATAATAAAAATAAATGTTAGGGGTGGGCAACCCTTATCACTTAGGGGTATGAAAAACAGATAGTAGCCGATTCTCAGACCTAGTGAACATGCATATAAAATTTCATAAAAATCGGTCAAACCGTTTCAGAGGAGTATGGTAACTAGCATTGTGACATGAGAATTTTATATATAAGATTAAGAGTATAATGCACCCCAAAATTATAAATATGAATGTAACTCTGTATGTTACGTTTTCACGTCCAAACCACGGAACCGATTATAATAGTAATACTTTGTACACTAGGAAAGAGTATAAGGCTATCTCTCATTCTACAGCTGAGCATGGGTCTCCGACCAAGCGATATAAGCTGCATTATTCCATGCGAATGAAGCTGTGGGCACAGAGCTAGTTGTTTATATAATGAACCTACTTTTAAAGACGGTGGACAACAGTAATATCATACAGTTGAGATTATGTGCCAAGGCGGCGTGGTGACGTTTATGTACTCCAGTGAGAAATTAAAACTAGGTCAGCCGTGAACTCATCTGATCATCTAAATTACATCAGAATTGTGGATGGATCATTTTTTTATTATAATGTTTTATTTATTGCTTAGATGGATGAGCCCACAGCCCACCTGGTTGTTGAGTAGTTACTGGAGCAAAGGTGCCAAATGCGCCACCCACTTTGAGATATACGTTCTAAGGTCTCAGTATAGTTACAACGGCTTCGCCATCCTTCAAACCGAAACGCATTACTGCTTCACGGCACAAATATGCGGTGAGGTGGTACCTACCCGTGCGGACTCACAAGAGGTCCTACCACCAGTAAAGTTGTTTCCCTAAGATTCACACCATACCGTGTTGCACTTTGTCTAGAATTACAAAATAACAGTATCAACGTCGCTATATCCAAGATTAAGTAGGCTTCTCTCTTCACAAAAGGATATCGAAAGGACGGGCAAAACAAAGTTAAAAAAAAATAACCTGGTGATTACGTTCAGAATTCGTGCCCGATTTTGAGCGGTCATGGAACATGGCATGTTCTGATGACATTCCGACAAGTGCTCACGTGAACACAGTCGTTCAACAGACGGGTGGGATGATAAAAACGAGTATTCCGATTGTATTTAAGATCATCTTTATGTTCCGCGGCTGAATAACCGAAACGATAATGCACTGTGACACGTAATGCCGAGACGTAATGCTTTGAATTAATTCGATATTTATGTATTTAATGTTTGACTACTTTTTCATTTAAGGTGGATAGTACTATGGTGTATATGTACGGTTTATTAGGGATTAAAGTATTGCTGAATCCTTTCAATACCATAAATCCGGGGACACACTGATCTTATGGCCCCAAACTATTTTTTCTTCTATTCCTTATACGGGAACCAGTGTTTGATGTTCATACACATATTATGTAGATATCCAACACACATTTTACTGCGCCATCAAGTCAGTGAGACATCAATATCTTTTAAGAAATAAGCAGGGTAGTGGTACCTAACCTTGCGTTTTGACAATATCCGCTCATGCCAGAATGTGGGGGTAGGGGATCTCAATTTGTGCATAGAATACTCAGATAGTACTGCTGTCCAGATCATGTTTCGTTGTTTTTAGAACGCCCACAGGAAGAGAAAGGGTGAGGCTAATCTAGGCCACACAGACAAACTATTGTAGAATTATGGATGAATAGTTTTGGGAAGACGAGGTGACGAGACTTCTATACTAATATTATAAAGAGGAAAGATTTGTTTGTTTGTTTGTTTCGAATAGGCTCCGAAACTACTGGACCGATTTGAAAAATTCTTTTTCCATTAGAAGCCGACATTGTCCCTGATGAACATAGGATACTTTTTTTAATTTTTTTAATTATTATTTTTTGGTTTCATGTGTGTTTTAATGTTTCCGAAGCGAAGCGAGGGCGGGTCGCTAGTAGTTAATAAATTGCGCTTCATCAGCTTGTTCTATGATCACATTATAACAAGATTTTAGCTCTCTGTAACTGCTATAGTCCATATATAAATGTCATCACCGACATTCAACATAACGACGAAGTGTCAATTTTGTTAATAACAATTGGATACCCCTATCAAAACCCAAAAACCTGACTGCGCTGATGTGGTACTTATCCAGGCTAGTCATACCACGTTTACGCCCAACTCCCAAATAGGTAATTTGTAGTTAAAACGAATGCGAAACCAGACTTTACAAGACCCGATAGAAACGTACATTTCTGAAATTCTAAAGATATATTCATAACCCTTTACAGAGATATTGAAGAGAGCATTTCGAAATTCTCTTCGAGCATTCTGAAGTCGAGTATGTGAGCTTGGAAATTTTATTTATTCCCCCGTTCACGGTGCAAATGCGCTTCGAGAATGGAGTGGGAATCCAGACAGGGATACGTTATGCAGATTGGAGAAGCGAGAACGCATTTCTCGATTTGTTGTTGCCGAACTCTTATTGTAGAGCCCTATTATTATTTGATTATACGCGGATTTCTCAATCGTCCCTTCGTTTCTTTAGATTAGATTAGATATTTCAAACAGTACTAAGGATCAATACTATTGTCATTATAACCTATAGAGACAGCCCACTGAGTTTCTCGCCGGATCTTCTCAGTGGGTCGCGTTTTCAATCCGGTGGTAGTTTCTGCGAAGCACTGCTCTTGCTAGGGCCAGTGTTAGCAATACTCCCGGTTTGAGCCCCGTGAGCTCACCTACACGTCAAGGCGAAGCTGAAATTGCCTCTCAAGGCTATCGTAGGATAAAAAACAATTTGCCAATAAACGACAAAAATAAATTTGGACTTGGCATTACGAAAATGGAAAATAAGTAAGCTTGAGAATGAAAGCGCTCGCGATTTCACTTACGTGACTCTTAATTTTAAATATACTCGTAATATAATATGAGTGATTTAAGGCTTGTAAGCCATAGGAATTAGTACATTTACTGGTGGTAGGACCTCTTGGGAGTCCGCACGGGTAGGTACCACCACCCCGCCTATTTCCGCCGTGAAGCAGTAATGCGTTTCGATTCGAAGGTTGGGGTAAGCCGTCGTCATTATACTGAGACCTTAGAACTTATATCTCGAGGTGGGTGGCACATTTACGTTGTAGATGTCTATGGGCTCCAGTAACCACTTAACATCAGGTGGGCTGTGAGCTCGCCCATCCAACTAAGCAATAAAAAAATAAAAAATAAAAACATGGATTTAGATTTTTTCGTGTCTTTTTTTTTCGATGTTAATCTGCGAAACGGTTCTAGAAATTGATAAGATATATTTAATTGTAATTTAGATTGATTTCTATTTAATTTAATGTGAGTTTTATTACGGGATGCAATCTTCAGTAGATAAACAAATGAGATAGTCAATTGTGAGTAGTCTCATTATATATTCATTAGCGTCTATCAATCGGTCCAATGCACTCAATAAATACGTTTGATCGGTTAGTGAATAGACTCGCTTCGGCATTGTGTCAATTATTCGATTTGCCTGGTTAATTAGATCTATTTAATAATTTTTGTAGTGACTCATAATTGCACAGGTGGATGAACGAGCCCTTGCCCTGCTTGATGTTAAGTGGTTACCGGAATCCGTAGGCCAACAACGTGAATACCGTAACCATCTTTAAGACGTGAGGTCGAAATTTCGGATGTATTGTATCAGGGCTATCCCATTTATCCCAATGGAAAGCAAAACTACTTCCCGGCAGATATAGACCAATCAGTATGAATTTACTATTATACTAATTCATATTTTTACCGGATTTTCTTTATACTACACGATATTCCTTTAAAAAGGTAGTCTTTTGTGAACAACTACGTATGAAGGTTATTAGGTAGATTGAATTTAACTTAGGCACAGTAACAAAGGCATCATAGTTTATACAAGTAGACCAGGTTTCTTATCCTTTAGGTCCCGATGACTTCACCAATACCCGCGTTTCCTTTCATCATAAATACAAATATGTAAACCATCCTCACGATTCCCTATAAAAAGCGAAGCTGACATTTAAAAAAACATTCTGCGAAGGCATTTACGCTACACGGCCCAGTTCCACCCCTATTATGGGGGTCCATTCATAATCCCTCTATTTAGGTCAGGAGTGGTTTGGTCTGTAGGTTTCTGTCGAGTATATAGTTTCGTATAACTACATACTTTTTCATTTGAAACTGATCGATCAGTAATTTTAAGGTATCTTCAAATAAATGAGTTGCGTTGCCTGCCAAACATAAACGCCCTGAGGAAATTTTATTCCGAGAGAAGCGTCCGTGGCCCAGTCGGTAAGGCGCCCGGTGTACTAATGTAAATTGTTCTAAATAAACATGGCTTCGACGAAAAAGGAACAAGACGGTTAGTTACTACAATTCTATAAACTTTTAGTGAAGCAGTCATGATTTCTTGTTTGTTGAGTGAGAAATTCGTGGAAACGAGAATCTACACACTGAAATTTTACACAAACGATACGGCTACAATCACGTTCATAATAAATGTATTTACTGGTGGTAGGACCCCTTGTGAGTCCGCACGGGTAGGTACCACCACCCTGCCTATTTGTGCCGTGAAGCAGTAATGCGTTTCGGTTTGAAGGGTAGGGCAGCCGTTGTAACTATGCTGAGATCTTAAAACTTATATCTCAAGGTGGGTGGCGCATTTACGTCGTAGATATCTATGGGCTCCAGTAACCACCTCACACCAGGTGGGCTGTGAGCTCGGCCAGCCAACTAAACAATAAATAAAAAAACAAAATGTGTGCAATTCACACGTGGTAGAAGTGAAACCTTCCAAAATTAAAATACAATTATCCTAAACGTCTTAAGTATATGTAAATTTTTGTCATTAGTAAATAATTGTAAGGTAGCGCCCTCTGTGAATTGATATTTTAATTTCACGTATAATCCTAAATTAACAAGAGCTTTCATACACACGTTAGTATTAAAAAATCTCACAGATGGCGCTGTATTAAATAGTATGTATATTTCTGTCTCATTCTTTGCTGGCTTCATCCTACACATTTTTGTATTTGTGTCTCTTACCTGTCGTTTTTTCCGTTGCATCCGGTTTGAAATCACAACGATTCTAAAGAAGTTTTCACTTCAAAAAAATTCAATTAATTACTGTAAAAATGTAGGTGCAACCAATACATTTCAATTTGAATTTACACTATTCTTATATTCATCCTTATAACGAGAGAGATAAATACCATTTTACTACTAACTCGAAACGATTCGTTATGTATATAAATCGTGATAAGACATAGATTTTCTCAGTTCATTTGTTTTTTAATCTAAGTCAGTGAAGGAATATGTATAGTGATTTATTATTTTAGGGACCACTATGCGCAATTGCTTCGCGGCAGAAATATGCACATCAACGAAAGTCATCCTTGTGTGCAAATTTTACAAAAAAATTAAGGCGCTAGCTTCTAATATTACGAAAACTATTATAATTTTTCCAACATCGGGCTACGTAATTTTAGCAAAACAAAATAATTGAAGGAGTAATTATTAGAAAAGGGAATACGACACGTTACATTTTACTGCAGGTACCACCGCCCTGCCTATTTCTGCCGTGAAGCAGTAATGCGTTTCGGTTTGAAGTGTGGGGCAGCCGTTGTAACTATGCTGAGATCTTAGAACTTATATCTCAAGGTGGGTGGCGCATTTACGTTTTAGATGTCTATGGGCTTAACACCAGGTGGATTGTGAGCTCGTCCACCCATCTAAGCAATGTTATACCATTATTTGTGTTATACCTTTGCAAATTGTTATTTTACCTTTTTCTTATATAAATAGAAAAGTTTTGTCGATAAGTATTATATTTCCCGTTTGTTTTCCGATTTCGATACCACATTCTGTAGCGGTTTGAATACTTCGTTTGAGACTTGCATCTATTCTCCGGGCTTAGTAGTCGTAAGGCGTCTTGTAAGTCTGCACGGCTATTTATCACCATCCGCCTGTTTTTCACTTCTACCACTTATTGTACTTCATTTTAAAATATCTCGAGTTACTGGTCAGAAGATTAATACTATGTTAAGGAACATATACATATGTGTGAGGATTGGTATTTTTTTAGTTAGTTAACACTGGCACATTGGGTTTGTTTTAATGAAAATGAAATGGCCAATGTCAGTCATCGATGGATTGAGCTTACAAGATTACAAGTATTCTTTTTTAAATAAAAAAAAGATGTGTGGTGTCGTGGGACACCAGATAAAGATATTAATTTTCAGTTCTATTCGAGGTATAAAGAAAATAATTATTCGGGTATATGTAAATTTTTTTATTATGATTTTTTTATTGATAAAAATAAAAAAGATACTACTTTACAAAGTTATCAACTTTCTTTTATTCACAATGATTTATAAAAAATATATAATAAAAATATGTTCTTTTTTGTACGTTATTACAAAGTTAAGTCGTACACTGTGTCCATACTAATAAAAATCTTACGTTACGGACGTTTTTCCCGGTTAGGGTACCCCTCCGCATCGTCTCATAAGGAACTTCGTTCCAAAGTTTTGGTTTTAAAGTAACTTTTTTCCCGGCAATTCCGCATATATACTATGCCATAGATACAGTATGCCACGGTATAATATCACAATATCATCTCAGAAGGTAAAAAGGAATTTGAAATCGTTTGCAAAAAGTTAAAACCTGCAAAGGGGAACGAAGGCAATTCGATTAGTTCACACTGGCACATTGGGTATGTTTTAATGAAAATGAAATAAAAAATGTCAGTCATCGATGGATTGAGATTAAAAGATTACGAATGTTTTTTTTTTAAATAAAAGATTTTGGTGTTAAAGTAAGATTCCTCAGGCAATCCCGCATATATAATATGCCATAGATAGGGTACACCACGGTATAATATCATCTCAGAAGGGAAAAAGGAATTTGAAATCTTTTGCAAAACGTTAAAACCTGCAAAGGGGAACGAAAGCAATTCGATTAATTGAAACAATGAAAGAAAATTGTAACACGAACGTTTAAAGATTTATTTATTACCTAACAAACATATTTGAAAGGGGAAAATTTTGACAGACGAAACAGAATATTGTTTTGTTAATAAAACACGGCATGTTTACGCCTTGATCGGCTTAAGAGTCTTTGATGTTTTTGTTGCCAGAGCAACGGAAATGTCTTCAATTCTCGATTTAGAATAAGCACCGCGTTGTTTGTTTCCCGGACACAATCATTATTATTGTTAAAATAAATAAATTTATAAAGTAGATCATAGAAGTATTTGTAAACGTTTTGTTACAGATTTTTTCAATTGATGTGTGTTATTGTGAGAGCTAATATAATTAATTGTGTCCTTTAAAGAAATCTGAATAGAGTTTTATTGAAATACTGCCAAATTCCGATAATTATAATACGTAATTCATCTTAAATTTACAAGTCTAGAAGCGGCACATGGTCTTTATAAAAAAAAACATTCAATGTCCTGAAAACCATCGACACGTACGCTACTGATTTTGGAATATGATACCCCTTGTTTACGGGGGCGGTTAAACATGTCGCATCAACGTATTGTACATCTATGTTATGCTTGTTTGCATTAAGACCCCTGCGTTTTATGCACGGTTTTAATGATGCGAGCGTGCCTTGTCATTTTACAATGTTTTGTCGCGCGATCGACGTATTCATCGCCCTAAATATTCAGCTATCTTCACTTTTTTTACATTTATATTTGGAAGATCTCACGACCTCTTTTGTTATTGTTTTCTTTATTGCTTAGATGGGTGGACGAGCTCACAGTCCACCTGTTGTTAAGTGGTTACTGAAGCCCATAGGCATCTACAACGTAAATGCGCCACACACCTTGAGATATAAGTTCTAAGGTCTCAGTATAGTTACAACGGCTGCCCCACCCTTCAAACCGAAACGCATTACTGCTTCCCGGCAGAAATAGGCAGGGCGGTGGTACATACCCGTGCGGACTCACAAGAGGTCCTACCACCAGTGAACAGTTGTTGTTGTTATTGTAGTCCTAGGATACCCCGCTGGTACACAGGGCCCTCACAAGCTGTCTTCACTTGACCAAGTATGCAAAGGGCGATCAGGTCTTCTCCTGCTAAGCGGTTGCCACTCAAACGCGATGCTGCGTTGGCTCCGCTACGCCATAGAGTGTGTCCTATATTTTTTATATATGTTTAGTGATTACCGGGATAAACAAAAAATAAAGAATTTTATGGTGCTTAACGCGGTCAAGAATCAAAATAGAAATGACATTATCATTATCCATTAGATATTACATCTAAATAAAACAAATACCGCGCATTGATTAATGTTAATTAAATCAGCATTATTATATCCGTTTCCGAATGGCCGCACGAATAAACGAAGTTACTTTTATGCGACCATCAAAAACCCCATCAATGCTATGAAAGGTTTATGGCGCCCAACGTGGCACTGCCGTAAACATTAATTTCATTGCCTACCCGCGGTTATTAAGATTTCACGTTCTAGTAAATTGATCACGATTTCTGGAAGTTTTGTATGTAATTACTCATTGAATGAGTTGAGAATTTGAGTGTAAATGTCACGTGGTTGTATTGAGGCTGGTATTTTATATGAATCATGATTGCTACTTCATCATCGAGAGCATTTCACACATTTTCATTACCTCTCTTATTAGCTCGGCGTATATGTATGCTTTTTTTTCCTACCTAATCGTTGGTAAGGGGCTATTCCAACTTCGCGTGAACCGGTAGGTGAGTTTGCTGACACTAGCCCTAGCAAGAGCGGTGCTTCGCTGAATCTACCACCGGATCGGAAACGCGACCCACTGAGAAGATACGGCGAGAAGCTCAGTGGGCTGTGTCTATGGGCTAGTTCGCACGATGAACTCTTCGTCGGAGTAAAGGTATGCTTGTTTGTAAAATAACAGAATCATTGAACATCACTCTCGCCGACTTCAAGAGGTTCGATTATCTTGAAAATTTCCACACGCATGATGGACCGATGGCAATACATTTTTTTTTCCAATAACTTTAGTTCTAATATCTGACCTATCAATATGATAAAAGAGATGAAATTAATTGTAAGTTCGGTATGCTATTTAAACATATTTTTTAACAAAAGTATTTCTGTCAAAAGTAATCAGTGTATACCTTTTTGAAGTCGTCGTGGCCTAAAGGATAAGACGTCCGGTGTATTCGTATGTAGCGATGCACCGGTGTTCGAATCCCGCAGGCGGGTACCAATTTTTCTAATGAAATACGTACTCAACAAATGTTCACGATTGACTTCCACGGTGAAGGAATGACATCGTGTAATAAAAATCAAACCCGCAAAATTATAATTTGCGTAATCACTGGCGGTAGGACATCTTGGGAGTCCGCACGGGGTGGTACCACCACCCCGCCTATTTCCGCCGTGAAGCAGTAATGCGTTTCGGTTCGAAGGGTGGGGTAGCCGTTGTAACTATACGGAGACCGCAGAACTTATATCTCGAGGTGGGTGGCGCATTTACGTTGTAGATGTCTATGGGCTCCAGTAACCACTTAACACCAGGTGGGCTGTGAGCTCGTCCACCCAGCTAAGCAATAAATAAATAAATAAATCTACCACTATAAAAGTCTTTAATCAACGTTACAGTCGCTAGAACGCGTCATCATGTACAAACTAAGAAACTCAGTTACGTTATACACGTACTAATTTTATAAATACGAATGTTTGTGAAGACGGATCGATTTTTTGTTACTTCTTTGATGTAATAACTACGGGACGGAATTTGAACAAGTTTTACAAAGCAATAGCTTACATGCCAGAAGAGTACAAAGACTATAGTACGTTTAGCGTTTGGTAGATAGTCACAGCGAAGCGTGATCGAATTTCAGTAGTATCTAAAAATCGAATTTCTAAATCGCAACAACACTCTAAAAAATCTCGTTTATCGATTTCTGACGTTTCGGATACTTTATTTTCATATAACACATATATTTATTTATTTATTACACTTCATGTAAAATTTACATTGGCGGACTTAATGCCTAAGGCATTCTCTACCAGTCAACCAAAGGTAGAGCAGAGTAAATAGTGGTAGGTGCAATGCAATTTATATTAAATTACAAATAAATACACAATATATATATCTACAATCACATATACATACATATAATGGTTTATACAATATTAAAAGGAATATATTAATAATGAGGAATATATCACATATACTATAATATTAATTTACATGATGTATTCATGTTTGAATGCCAATGCATTGCTCTGACCAGATCCGCACACCACCCTTGATTCCGCCGTCTGCGAAGTTCTCCGAGTAGCCGAAGTTAGGCTGCACAATGTCGTGAGGACGAAAGTCAAGGATGGAGATGATCACAACTCTCAAGCATGAAGAGCATGAATGGAGAAGGAAGATACATTTTTTTTATTGCTTAGTTGGGTGGACGAGCTCATGGAACACCTGGTGTTAAGTTACCGAAGCCCATAGACATCTACAACGTAAATGCCGCTACCTACCTTGCGATATGAGTTCTAAGGTCTCAGTATAGTTACAACGGCTGCCCCGCCCTTCAAACCGAAACGCATTAGTGCTTCACGGCTGAAATAGGCAATATATTAATAATAAATATACAGTGCACGTGGTCAAAGAAGATTGAAATGGCATTGATCATTAATCTGACGTCAACGGTTGGGTTATAAACGGATAATTATAATTGATAAGTTAACAAAGATTAATCATATCTGATGAGTAGTACTGTTCAGATGTTCTCAATTGTTCAATCAAAACATGAACATTAGTATTATATTGAATATTTGCGTATATTCTTATTTTATTCATTTAAATTACAACTTGCCATGCACGGGGCTAAAAGGCTGGATCGGAAGAGAGGGTTGCCAAGCGCCAAACTTAAAATTAGCAACTTAGAACTTAGGTGTTACATTATAATATTATAATATAATTCTAATGTTCATATTTCGATTGAACATCAATGTTGAACTATATGAAACAGATACAAATTTTGGAGGATTACGATGAAAGGGAAGATCTTCCACCGAGCGGTGACATTGCTCGGTAGACCGACGGTCCAATTTTTTTTTTTTTTTTTCCTACCTAAGCTGAGTGCCTTGAGAGGCTATTTCAGCGTAACCCTAACTTTTGTAGGTGAGCTCACGGGGCTCAAACCTGATGACGTTGCTAACACGAACCCTAGCAAGAGCCGTGCTTCGCAGAATCTACCACCGGATCGGAAACGCGACCCACTGAGAAGATCCGGCGAGAAACTCAGTGGGCTGTGTCTGAGAGTTAATTTACTCGTCGAGCCCTTCGTCGCGAGCGACGGGTTCGACGAGAACGGTGACCGGTGCTTGAAGTACCTAAAAGCACCGTTAGTGGATCGGGAGGATCCGAGATGACGTGTTTTGGGCGACGTCGACTGCTTTCCATTCTGTCCGCAGGATCGGAAATGTAGTTACCGGCGGCCACGATGAGAGGGTTCTCGTGTTGTGCCGCTTTATCGAAGTGGCGCATCGACGCCGACTGTAGATACTTACTGATGGACTCTAAGTCCAGGTCGTCATGGAGGTCGACGTTCCTGACGAACCACGGGGCTCCGACGGCTATCCTGCAAAAACGGGATTGAATAATTTGGAAGGATTTTAAGTGAGTGCGGGCCGCGTGAGCGAACACTACACTTGCATAGGTCATGACGGGGCGACGGTCCAAATGTTGTTGTTCGGTATATATGCGCTTTATCTTGAAAATGTCGTTAGCGAGATTCAGGTATCTGTTAAATATCTTGTGTTCTGTGATGGCTACCGCCACAAAATAATATATATAGTTTTGAAAATACATACCTCTCGAAACGTTCATAAAAAATAATAAGAAAGACAAAATTTTTTAAACGTATTACCTAGAGAAATTGAATATAATAATCTGTTGATAATGTAATTCTCGGATATAATCTGTTAAGATCCCTCGAGGCTAATACTGTCTGCGTAATTATTGTACGTTACAAGCCAATACCCGAAATATTATTTAGGATTTCTTTAACGCACACTCAGGATTCGCGAGCTTAATTTTCCTTTGATTAACTAGGAATAAATATTATGTTCTTATAATTTA
Organism: Bombyx mandarina; assembly: GCF_030267445.1. Taxonomy (NCBI): domain Eukaryota; kingdom Metazoa; phylum Arthropoda; class Insecta; order Lepidoptera; family Bombycidae; genus Bombyx; species Bombyx mandarina. Next base: position 11,090,871 of record NC_143216.1, on the reverse strand, counting down.
TTTTATTCTCGTGTTCATCTTTTTAGATGATTTTGCCCTTGGCGTCTATCGGACAGAATTAAAAAAAAGTAACCAAATGACACTTCAAAAAATACCATCAAACATAGGCTTATAAATACAATAAAACAATCACGACTTTAAACAATTACAGAGTAATGATGATGATCGTTATATCCTAATGATTTTATTGATCATAATGAATTGTGCTTAGCTACAGCAGCTTTATAATCTTGTTGTAAAGAGATTAGAACTATTAGTAATAATCGTTAGATAGATTTAAAATCTAACTATCTCTTCAATAAAAGAGCTTGTTGGGTCTGATTTTCTTCATAGAACGCTTTTGAAGTTTTTTATTTTTTTTTATTTATTGCTGAGATGGGTGGACGAGCTCACAGCCTACCTCGTGTTAAGTGGTTAATCGAGCCCATAGACATCTACGACGTAAATGCGCTACTCACCTTGAGATATAAGTTCTAAGGTCTCAAGTATAGTTACAACGGCTGCCCCCCCCCCCTTCAAACCGAAACGCATTACTGATTCACGGCAGAAATAGGGAGGGTGGTGGTACCTACCCGCGCGGACTCACAAGAGGTCCTACCACCAGTAATCACAAGAGGTCCTAATCACCAGTAAAATCTAAAGTTGAATTCCCAAAACATTTTTCTACTGTATTAGCTTTAACGTACTCACTTCAATCTAATTATATCTGTTAGCCGACGGTTGAGAAATGTGATCCTTTAACTGAAGCGGCTTCGGAAAAACTAATTTCGAACGCCTCTTGTATTATCGCAATCGAAACACCAGTCAAACGACGTGCATAACACACGTCGTTTTAGAAAGAATGTTCATAAATGTTTGTTGCGGTGATTGAAAACCAATCCTAGAAAAACTGGTGGTAGGATCTCTTGTGAGTCCGCGCGGGTAGGTACCACCGCCCTGCCTATTTCTGCCGTGAAGCAGTAATGCGTTTCGGTTTGAAGGGTGGGGCAGCCGTTGTAACTATACTTGAGACCTTAGAACTTATATCTCAAGGTGGGTGGCGCATTTACGTCGTGGATGTCTATGGGTTCCAGTAACCACTTAACATCAGGTGGGCTGTGAGGTCGTCCACCTACCTAAGCAATAAAAAAAAAAAGATAAATTTTTTGGATGATGAGCAATTTCACCAGCGACTGTCGCTATTATTGATCTTTACATGAAGATTTACAGCTGAATCGCAAAGTAAAGTTGTCAAAGTCCCTGAACTCTGCGCAATAGCAATCGTGCGTTACGATTCGGAATGTAGGATAAAAAGAAATTGCATATCACTTGATTATCCTTCAAGTGGCCAAAGAAGGCGTGCGGCCGTTTCCAGGTGTGCTTAGCTAATCGAAGTTGCCTCAGCATATGCTTGTGGAGTAATATTAGGTTCATATTTTCAATCTGTTTCCATCGGTTGATATTCAATTGCTTTTCATTACAAAACGCAACGTACACATTCTTATATTAGTAAAAAACTTAAATTAATATTTACCTCCCACTCGTTTCTGTACGTAGCCAACGTAGCCAAGAGCAGTACAGTGGTAATAGATAAGGTCATACGTGGATAACAGAGCATTGAACATGTTCCACTATTTCGTGAGAAGAAAACGGTATTCGTTGCTAATCAACATAAACTGGATATCTATGAGCTTCAGTTATCACACAGCACCTGGTTAGCTTGTACATCTACAAACTCCAATAAAATTTAAATAAGCCAGTGTGCTTAGGGCGAGTTTTTTAACGTTCTCGATAGCGTAAAAGTTAACCCAATTTTGTATGCAGTTGGAACAGCGCCCCTAGCGGCAAACGTACGCAAACGATCCCGTTCCATACAAATATGAGCTAACTTTTACGCTATCGAGATCGTAAAAAAACTCGCACTAAGCGCACTGATCGCTCGAAAATTGGGTGGGCCAACGCCTTGAGCATCGTTTGCGGTAAATTAAAAAAAAAAACACTCATTAAAACCGCTAAAACAACCTTTGAGCGTAACAAAGAAGAATAAACAAGTTGGTTAATTATCTAAAACATGTGTCTAAAGTTTAATGCGTCGAAAAGTACACACGGTACCTTTCCAGAAGTTATGGAAGTTATAATGTAAAAGTTCTCTTCGTCGTCGTAACGTGCTGAGAGACTAGCGCCGATGGCTCTCAAACACTCAGGGGACCTTTTTTCATTGCACTTCATATTTTCGCAACGATATTATAAAGCAAAGGTTTTGTTGATTTAAACTTACACGCGTCAACGGATCGATAGTTAATTAGTGGTAGATATATTAGTGGTAGGACCTCTTGTGAGTCCGCACGGGTAGATACCACCACTCCGCCTATTTCTGCCGTGAAGCAGTAATGCGTTTCTGTTTCAAGGGTTGGGCAGCAGTTGTAACTATACTGAAATTTTAGAACTTATATCTTAAGGTGTGTGGCGTATTTACGTGGTAGATGTCTATGGACTCCAGTAACCACTTAACACCAGGTGGGATGTGAGCTCGTCCACACATCTAAGCTATAAAAAAAAAATCGATTAACTTTTGGGGGGGTCCTCCAAAAGTTTGTCGATTTTTTTACCACCCGGTAATAGAGGCTAAAATTTATTCCGAAAATCAAAAGAAAGATGTGATTGTTCTTCTACAGTTACAAAAATCTTAATGAAAACATTCGCCAATCAATGTAATGCCTAAAGTTTTTTTTAACATATGCGATGAGTACCGAAAATAAGTAAGGGCACATAGAGACAGAACCGTAATGCGAAGCACTGCTCTTGGTGGGGCCAGTGTTATCAACACTTCGGGTTTGAGCCCCGTGAGCTCACCTACTAGTTCAGTGAATCTAGAATAACCCCTCGTGGTTACTAAAATAGGTAAGAAAAAAAAACGAAATTTCCTCTCCAAAGATACCACTGCCTCTGAGTGCTAATCGAATCCGGACCGCATGGTCCTGTGGTTACGCTTGTTCACCCACCACTATACTAACGAGGCGATCCAACAAATACTCGCAACTTTTCTTTGGAGAAATTTGATAGGGCCAAATTTAATATGAAACATGAAAGTGATGTTGATGTTTCTACCTTTTGTTAATTAGAACCTTACTAGAAAATATTTGAGAAAAAAAAAGCCCGCTGACTTTGTTCGCCGGTTCTTCTCAGGACTGTGGCTTTTTTTGGAACCGGATGTAGAGTTAACATGGTTATTAATATTTTGACATTCAACAAGTGTGTTATACTGACATCTAAGTTGAAATAAATGATTTTGAATTTGAATTTGAATTTGTGCTATTCGTGAATACATTAGTTGGATGGATATGTGATTGCTTTGACTGCAGGACTCTCGTGACCTTGAGCTATTTTTCCGAATGTATTTATTAGTAATATAAGGTATATTGGAATGGTGTTACAAGCCGAAATCTATCTTAATAGTTTACTGAATTGAGTACAAATACTTTTCGATTTCTGATCACCTTAAGGTTTGGATTTATTTAAAGTATATAATGCTGTACTTTGATTTATTTATTAACATTTTCTCTTGCAAAAGTGAAAGAGAAAAAAATATTTCCTTTTTTATTGATAACACTAAAGTTCGTCCATCCAGCAAGAGCAGTGCTTCGCAGAATCTACCACCGGATCGGAAACGCGTCCCACTGAGAAGATCCAGCGAGAAACTCAGTGGGCTTTGCAAGCATGTCATTTACAATAAAATTGTATTTTCATCAAAATAACATCGACAACTTAGTTGCGGATCTTATCTATGCATATAAATAAAATTGGAGTGTCTGTGTGTAATATTGAAATAACCGCTTTTTACTACATGCATATGAATATTATATATACGGTACATACACCAAAATAACATTTTGTACAATTTTTGTCTGTCTGTCTGTCTGTTTGTTCCGGCTAATATCTGGAACGGCTGGATAATTTTTTTTAGACTAGCTTCGCCCCGCGGCGTCGCCCACGGTACGACAATAGCCGCAGGTAACATCGCGGGACTCAACTATCAATAATAAAATTTAATGTTTCCGAAGCGAAGCGAGGATGAATCGCTAGTATTTTTTTATAAATACTTCATTCGTCTTCATCGATACTGAGCTCTTCGCTTTTCCTTCTCCGTTTTAAACGAATATTTCTGTTTCTCGCAACTATTTGTAGATAATAAATCGATACCCGACCTTCACTAGTCTCTGTCTCGAGTCGGGATGTCTTCACGGAACCGTTTCGATTGCGATAATACAAGAGGCGTTCGAAATTAGTTTTTCCGAAGCTGCTTCCGTTGAAGGATCGCATTTCTCAACCGTCGGGTAACAGATATAATAGATTGAAGTGAGTACGTTAAAGCTAATACAGTGGAAAACTGTTTTGGGGATTCCACTTTAGATTTTACTGGTGGTAGGACCTCTTGTGAGTCCGCACGGGTAGGTACCACCACCCTACCTATTTCTGCCGTGAAGCAGTAATGCGTTTCGGTTTGAAGGGTGGGGCAGCCGCTGTAACTATACTGAGACCTTAGAACTAATATCTCAAGGTAGGTGGCGCATTGACGTCGTAGATGTCTATGGGCTCCAGTAACCACTTAACACCAGGCGGGCTGTGAGCTCGTCCAACTATCTAAGCAATAAAAAAAATAGATTTTGGTTGGGTTTAAAAAGTTTACCCATTAACCACATAAGCGCCACCGGTTCGATTATTATTAATGCAGAAAATACAGACTACCTTCCATTTGACTCGTGAATCCTTTGGATTCGGTTGGAAGGGTGGGGCATCCGTTGAACAATAACACTGAGAGCTGAAAAGGAAGGAAGCATTTACGTTGTCTATGTCTAAATCCATTAGCCACTGGACACCACGGGAGCCATGAGCTTCGTCCTTCCATCTAAGCCATAAAAATAAAGTTTGAATTTACGGAGGTCGTCTAAAGATTTGTTTGAGATGATCGTGTCATCCGCTTTGCTATTGGATAAATTCCTGCGATAAACAAGATCTTGACTGCGCCCCTGACGTCCATAGCGACGGTGAATACTGACCATCAGGTGGGCTTTATGCCGGCCTGCCTACGAAGGCAACCAAATACAGATATTCAAGTGATACTGGACTTGAAATCCTACGAAAGGTACAATTTTTTGTAAGTTAAACACAATCTAGCCGATAATTCAAAGCAGTGAAGTCTCCGCAGCTAAACTAAAAATCTTATTATGTATTTATATATACTAGAGGTCCCGCAGTACTCGAAATTCGACTATAATTAATTGGAATTGTAAGTTTGTACACTATTTTATACTTCTATAATCACAAATTTCGCCAACTACACCATAGATTATACACTTAATATATTCGAACTACACTATAAAAAATATTAACAAAGACGAACAATATTTAATCAATTCTCAATTTGACAACAGACGTCTAGAAAAAAAGTTTGACAATAAATAGTATGCATGCGTGTGTGCGTCAAATACATGGTATTTAGTATGTGTAATGTTTTCTTTATTGATTTAATGTATCTTTTATGCATTATTTTAAAAAAATATTAGCATTGTGCACTTCTTCTCTATATTCTCTATAAGTGTGGAAAATTTCATACTCCTCCGTCCGCGCAATTTTCGTAAAAAGGGATACAAAGTTTTTGCTTCACGTATTAATATATATATTTCTCAATATATTTATTTTCCCCGAAACATTGTCTAATGTCAACATATTACTTTGACCTCACTTCATAGTATATATACAGTTTAACGTGTTTGTTCGAGAGTTACTAATCTCTTCGTAAATAATTTCACCCGAGTGTCCAATGAGGGGCCGAAACTGTGATTCGGAGCAGACCTCCTCCCAACCCTCCTTCTAGCCCCCTCGTTAAATTTCCTCTTATTTGCGGTTGTCCATGGAGACAACCATTGTTTTAATACTATTTGCTAGTTTTAAGCAGTTTATTTGAGTGTTAAAGACGTAAACTGTTTGTTTGCTGTTTATTTTTTTTGGTACTAAAGTGGTAAACAGGTTTCTATCTGAAGTTAAGGAATTATCGAAGAATATCGTCATCCAAGTTAAAACATAAAAATGCTGAACTGTATTATAAAACTGTGGTCGTATCCTTCAAACGCAAGCCTGTTTCGTAGCAAATAGATCCAGAATGTTAGTGTCATGCAAGCTCACAGTACGTTCCACCATGAGTAGTTTCATGGTATTTTAGTGCAAAATTTGCATGTACTCATTAACTGCCTGCTCTTTTTGTACCGAAAATCCGTTGAGTGCTCACTCAGTGAATTGCCCAACCCGTCGAGATTACTCATTTTGGAAAAATCCACACAGTGATGGTCTTTCACCGAGTAGATGGTATTGTGCGGTAGACCCGAATGTTGTTCAGAAGTTTAATTTGTAAGTTTAATTTGTAAATTTCGTTCGTTCGTGATTCGGAGTATTACACGTTATCAGTTTCTTCTATAAGGGTAACTGATGCAGCTCATTAACCAGTAAAGTATTAGGTCTTGTAATATCTCAGTTTGCGATATATTAATTTGTATTTAAATGAGGGTAGTTTTTAGTTTTGTTTGCTCATGCTGGAGTGTTATTTTATTACATGATGATGATAGTCTCGTTTTTAATTTTTTATTATTAAATTATATTAATAGGTTACGGGACCTTTGTACGTCATTATCACCGCCTTCAAGACATCCGATGAACGTGAAAACTACACACAAGCATCAAATATCAATGACAATACAATAATTTTATAACTTTCCTCTGATATCCTGACCGGTATCAACTGGATACACTGATTTACTGGTGGTAGGACCTCTTGTGCGTCAGCACGGGTAGGTGCCACCACCATGCCTATTTCTGCCGTGAAGCAGTAATGCGTTTCGGTTTCAAAGGTGGGGCGGCCGTTGTAACTATATTTCAGACCTTATAACTTATATCTCAAGGTGGCTGGCGGCATTTACGTTGTAGATGTCTTTGGGCTCCAGTAATCATTTAACACCAGGTGGGCTGTTAGCTCGTCCATCCATCCAATCAACATAAAAAAAATGGTAATAAATAATTAGATCCGTTTTGGTCCTTTAGCCGGTTTTAAACTACATATATTTTGGAATACAAAATGCATAATATTTTTAATGGCGTTGCGGCGAGTGATTTGCGTACTCTCAGATGTTAGGATACTTTCTCGACCACGATGAGTTAGCGAACATGGGATCTGACAAAGCAATCGTAGTATTTGAACCGTGAATAGAAATTCCAATGACGATAGTTCATAACGCACTGATGAGATACTTACTACTATGAATTATATGAATTACTTAATGGGATAGTATAGGACTTGCCGATTCTGAACGGAGGATATGCAAATTGTGCCTAACAAGAATATAACCTAACATCATAGGCAATATGTACGTTGAGCAAGATGTCTATAAGCTATAACCTCTAAGCCATATTACAGGATCCAATTGGGCGTTGTTCGGAAATCGGGAGGTGTAGAGTACCGAGGCATGAATGAAAAGATCTCAAGTTCAAAATGTCGGGTCATTTCTTGCCTAGTCCCCAGAATTCAAGATAAATAAATATAAGAGACTTGTAAAGCATTTTAGATACTAGAATAATAAAAGTTGATTACCATTTAAATTGAAACATTCTCGAGACACATTTTATGTAAATGCAAAGTCTTTTCGGAAAGGTATCAAAGGTTCCGTCGGCGGAGTCTCGACTTGAGCAAATAGTAAATTATATTTATTTTAGTATTTTCTTTGCGAACTTTTTAAACTGCAAAAATATCCCACATGTTTATCCTAAGGTTTTTACTTTCATGTTTTGAACTATGTTGAGTGTAGCCTGCGGTTGGGTATTTATTATAAACAACAACATTATTCGGGATTCGACCTCATGTGTCAAGATTGGTGGTCAGTATCCAAGTTGTGATGTGTTCCGGGGCCTACCCAATTGCAGGCGGGTAGGAGTGAATTCATCTAACATTCCAAAACAGTAAAAAGAGCATAAGGCTTGAATATTCCAAATATTTTCCTTTTCTGTTAAAATTCAAAATTACCGTCTGAGTGAGTGCCTTTTCTAGTGACCGCAAGCTAAATTGAAATGTTTGCATTCCGTGGACAGGTCGCATCGCGGCCAGACGTGTGCACCGTCGGGAAATTAATTACATTTATAATTAAAATACACGTCTATAGCTCTGTGAGGTAGGGAATAGCGTAGGTAAGCTGCTATTAATAACGTGCTATCCGGTCTAAGCGTGTGGTATGCTGTCACTGAAATGATAAATGCTATTAATGCTATTATTATGTTTATGTTAGTGATATCAAAAGTATCTAAACAGTTCGAGTTATGCATTGATTACTGAAAACATAGCGGTGTCTCTTTATGGACAGAGATTGTAGTAAATCTCCTCGTTGATGAAGTAGTCAGTCTAACCGTTAGACTGACTACTTGATCCATGGGTACCGTGTCTATAGGTTAGACTCTAGCCCACTTTGCGATCCGGTGGTAGGTGAGCTCACAAGGCTCAAACCTGACGTTGTTGCTAACACAAACCCCAGCAAGAGCCGTGCTTCGCAGAATCTACCACCGGATCGGAAACGCGACCCACTAAGAAGATCCGGCGAGAAACTCAGTGGGCTGTATCTGTGTGTTAATTTACTAGTCGAGCCCTTCGTCGCAAGCGACGGGTTCGATGAGAACTATGTCCGGTGCTTGGGATACCTAAAAGCATCGTTAGTGGATCGGGAGGATCCGAGATGACGTGTTTTGGGCGACGTCTACTGTTTACCATTTGGTCCGCAGGATCGGCAATGTGGTTACCGGCTACGTGAGGCTTTTAACTAACCATATTTTTGTATTTAACTAACATTAACCCTTTTTTTTTAACGCTGGGGAATCCGTTTACGGATACCCGGCCGAGAGAGGTAACAGACCGGGACATACGAATAACTAACATTAACCCTGCTTTTAACAAACTATATAGTCGATTCTATGTAGTATCAGAGAACGTGTAAAATAGCGCGCTAAATAAGTTAGCCGAAGTGCTTTTTCGCAATGCTGTTGATTCGAACACCACTACACAAAGCATTATTTTAGCTGAAAATTGAATTTGTAGTGCAAAAACAAAGGGAAAACAGAATAAATCATTTATACAGTTTTCTAGTAAAATGAATTTGATAATATTTGTTTTAATTGTGTGTGCAATATTTGTTCTAGGCGTCACTTTTGAAGTTTTAACGGATTTTTTTTTTCAATTTTTTTTTATTTTTATCTTTCTTCATGTCTGTCTTTAAAGGTAGTTTACGGAGAGTACTTTTAATGGTAGGAAGCGGTCTGACTGTACACCTGGCATTGCTGACGTCCATGGGCGACGGTGACCACTATCATTTGTACCGTATGTTCGTCTGCCTATATGAGCCATAAAAAGTGTTATTTTAAGTAGTTCCCTATAAACATTACAATACCGTAAAATTGGATTCGCTAAATTGAATTGAATTTTAAATTAAGATTTAGATCGATAGATTTATATTTTTAGTCGAGGTCGGAGGCTTAATGAAACCAGAATTTCACAAACTATCCAACATCCTATTTCAAAAGCCTCAATATTTTTTATTACAAGCTCCGAGATAAACACGGTTCAAAAGTAATTACGCCATAAAAAAAGAGGTTGGTACTGAAATTTGAGTTTTCTACATTTCTTTCCAGCGACTTTTTTAACTATTTACAGGGTAATTCGAATTTTCAGAATTTACTAATAATACTGCGGAAAGATAATACTGTTACACTTTCGAAATTAATCTCCCTATCGTCACGAAACCGAACTTCAGAAGCAAAGCAATTTCAAAAGGCAAAGGAAAAGCTCTCTAAAATCAAATGATAGATCAACAGTGCCTATTATCAAAGGAATGGTTGGCTGCAGCCGTATCGGTATGAAAATATATTCAAACCTTCATATAACTTATCCATTTACAAAATAAATATGATAGGACAAAATAAATATAAATCCTCTCAATGCCCATACCGGACATGCGTCATCAGTCGATAACGGCGAATCACTGTGTCATTTTATTGATTGAACTGAAGCTCTCTAGAGTTTATTATTAAAATATGACGCAGTGAAGTTATTAAAATATTATTTTAAGATTATTTTTTATTCCCGTAAATTTTGAACGATGACCTTCCCAGACGTTAAGTAGTGGTAATAACGTGAATGCTGTCCACACTGAAATATCAGGAGTAAGCCTCGATTTTGTTGTACAACGGCTGCCCTGCCTCATTAATTGGAACTCATTGTTGCTTCGCGGTAATTTTGGTACCTGCTTACGGCATTTCAACACCAGCTTGGTCCTATCGGTAGATTCCAGTACAACGATCGCTGTACTCTGTAGGGCGAAGACGACTGGAATTGAATTGTTATTTTCGAAAGAGCTGAACAGTAGAAGGAAGGGTTAAAGCATTAGTGGAAATAAGAAAAAAAGGGAATAGAAGATAGCATGTGTGAAAAATACACTGGTGGTAAAACCTCTTGAGAGTCCGCACGGGTAGGTACCACCACCCCTTGCCTATTTCTGCCGTAAAGCAGTAATGCGTCTCGGTTTGAAGGGTGGGGCAGAAGTTGTAACTATACTTGAAACCTTAGAACTTATATCTCAAGGTGGACTGTCAGCTCATCCACCCACCTACGCAATAAATAAATAAAAATGCAACTACATATGTATAGGTCGACTTTAATCCAGTCTAAGGAATTATGAGGAAAATTAAAACATCTGCTTAATTGAGAGTTACTACGAACTACTGAGTTGGCTGCACATGTAATTTATAATGGCTATCTCTGCTAATAGCAAATATCATTCGATATATTGGTCTTTTAAGTGCGACAAAATAGTATCAAATTTATTTAATACCGTGGACTTAACAATAAAAATACCGATAACACCGGTAACTTATCCAAATTCAAAGATAATCTGCACCGCATATAAAATTCTGCACCGAAATTGAGTCCCAAGACCTCGGAGCCAGCCTAATAATGGGCCGGAAAAGGTGAATCCTCTCATATGGCCGGATCAAAGCATAAGCTCTGCTTAAATTGAAAATCCCACAGCTATAGAAGCGGAATTTTCTTAAATTTTCTTTTTCATTAACTGAATCTGAACACCTTTATTAAAGTCGCACTTCGGGATGGATTTATTATTTGAGTTGACGTGCTAGTATGGGTTAGTACAACTATTTTTATTATTCTGCCTGTTTTGTCACAAAGATTAGTTTTGTAAGTTATAAAAGCCGTATGTACTCTAGACTGATGTTGGTCATTGAAAAGCACATGTACATTTATGGAATATTCAGTAAATCAATCAACTGCTCTTGAGTTGTTAGGTCTCCTTCGGAGGCACTCGTGCAGCTGTTAGCAAATCCCACCCCTCCTGGCTGAGCCTTTGCTCACCCACCTGTCCTGGTGAAACTAGAAGGCCACCAGTAATCCTTCAATCATAAAAAAAAGTAAACCAATGAATACACATTTTACCAAATCCCCTTTCGATATTCCTGCAAGTTTTCTTCGAAAGAAATTATAATAGAATGAGACCCGAACCGAAGCAAAGGTTCGTAATTTATCACCGAAGGAGACATCCAAGAAAAAAAACCCTCATAAGTAAGTGTTGAAAGTGAAATATTAAATGCTGAACGCTCCTTTAATTTGGTGGCAAATTGAAGGCTTGTTATTGTTGGAGGTTCTTTGGCAATAACTTTAAGGGAATTGGAATCTCTCGAGATATTTTTCACGAGACCGTTCGGTTCGGAAGTACTTTTTTTAATGTTCTATTTATTGCAGGGTTGATTGTGGATAATGTCAAACTTGGATAGGATTAAGTAAAGCTGTTAAGAGCCATTAAAACTCGAAATGTAGCCGTTAAATCGTTTTTTTATTTTCATTGCTTAATTTGATAGTAAGGAGAGGCGTCAAGCGCTTCGAGAAATCATGAGAGTTTATTTCAAAGCAAGAACAAGCATTTTACTGACAAACACTTAAAAAAAATGTTTCTTTATTTGGACAGATGATAGTTTTTTTTTTATTACCCTTGTAGGCAGACGAGCCCACGGCCCACCTGATGGTGAGTGGTTACCGTCGCCCACGGACTTCAGCAATGCCAGCGGCAGAGCCAAGCCGCTGCCTACCGCTTAATACTCTCCACAAGCCTCGTTTGAAGAAGGACATGTCATAGCGCTCGGGAAACACCGTGGAGGGGAGGTCATTCCATAGCCGGATGGTACGTGGCAAAAAAGACCTCTGGAAACGCACTGTGGATGACCGCAGTGCCTCCAGGTAGTCTGGATGAACTCTACTCCGATGACGGGCGGTGCGATGGTAAAAACGAGATGACGGTATCATCTCTATCATCAGTTCCTCATTGCATTTGTTAATTTGCGTAGACGGGTGAATTAGCTCATAACCCATCTTGTCTTAAATGGTTACCGGAACTCATTGACATCAACAACATAAATGCCGCCACCCACCTTTACATATCACTTTTTGGGATGTTTAACGACGGAGGGAAGATCTTCCAGACGTTTATCTCGAAAATGTAAGCGAGATTCAGGCATCTGTCAAATATCTTGTATTCTGTGATAGCTACCGCCACAACTTCTATGTCTCAGATTAATAATACCACGGCTGGCTTACCTTTCAAACCGGAACGCACTACTGCTCACCTAATGTTAACATTTGTGCTTAAAAATACTTTTGTTCCGCAAACGATTCAAGGTTGTTCAACCATATACCCTGATCGTATCAACCACCCTTATTATGACGCCATGAACATTCCACAAGGGTAGCCGTAGATTCATGAGCTGTAAATCATATAGCTCCGTGAAAGTTGCCTCGTAAATTATAGTTTGCAATGTGGCCATTCTCCATTATTGTATAAATAGCTTCTGCTTATATTTTGTTGCTTTTGCCTTTGATCTAATTGAAACTACTTTTACCGTTAAATCTCTCGTTTCTTATTGTCATTATTACTTTCGACGAAAATTCCGATGGAATAAAAGAGTAGATTAAATTATGACTAGATTGCAAGGAAGAATGGACACAACCCCGAGAGGCTCATCGTGACCGGTAAAGTGGATGGGAAGGAGGTAGGTAGATGGTGGTAGGACCTCTTGTGTATATGGATGTCTATGGGCTCCAGTAACCACTTAAAATCTGATTGGCTGTGAGCTCGTCCACCCATCTAAGCAATAAAAAAAAGCGTTGTTACATTTCATGATTCATGTAACCATTTAGTTAGATTGTAAGTTCATTTACCGATATCGGCAATAAAATAAACCATAATAGCATAGAAACTCCATCGTCATGCCTGAAAGTGGGCGGTGACATTCACGCAACCCGTATTGCTTCTAGGGCGGTAACGATTCAGCGGTAGGCAGCGGCTTGGCTCTGCCCCTGGCATTGCTGAAGTCCATGGGCGACGGTAACCACTCACCATCAGGTGGGCCGTATGCTCGTCTGCCTACAACAGCGATAAAAAAAAAAAAAAAAGATTTCATTTTACTTCACAATTAGAAGGTCTCTTATCGCTTCATTCCCAGATACGAAAGTCTCTTTGAGCTCAGATACTGAAACTACATATTATACGAATCGAAGTTGATTTATAAAACCAGACTGCTTGAAAGCGGTTTCAAAGAAAAACTTTGAGAACATTATACATAATTTTTTTAATTTGCTATGTGATTTTATTTCATATGAAAATCGTAAAAAGAACTTTAGCATACTATACATGCAGATGCTATTTATTGAGAGAGATTAAGATAGATATTGAGGCGCTTTCGATCCGGTGGTTGATTCTGCGAAGCACTGCTTTTGCTTGAGCTAGCCAGATCCCTCAGATTGAGCCCGTGAGCTCACCTATCTGTCCATGCGTAGCTGGAAAAGCCCCTTAGGCTACCAGCGAATAAGTAGGAGAAAAGAAGAGATATTGAGAAGATGCATTCGCCTTGTGGTATCTATTGGCTCTGACAGTAAGTGGATCCTGAACTGTTGGCCAGTGAAAATATTATAGAAACAAAAATCGCATTCAAAATTCGTTCGAAAATACGATAACATGCATATTTAGAATGGAATGAAAATATTATTACCTATATACTAATACGTGAAGCAAAAACTTTGTACCCCTTTTTACGAAAATTGCGCGGACCTAGGAGCATGACATTTCCCACACTTATAAAGAATATAGAGAAGGAGTGCAGAATGTTAGTATTTTTTAAAATTATGCGTAAAAATGTCATTATATCAGTCTAAAACATTATACACATTACTATTTGACACACACACGCATGCATACTATTTGTTTATTTTCAAACTTTTTTTATTGCTTATACTCTGTGGTCAAATTGAGATTAGAGTAATATTGTTTGTCTTTATTAATATTTGTCTAAAGTGTAGTCTTTGCGAAATCTGTGATCATAAAAGTATAGAAGTACTTGACAATAGAATCGTAATAGTGTACAAACTTACAATTTCAACTAATTATAGTCGAATTTTGACTACTAAGGGACCAGTGACCACTATTATCTGTTCAAATGTTAACAAAAAAAAAAGAATCGCATTGACTATGAGGAAAAAAAGCACGACTCCAACTCCGGGTCGCTCCTTACAGAGCACAATAACTAATGACACATTCACGATATTCCAAATAAATAAAAAATCCACGTAAAAGGAGTTGCGAATCATCCATTGTGCTCGCAGGACGTCCGCGGGCCTTATTAGGTGTCCCGCGGAGGTGGGCACAGGGCCCTCTCAGTTCGACGACCTCGTTGCGATAACTACGCCGTATATATAGTTATTCATAACTAGCTGACCCGGCAGACTTCGTAGTGCCTTCTTCGACGTCGCAAAAGCGTTCGACAAAGTCTGGCACAACGGTTTGATTTTCAAACTATTCAACATGGGTGTGCCGGATAGTCTCGTGCTCATCATACGGGACTTCTTGTCGAACCGCTCTTTTCGATATCGAGTCGAGGGAACCCGCTCCTCCCCACGACCTCTCACAGCTGGAGTCCCGCAAGGCTCTGTTCTTTCACCCCTCCTATTTAGCTTATTCGTTAACGATATTCCCCGGTCGCCGCCGACCCATTTAGCTTTATTCGCCGACGACACGACTGTTTACTATTCCAGTAGAAACAAGTCCCTAATCGCGAAGAAGCTTCAGAGCGCAGCCCTAGCCCTAGGACAGTGGTTCCGAAAATGGCGCATAGACATAAACCCAGCGAAAAGTACTGCGGTGCTATTTCAGAGGGGAAGCTCCACACGGATTTCCTCCCGTATTAGGAGGAGGAATCTCACACTCCCGATTACTCTCTTTAGTCAATCCATAACCTGGGCCAGGAAGGTCAAGTACCTGGGCGTTACCCTGGATGCATCGATGACATTCCGCCCGCATATAAAATCAGTCCGTGACCGTGCCACGTTTATTCTCGGTAGACTCTACCCCATGATCTGTAAGCGGAGTAAAATGTCCCTTCGGAACAAGGTGACACTTTACAAAACTTGCATAAGGCCCGTCATAACTTACGCGAGTGTGGTGTTCGCTCACGCGGCCCGCACACACATAGTATTCCGGACGGCCACCGCTCAGGTTTCGGCCACCACGTGTGATTTTTAGACTTCTTACTCGTTGAAACGTGGTGGCTCGAGTATTGCCGCAGTGGCTGTCGCGGAACGGGTGCTGGGATTGGTTCGAGGAAAATAACGAAGGCTTCAAGTATGGCGTTCACACGGTCCTCGTGGCTTGACCGGCGCAGGGCGTAGGAGCGAGTCTTTTCTTGTTCGGTTGGCGCTCTCCTCTTCTTCCGGAGAGGTCTTGACTCGTCGGCTCGCTGTCTCGAACTGAATTTGCAGCGAGGTAGGCCCTCTATTTATGGTCGCCCACACGCACTCGGCCAGCGCTATTATGAGTCCGAGCACGGTGGGCGTCTATTGTTCTCTCGGCCGCCTCGCTCGCCTATTGTTTTGCCTAGTCGCTCTATTAGTTGCCCGTATTGTGACTCGCTCCTGCGTTCCCACGCCAAATTAAAGACCACGAGGGCCAATCTTTATTTTCAAACAAATATTTACAAATTTACTTATATCTATTTTTCTATTTTTAACTATCTCTATTCACATTTATTATTTCACAACATATCCGTTTATTTGGATGTCTATTTATTTTCGCTGTTCTTGGCGAACATATCTCTATTTAACTATTTATCTATTACTATATTTTCTATCTATTTTAAACTATCAATGTTCGTCGCGAACAATATCTATTCTAATCTTATATTTATTCATGTCCGTCGCGAACATCCTCCCGCCGTGCAGCGTCGTTCACGTCGCTGCATCCTCCCTGGTGAGCGGCGGTCATCGTGGGCAGCACGATAATCTTCTTCGCCGGGCGTCGCAGGATACCGCCGGCGGTGCGCACGTCGACCACTCGAGTGATGCCGTCGGCCCCCGGGTAAACCTCCTGGATGATCCCACGTGGCCAGGTGTTCCGTGGGAGCGTTCCGTCTGCTATTATCACGACGTCGCCTATCTTCAGGGCGGGCCCGCGGCTGTGGGGCTCCCGCCGGTTCTGCAGGTCGGGCAGGTACTCCCGGAGCCAGCGACTCCAGAACACATCTGCCAGACGTTGTGCTGCGCGCCAGTGTGCGCGCCCTATGAGGTCGGCGTCGTCAAATTTGCCCGGCACGGGGACTCGCGCCGGGCCTCCCAGCAGGAAGTGGTTCGGCGTCAGAGGGTCGGGATCGTCGGCGCTCACCGATACGTGAGTGAGAGGTCGGCTGTTCACGGTGAATTCTGCTTCAGCTAGCAGAGTGTGAAATATTTCGGGCGTCGGGTGCCTCGGCTGTTCCGTGGCCGAGAGCGCGGCCTTTACCGCCCGCACCATTCTCTCCCAGGCGCCGCCCATGAAAGGCGCACCCGGTGGGATGAAGCGCCATTGTATAAGCCTTAAGCTCGCTTCATGCTCGGTCGCCTTGTCCAAAGCTTGGCGCAGCTCCTTGTCGGCACCCCGTAAATTGGTGCCGTTGTCGCTCCATATCTCCGTCGGAGCTCCCCGGCGCGCGATCATGCGCCGGAGTGCCATCACCGCTGAGTCCGTGCTGAGGCTCGCTGCCGGTTCTAAATGTACCGCACGCGTAGTGAGGCATGTGAAGATGGCCACGTAGTGCTTCTGTGTGCTTCTGCCGGTGGTGACTTGATAGGGCCCGAAGTAATCGAGGCCCACGTATGTGAATGGTCGCCGATGGTGTGCCAGTCTGCTCGGTGGGTGGTCGCCTGTGGCTGGACGCGGTGGAGTGTCCTTGCGGATACGACACGGAAGACAATTGTGGATCACGCTCCGTGTCACTGGGCGTAGGCGTAAGACCCAGTACGACTGTCGGCACTCGGCGATCGTAGCTTCGGTTCCGGCGTGGTGCATCTTTCTATGGATGAAGTCTATCATCAGTCTCGTTTCGCGTCGTGATCCGTCTAGCACGAGAGGCGAGGTGATGACGTCAGCTCCCTCAATGTTGCCGATGCGTCCGTTTATTCTCAATATCCCGTCCGTGTAAGTTACGGACAAGTTTCGCAGTCGGCTCGCTGGGGATATTTGTTTCCCTCGTTGGAGCGCCAAAATCTCTTCCTCGAAGGCCGCCCGCTGGCTCTGTCGCCAAATGAGCGTCTCGGCGCGTCGAAGCGTGTCGGCGTCTAAAGTTTTCCATTGAATGACTGCTTGCTCTGGCGTCCGCGGTGTGTTCAGCGGGGTCTTCGAAGTCGTCTTCTTTCTATTTCTCTCCCACGTCGGGTCCGAACGCGGGTTCCGCCTGGTCCTCTCGTAATGAGTGCGCTCGCGACTTCTGCGGCATAGGTCGACGAATTGCAGTATTCGCCCCGTTGCACGCAGGTACTTCTCCCACTTGGAGAAGCGTCTTGGGTCCGGGATCGCTTCGCCGAGGCTCTCTCTGCTCACGGCGAGCGTTGCGCACTTCTCTTCACCCGTCTCTTCTGCCCTTCTTGCAGTCCGTTGTACGGGCCAATCATCCGGATGCCGTCTTAGGTATTCCGGGCCTATGAACCAGCGGTGGTTTCCTTCAAAGCCGACGGGTAGTTCTCTAGTGGCGTCGTCGGCGACATTTTCCTTCGTGGGGACCCAGCGCCATTCCTCCACAGTGCTGTTCTCTTCTATCGCTGCAATGCGGTGAGCGACGAACGGTCGATACGACCTCGACCCCGTTCGTAGCCAGGTCAATACGGTGGCGCTGTCTGTCCAGAACACTCTCGCGTCTGGTTTTCTATAATGTTTTTCCGTGACGGCCGCGGACATGCGGCTGCTCATCACGGCGGCTTGTAGCTCGAGACGCAGTATCGATGTCGGCTTTACGGTTGCGACTCGGGCTTTGGCTAGGGAGGTCCTCATCTCCCTGTCGGGCGTCTCCACGCGCCAGTACAACGCGGCGTCGTGGGCGTACTTGCTCGTGTCCACGTACGTGTGGAGCTTGAGGTCGGCGGCGTCCGGGTACTGCAGTCGGTTCTTCACACAAATGGCGGTTGCAGGTGAGCTTGTCGTGCCGAAGATGATGGACCTCATCCGGTATTCTATAGGCTCTTGTGAAGGGTCCTCCCTCCACAAGTACCGGAGCGCGTTGCGGTCCTCGCTTCGGACGTCTATCTGTAATAACATCTCCGCGATGTCCGTGGAGACGGCGACGGCGTGCTGCCTGAAGCACATCATCGCTCCGGGCAGCGACTGCAGCAGGTCCGGGTCGGTGAGCAGGAAGTTGTTTGGGCTTCTTCCCTCTAGTTTTCGCAGCGGCGTCGTGCACGATGCGAGGCTTCTTCTGCTTCGTCGGATGTGTTACGCCGAAGTGCGGCAAGTACCGGGTTCGCTTCTTCGTACCCGTCGACGGAGCTACTTCGGCGTATCCTTTCGCTACCAGTGCGTCCATTTGTTGCTTGTAGCGCTCTTTCAAATTTGGATCCTTCTCCAGTTTCTTCTCTACGGACGTCAGGCGATTCCGCGCGGCTTCGAAATTGTTGGGCATCTTCAGGCCCTCCTCACGCCACAGCAGTGCGGTCTCGTAGCGGCCGTCGGGTCGCTGTTGAGTGGTCCCTCGCAGGATCTTCAGCGCGCGCTCGTCTGGGTCATTCTTCGGCGTCTTGGCGGCGACGGTGAGTCCCTCGATCGCGAAGTAGTGCCTGAGGGCTTCGTCCATGTTCGTGTCGACCGTCGTCGTGTGTGCCACGAAGTTGACGCGCTGTCTCTTGCCTCCCGGGTGTGCTCCGTGCACGACCCACCCGAGCGGAGTACGAGACGCCACTGGTTGATCGCGTCGTCCCGTCCGCATCTCCTCCGTCACCAGCAGGTGCCAGTTGTCTTGGCCGATCAGGATCTTCGGCGAGGCGTAGCTCGTTTTGAAGTGATGGCGGAGGTCGGTGAGGTGATGGCACGACGCGAGGACTTCGACGTTCAGTCGCTGTGGTGTTAATTTTAAGCCGTTGACTGTCCGTAGGTTCAGGTCTTGCGGTTCCCCCGTGCGTCCGCATAGCTTCAGCGGGACGCGTCGTGAGCGTGTTGCGTCTATCTTGTTGTCTCCGATGGCAGTGATGAAGAGGGGTTCGATCGGTCCTTTGGCGCCCACTCGTCTCGCGAAGTCTTCGTCGATCAGCGAGATCGTTGACCCGTCGTCCAGCAGAGCCCATGTATCTGCCTCTCCCGCCGGTCCGATGACAGTAATTGGCGCCATCTTTAGGTAGGCTGTCGCTCTGCTTGCGGCCCACGTCGAGGTGACCGCCTCTTCCTTCTCTGCTGGTTTCTGCCATGCTGACTTCTTATGCAACAGCTCGTGGTGCGTGCGTTCACAGCTGTCGACGCCGCACTTCTTCTTTTTGCATACGTGTCCCCGGGACCGGAACCGTAGGCACCGGAAACACAAATTCTCGCGCTTCGCCGTATCCCAGCGCTCGCTGACGGCTGCTCTCTTGAATTCGGGACAATCTTGTGGGATGTGCCCCGGCTTCTGACATGCTGCGCATTTCCTCTCTTCCTTCGCTTGCGTGGTGTGCGTCCTCTGAGGCGTGTTCACCATCTTCCGCCGACCGCTGGTGTTCTCCACTCTCGTCTCTGGCTCCGGCTGTGCGTATGGGCTGCACAGGTCCGCCTCGCGTTGCAGGAAGCGCGACAGCTTGACGAGGTCCGGTTCTCCCGCCGGTTGAGTCGCTGAGAATTCGAACCAGCGGTGGCGTAGAGTGGACGGCAGCTTCTCTGATGTGATGTTGGTGAGCTCCGGGTTGTACATATAATGTACGCGGTCGAGGGCCCTCAGAGCGGCGACGACGTTGTTCACCTTATTCGCGAATACGCAGATGTCCCTCGGTGTGTCCGTGCAGCGTGGCAGCGCGCGCAGTCGTTCCAGCTCCGTTGCGGCGATTGCTTCTGGACGTCCGAAGCGCGATTCTAGAGTCCGCATAATCTCGGCGGGCTCGGTGTAATGCAGCAACAAGTTTTCGACCGCTTCTCTTGCTCTTCCTCTCAACGTACGCCGAAGTCTCGCAGTGTTCTCTGCGGCGCTGAAGCTGTCCGCTGATTCGGCGTAGGCGACCTTGAAGGAGAGCCATTCTTGGTGCGATCCACTGTACACTGGAAGCTCCCCGTAGTACCGATGCGATGGTCCGGGCCTGGCTTGGCGGGCGGCCGTCGCGATGGCAGCTGCTAGTTCGGCGATGTCGCTCTTCGGTGCGACAGGTACGGCAATCGGTGCCGCGGCAGGGGCCGGTAGCTTCAGCTGTTCTATTGGTGCGGGAAGTTCCAGTTGCGGTTGCTCGATGGTGGCTGGTGATCCGTGTGTTGGCTGCATTACTCTTTCTTCGACTCCCTGTAGCGCGATCGATCGTTGTTGACTGAGCCATGTATCGATGCGCTGTGATTGCTCGTTCTCGTCCTCCGTGAGTGTTGTGCGCGCATCTTCCTCCTCTTCAACGAGCGCTTCGGCTTCTAATGTTGAGATGCGGGCGGCGGCGAGCTCTGCTTGGAGTCGGGCTTGTTCTTCTTTGGCGCGAAGATGCTCTTCCTTGAGGCGCGCCATAAGCAACAGCCGTTGTGACTGTTGACTCGACTTTCTTGAAGATCCTCGTACTGGTGGCGCCATCCCGTCGCGGAGTGTGGAGCCTTCTTCTGTCGTCGAGATTTTGGCAGCGGCGTCCGTGATGTGGGACCCGTGTACAATTGGATTGGCCGTGAGCGCTGACTCTTTTCTGTTCTGGCTCGCGGATACGACGCTCTCCGTTGCTGCGTCGCCTGAAGTTGTTGCCGGTGTCGCGGTGCTGGGAGGTCTGACCACTCGTCGACAGACCCCGCTGTTCGGTCCCGTTGGCGACGCCGGCGAGTATTGCGTAGGCAATATTTGGCGGGAGGGGGGCATCGCTTGTGAGCCCCGCGGCACTCCCGGACACTTTTCCACTTGGGAGGAGGGTGCCGCCATCGGTGGCGGTCCCTGCGTCACTCCCGAACGCGGCGCGGTTGACTGGGAGGAGGTTGCCGCCATCGGTGGCGGTCCCTGCGTCACTCCCGAACGCGGCGCGGCCGACACAGCTCGTTGCTGTGCGTCTTGTACAGTTGAGCCCGAGACAGCTTCGTTGCCGGGCCGGTCAAGGCGTGACGACCTCATCTTCTCGGACCGTGTGAGCACCATTTCTTCAATCTTCAATCTTCAATTTTCTTCGATCTTCCTCAAATGAATCCGGCTCTCGAAGGACCAATATTCCGGACGGCCACCGCTCAGGTTTCGGCCACCACGTGTGATTTTTAGACTTCTTACTCGTTGAAACGTGGTGGCTCGAGTATTGCCGCAGTGGCTGTCGCGGAACGGGTGCTGGGATTGGTTCGAGGAAAATAACGAAGGCTTCAAGTATGGCGTTCACACGGTCCTCGTGGCTTGACCGGCGCAGGGCGTAGGAGCGAGTCTTTTCTTGTTCGGTTGGCGCTCTCCTCTTCTTCCGGAGAGGTCTTGACTCGTCGGCTCGCTGTCTCGAACTGAATTTGCAGCGAGGTAGGCCCTCTATTTATGGTCGCCCACACGCACTCGGCCAGCGCTATTATGAGTCCGAGCACGGTGGGCGTCTATTGTTCTCTCGGCCGCCTCGCTCGCCTATTGTTTTGCCTAGTCGCTCTATTAGTTGCCCGTATTGTGACTCGCTCCTGCGTTCCCACGCCAAATTAAAGACCACGAGGGCCAATCTTTATTTTCAAACAAATATTTACAAATTTACTTATATCTATTTTTCTATTTTTAACTATCTCTATTCACATTTATTATTTCACAACATATCCGTTTATTTGGATGTCTATTTATTTTCGCTGTTCTTGGCGAACATATCTCTATTTAACTATTTATCTATTACTATATTTTCTATCTATTTTAAACTATCAATGTTCGTCGCGAACAATATCTATTCTAATCTTATATTTATTCATGTCCGTCGCGAACACATAGACACCCTTCAATCTCTACAATCCCGCTTTTGCAGGTTAGCCGTCGGAGCTCCGTGGTTCGTGAGGAACGTTGACCTACACGACGACCTGGGCCTCGAATCTATACAGAAATACATGAAGTCAGCGTCGGAACGGTACTTCGATAAGGCTATGCGTCATGATAATCGCCTTATCGTAGCCGCCGCTGACTACTCCCCGAATCCTGATCATGCAGGAGCCAGTCACCGTCGACGCCCTAGACACGTCCTTACGGATCCATCAGATCCAATAACCTTTACACTAGACGCCTTCAGCTCTAGGAGGAGGCTTAGGGACCTCGGTAACCGTACTCGTCGAACTCGACAAAGAGTTCGCCGTGCAACCTAACCCATGAATCAGCTCGCTGAGTTTCTCGCCGGATCTTCTCAGCGGGTCGCGATTCCGATCCGGTAGTAGATTCATTCGCGAAGCAGTTACTCTTGAGTTGTTAGGTCTCCTTCGGAGGCGCTCGGGCAGCTGTTAGCAAATCCCACCCCTCCTGGCTGAGCCTTTGATCGCCCACCTGTCCTGGTGAAACTGGAAAGGCCTCCGGGCCACCAGTAATCCTTCAATCATAAAAAAAAAAAAAAAAAACTTCGTAGTGCCTCAATCGCTAAATAAAAGATCTAAACTTTTGTATAAAATAAACTTAAAACAAACAAAAGGAATCCGTCCGACGGGGGACACATCAAAGGAAAAACAAAATTGCTATTTTTATTTAATTCCGAGAATTTTCATATTTATCTACCTTTTAAACCTTCTCTGGACTTCCACAAATAATTTAAGACCAAAATTAGCCAAATCGGTCCAGCCGTTCTCGAGTTTTAGCGAGACTAACGAACAGCAATTAATTTTTATACATATAGATAGATTTAACGCAGATTTTTAAACAAGAGATGTTGCAAGCGTCAATGTGCTCGCTCCAGTAACAGAAGGATTCTTCTTCGGTAGGCAGCGGCATGGCTCTGCCCCTGGCATTGCTGAAGTCCATGGGCGACGGTAACCACTCACCATCAGGTGGGCCGTATGTTCGTCTGCGTACAAGGACAATAAAAAAAAAGATACGTGCATTCGTCCGGTATCCGTCTATTGATATAGGAATCTTGTTAAATATATGGTAAGGTTCCCTCTAATTAAATTTGGTGAGAGTTAGCATATTTTTTTTATATTTTTTATTGCCAAGTTGTGTGGCCGAGCTCACGGCCCACCTGGTGTTAAGTGGTTGCCGGAGTCCATAGACATCTACAACGTAAATGCCGCCACCCACCTTGAGATATGAGTTCTAAGGTCTAGTATAGTTACAATGGCTGCCCCACCCTTCAAATCGAAACGCAGTGGTACATACCCGTGCGGACAAGAGATCCTATAACCAGTAAAATATAAATATAAATGCTATTCAGCTCTGAAATGAATAACGAATGAATGGTTATATCTTCAAACACAAATATCCTTAGTGGTGTAACATTGAGATTTTCGATAGCAGTAACAAAAAAGAAATTACGCAAGTAACTACAAAAAAAAAAAGAACACAATATCTTCGCAAATGGAATAAAAATTCTTCCGACTAAAACTCATGAAAAGAAATAACAAATTTTAACTTGTAACATTCGAAGCTCGACCGTCTCGAAGTAAACACGTTCTGAATCGAATCTAGACACGGGACATTAGACGAATCGAACGACAAGTTTTATTTAAACTAAAAATCCTTTCTATAGATCGTCCATTTTGTTTTGTACGACACGAACACATTGTATTGATTTTACGTTGTTCTGAAAACAGTTTTTATGGTAATGGAAATAAAGAGTAATTTTCCATTCTTATCTGAATGATGTTAATTTGTGTGGCGAAAAGATAAATGTAAATTTAGATTTGACATAATATACCTCTTCAAGATACGTAGTGATTCTAATGATGCTTGTTAAAATTTTTGAGATCATCTATCTATATCTTAATAAGTGAAGCAAAAACTTTGTATCCCTTTTTACGAAAATTGCGTGGACGGAGGAGTATGAAATTTTCCACACTTATAGAGAATATAGAGAAGTGCACAATGCTAATATTTTTTTAAAATAATGCATAAATGATACATTAAATCAATAAAGAAAACATTACACACACTACATACCATGTATTTGACGCACACACGCATGCATACTATTTATTGTCAAACTTTTGTTCTTGACGTCTGTTGTCAAATTGAGATTAAATTAAATATTGTTTGTCTTTGTTAATATTTTTTACATTGTAGTCTTGGCGACATTTGTGATTATAGAAGTATAAAATACAATCATAATAGTGTACAAACTTACAATTCCAATTAATTATAGTCGAATTTCGACTACTGCGGGACCTCTAGTTTATATAAAAATGAATCGCTGTTCGTTAGTCTCGCTAAAACTCGAGAACGGCTGGACCGATTTGACAAATTTTGGTCTTAAATTATTTGTGGAAGTCCAGAGAAGGTTTAAAAGGTAGATAAATATGAAAATGCTCGGAATTGAATAAAAATAACAATTTTATTTTTCCTTCGATGTGTCCCCCATCGGACGGATAAAGCTTAGGTCTTTTATTTATCGATTGAGGCACTACGAAGTCTGCCTGGTCAGCTAGTAAATAAATAAAAACATGAATAATATTTTTAGTGCAACATTACCTTATTTTGAAATTTTCACCCTTTAAGGAAAGGAATTTAGCGCACCTATTACTTTTTTTCCTTCTAGATATGCAGGCGATGAGATTTACTTCGAAGTTGTTATAGGTTCCAATAAGCATCACAACTTGTTGATGATGCTACACACCATGAGGTATAAGGTCGAGCTTTGAATCGTATCATAAAACGGCCATTCCACGCTTCGAATCAGGAGCAGGAACACTCACAATGTGCCTCACTTTTGTGCTTTTCATAACAAAAATAATTAATTTTAACCAAATAATTTTGATAACCCTAATATTTTCACATTCAAAGCTATATGCAGGACTGAGTAGGTAAACGGACTCTTCAGCTAGGGTTGACAGGTAGATCCCTCGGAACCTTTGTCAACTGTTGTATTAGCGTGCATGCCTACAGTTTTTCTTGGCGACTTATTGCTTGTCACTTTAAAAAAAAACCTTTATTTATAGGCGCTTTTTTATATTTGTCGCACAATTAAGCCTTACGAAAATATTAGAATATTTCAAGACGAAGGATGGTCTATTCTCTCAAACTATTGGATTTTTTTTATTTTTTCCTACCTAAACTGGTAGCCTTGAGAGGCTATGCTAGCGTAACCGAGAGCTTAGGTGAGCTCACGGGCTCTAACCTGAGGACGTTGCTAACACTAGCCCCAGCAAGAGCAGTGCTTCGCAGAATCTGCCATCGCATCGGGAACGCGATCCACTGAGAAAATCCGGCGAGAAACTTAGTGGGTTTAGTTAGTTTACTCGTCGAACCCTTCGTCTCAAGCAACGGGTTCGACGAGAACGGTAACCGGTGCTATTACAAAAGACCGAAACATTGAAGCACTATTTCTTGTCAATATCAATTATAATTATTATTAAGCGCTAGCCGCCGTAGCCGACCATGAAGTCGTCGTGGCCTAAAGGATAAGACATCCGGTGCACCCGTGTCGAGCGATGCACCGGTGTTAGAGTCCCAAAGGCGGGTAGCAATTTTTCTAATGAAATACGTATTTCACAAATGTTCACGATTGACTTCCACGGTGAAGGAATAACGTCGTGTAATAAAAATCAAAACCCGAAAAAATTATAATTTGCGTTAAATAAATTATAAACTGGTGGTGGGACTTTTTTTTTTTTTTTCCTACCTATGCTGATAGCCTTGAGAGGCTATTTCAGCTTACCCTAGCTTGTGTAGGTGAGCTCACGGGGCTCAAACCGGAGAATTGCTAACACCGCCCTAGCAAGAGCAGTGCTTCGCAGAATCTACCACCGGGTCCTCTTATCCGCACGGATATGTACCACCGGGTGGTGCCTATTTCTGTCGTGAAGCGGTAATGCGTTTCGATTTGATGGGCGGGGCAGCCGTTGTAATTATACTGAGACCTTCGAAGTCATATCTCAAGGTGGGTGGCGGCATTACGTTGTAGATGTCTATGGGCTCCAGTAACCACTTAACACCAGGTGGGCTGTGAGCTCGTCCACCTATTTAAGAAATAAATAAATAAAGAGTACTCGTAACCATAATTAGCATTACATAATACAACTCACGTGATCCACGTGTCTTAAATTAAACTTACTGTGACACGAAAACGGTAAGTATGAAAGTAAATCCGTAAAAGTTCGAATTCAGAACGATGCTTCAATCCAGTTTGATATTTTCATTGTAAAGTTTCCTCATACGTTTTCTCTCGGGAAAGTAATAAAATAACTTAACCGGAGATAGTATTGGCCTCCGCCGTTGTAATGGAGAAACAGTATAGCAACTGTGTTATTATTTTCATTTTATCCTTATATACTAGTATATCCATGGTGTATTTTTATTTAGCTTCTTACATATTATCAAGAGCATCCTACTTTGCATTAAGATTCCTTGAAAAGCAATGGATATGAACTACTAACAAACATCACTTCTACAAATAACTCCAAACATTTCAATGGGGACATATTTTCAACACAACTTCAGTTATTGTCTGATACTTTAATGACGCAATATTTGTAGAGTTCCTTTAATAATTTTATAAAGACGTAGAATAAAATAGATCTTCAAAATATTTAAAAATATCGATCATAATTGTAGGGTTATTATTTATTGATGGTATGATCTATGGTAAGCCCGGCATATGCTTTGCCATAAGTATGGGTTTCAACTTAGCACCAGTGCGTTTACTGCGAGTGTTTTAACGTTCTCGATTGCGTAAAAGTTAACTCAAATTTGTATGCCGATGGAACAGCGCCCTTAGCGGCAAACGTAGGCAAACGTTCCAACTCCACACAAATTTTAGTTAACTTTTACGCTATCGAGAACGTTAAAAAACTCGCACTAAGCACACTGGTAGGCCATTAGCTAGCTCGAAAATATATATAATATACTGTACCTTCAATTACTCTCGTTTTTTTCAATGCAAACCGAAACTCTATTATTTGCAATAAACTAATAACAGTCAGACGGAGTTTATACGATTTCGATTTGATTATTTATATTTTTCTCTTCTGCAAGTTTCGACCGGGCTATTAAGATAATTGAACGGCTGTATAGTGGTGTCCCCTGATGGATGCAACAACGTATTTGAAATAAGCTATCAATGTAACACGTAACGCGGCATAACTAATTCTAACTTATCTTCTTAGTGCTGTTTGTTTGCATCATCATTTATTATTTCCATACTGTTGATGTATTATGTGTATGTAAGTATATTAGTATGTATTGTATGTAAGTATGTATATTGGTATATAATAATAAGTATATATTTCATATTATATGTAAACGGTATATATTTTGTTTATTGTATGTATATATTTTCTATAACGTATTATCTATAGTACACCGCAACATACCTGCTATATTTTTTTATTTTTTCCAGAATTTCTATAAATTATACGGTTGTCTGGAAGAGATCGCTTTTAGCGATAAGACCGCCTATTGTACAAATTTATCTGTTTTTTGATTGTTTTTTTGAATGTAAATTGTGTTTTGGTGTGCAATAAAGTGTATTCTCTCTCTCTCTCTCTCTAAACAATGTTCATTGTTCATTATGGTATTTTCTTCGGTTTTCGTAAGACCCACACGTGCTATTGTTAAAACTTTTATATTTAAAACTAATTTGGCTGAACGAAATGCACCGAAACATAATAAATAATAATAATAATAATATTTTACTAACAATCACGCCACGTTAACTGGTCCCGTGATAAGTTCGTAAAGAATTTGTGTTACAGGTACCAGATAACGGAAATAAATGTAAGATTTTTATTATACACATTCATATATTTAATATACATCCATAACCCTGGAAAAGACATTTATATTTATCATACAAATATCTTCCCTTGGCGGGATTCGAACCCGCGACCCCCTTGTGTAGTGACCATGTCACTTACCACTACACCAGACGGCCGTTAAATGATGAATGAATAATGAAACGTAAACGTGTAAAAATATTTATCATAGGACAATAGACGATAGTCAATACTTGTTAACGATAGTTAATCAGCTTGTTGGACAACAAAAGTGGCGGATGAAAGGCGATTGCATGCAGCAGAGATGCGAATGTTGCGAGGGACGTGTGGAGTAGCGAGAATGGATAGAATACGGAATGAATATGTTAGAGGAAGTCTGAAAGTGGCACCTGTGACAGAGAAGCTGAGAAGTGCGCATTTGGGATGGTATGGACATGTGATGAGACGAAATGAAAATGAGGTTGGTAAGAGAGTGTTAACTATGAATGTGGAAGGATACAGAGGAAGAGATAGACCTAAGAAGAAACGGATAGATTGTGTGAAAGACGATATGGGTAAGAGGGGAGTGAACGAAGAAATGGTATATGATAGAAGAGTATGGAAGGAGAAAACATGTTGCGCCGACCCCAAGTGACTGGGAGAAGGGCAGGATAATGATGAATGATGAGACGATAGTTAATACAATGTTCAAATTTCCACAAATAACGCCTTAATAGAAAAATGTAATGTATTCGAAACTTAAAAATATTAAGACAACAAAAACGTTTAATTAAACCGTAAGAGTAGTTTTAATGTTAATTTTTTACTGGTGGTAGGACCTGTTGTGAGTCTGCACGGGTAGGTACCACCAACCTGCCTATTTCTGCCGTGAAGCAGTAATGAGTTTCTGTTTGAAGGGTGGCGCAGCCGTTGTAACTATACCGAGACCTTAGAACTTATATCTCAAGGTGGGTGGCGCATTTACGTTGTGGATGCCTATGGGCTCCAGTAACCACTTAACACCAGGTGGGCTGTGAGCTCGTCCACCCATCTAAGCAATAAAAAATAAACATAAATAATCTATAGCCCATCGGTCATTGGTTACATTATTGATTCACTCTAGTTAATCTGGTTGTCTAAAACCCATATGAGGTCTATAAAAATACAGAATATTATAATCGATAATGCGACCGATCGTTGACCGAGTGAAGAACGCTCGCTCCCGTAATTGGATCATATGCATCACTGATTCCCGATACATTTATAGCTTTTTGAAAACAGGGTCACCTTTAATTTAATATTAATTTTATAGGTGAAAACCTTGATTTAGGAGTGGCGGGCTGTTTGTACCACCGTCTTAACAATTCGTTTTTTATACTTTATACTCGGTAGGTAGCGGCTTGACTTTACCCGTGGCATTGCTGACGACCATTGGCGACGGTAACCACTCACCATCAGGTGGGCCGTATGCTCGTTTGCCTGCAAAGGCAATAAAAAAATACTCCTTAAATGTTAATTTTTCTTTTTTTTATTGCTTATATGTGTGGACGAGCTCACAGCCCACCTGGTGTTAAGTGGTTAATGGAGTCCATAGACATCTACAACGTAAATGCGCCACCCACCTTGAGATATAAGTTCTAAGGTCTCAGTATAGTTACAACGGCTGCCCCACCCTGCAAACCGAAACGCATTATTGCTTCACAGCAGATATAGGCGGGGTGGTGGTATCTACCCTTGCGGACTCACAATAAGGAGGTGGTAATTTTCCGACCACTTTTTTGTTTTTTTTATTGCTTAGTTGGGTGAACGTTTAGACCGCCTGGTTAAGTAGCCACCAGAGCCCATAGGCACGTCAATTAAACCATCCACCTTGAGACATTAGTTCCTAGTCTCAGTTCTGTAGTACAACGGCTGCCCCACCCTTGCAACCGGAACGCTGCTTCGCTCCAGAAATAGGCAGGGCGGTGGTACCTGCCCGTGAAGGCTCAAAAGTCGTCCTACCACCAGTAAAATAATACTCATCCATGTTTATCTGCTACACTATAAAATCTTAGTTTCAAATTATATCACACTAGCGGCCCGCTCCGGCTCCGCTCGGGTCTTTAACAAAAATTTCAACGATATTTGACGTTGTTTTATTTTTGAAAATAAAAGAACACTTATTGCGGCATAACTATAAAAGTTAGACATATGCTGTCGCTTTTTGTAATTTTTTGTAAATAATAATGTGGTCTACAAAGTCGTAGTATATTATTTTATTCTAACATCAATAGTTTTCGCAGGGCACGTGATGTAAAGAATATTTTAGGTAATTTTTTACACCTTGGGTTACATTATTGGAGTTTTAGTAAGGATCCCTAATTTTTTTCAAAAAATATTATAGTCTATGTCACTCGGGAATAGTGTAGCTTCCAAACAGTGAAAGAATTTTTCAAATCGGTTCAGTGGTTTCGGAACCTATTCAATACAAACAAAGAAACAAATATTTCCTCTTTATAATATTATTATATTATATATTATATTATATATATAAGTATATATTTTGCTGCTACATCTGGCTGTAATAAAACATCAACAGTGAGCTTAGCTATAGTGGCATCTTAAGATTTGCATTTCAATCCGGCAGAGCAGATGCCGTCTTAAGAACCATGGTTTGAGTTGTGTTAACTTGTCAACTCATTTGCATTCGCGCCCTTTGTCATGGGATAAACGCGACTTTTAAATACATGTTATGTCATTTTTTGTATTGCTTAGACGAGTGTACGAGATCACGCCTCGGGAGCAGTGTTAAGGGGTCACTGGAACCCTGGTTACCTGAGTCATGAGGTCGAAATCCCAACCCCAAAATCAAACCCGCAAAATTATAATTGCGTAATTACTGGTGGTAGGACCTCTTGTGAGTCCACGCGGGTAGGTAAACAACACTATGCCTATTCCTGCCGTGAAGCAGTAATGCGTTTCGGTTTGAAGAGTGGGGCAGCCGTTGTAACTATACTGAGACCTTAGAACTTATATCTCAAGGTCTGTGGCGCATTCACGTTGTAGGTGTATATTGGTTCCAGTAACCACTTAACAACCAGGTGGGCTGTGAGCTCGTCCACCCATCTAAACAATTACAAAAAAAAATTGTATTATATTCTTAGGGCTGTCCGTCTGGCAAACTGGAGCGTATGAAAGCCCCGCGACAGAAATAGGCAGATGTCTGTAACCTTGTGACCTAGATCGGATATTATTTCCATATATGTGCCGATCACTGACGGTGCTTTCATAATCTACTGCCTTTGGTCTGTTGCTTTGAACGAGCGTGTATCCACAATTGTGATCTTTGACATATTTGCAATTTTTTTATCAATGTGAAAATGACGTTGAAAAATCATGTTAATTTTGACACATACGCCAAGCTAATGAAGGGGTGCTAAACATAAGATTTTACTAATACTTTATGCATTGTACGCAATATTAATTATTAAGAATCAAATATAAACACAAGGGAAACCGGGCGAGGCTTTTTTCTTTTTCTTATTGCCCTTGTAGGCAGACGAGCATACCCACCTGATGGTAAGTGGTTACCGTCGTCAAGTACTCTCCACAAGCCTCGTTTGAAGAAGGATATGTCATAGCGCTCGGGAAACACCGTGGAGTGGAGCTCATTCCAAAGCCGGATGGTACGTGGCAAAAAAGATCTCTGGAAGCGTATTGTGGATGAACGCAATGGCTCCAGGTAGTATGGATGAACTCTACTCCGGTGGCGGGCCGTGCGATGGTAAAAACGAGATTATCTCAATGGTGGTATTATCTCAAACAATTCCTCAGAGCACTCCCCATGGAACATACGGTACAAAATACAAAGGGAACCGAAGTCCCTCCGCAGACCCAGACGTTCCTACCGCTTTCAACTGCTAGTGCAGATAAAGTTTGGAATAACTATAAAAACACAACTCTGTACATTTTCATAAATTAACATGTTTTCTTGTTCACATTGCTATTATAGTTAATCGTTGTTGAGGCTATCGACATCTTTACAATCTACAGTCTTTCTATGGATTTGATAGGCTACAATTGAACTACAATTATACATTAACACGAGCGCTATGACATTAACATTTAAATTGGCAGTTATTACTGAGAGTAAGATGAGAACAGTCTGTCACTTGCGACCTCTGACTTCAATTAGCAGCGAGTCGGGCCTTCCAATTAATATACTCACGATACAATGACAATGAGTGCTAGTGTGGTATTAGTAGGGTTGTTTCAGTAAATATTAGGTACGTACTGAACGACGGCTGGATAAGAGCGATGGTAGATAGGTTTAGCATACTAGGTATTACTAGGTATTATTGTTTTACCTGCCTGCTCTAGTAATGATTTCGAACTGTATGTGCATATTCAGTATGTTTTACAGAAAGAAACGATGTCATAGGATTGGATTCAACCTGAGTAACATAAGACTAAATATTATGTAAAAAAATAGTAAGGACTAAATATATAAAAAAAGAAGAAGAGATATTTTTATACTAAAACAATTTTTCATTTGAAACATTAAAGTTCGTTATCGCTTGAATAATTTGGTCTTGATTCGCGAGCTTGTAGAGTCGTAAGTTCAGACGCCTTAGCGGTCAGAGTTCACAATTCTAAACTTGCGGCTGAATTTCCAAAGTGGTTTAACTCTGCAACTTGGTATCTGATTGTAAGTAATTACAAGATAGGATTGGATTTATGTTGAATAGTGATACGTATAAAGGCGATTGCATGCAGCATAGATGCGAATGTTGCGATGGATGTATGGAGTAACGAGAATGGATAGAATACGAAATGAATATGTTAGAGGAAGTCAGAAAGTGGCACCTGTGACAGAGAAGCTGAGAGGTGCGCGTTTGGGATGGTCGGGACGTGTGATGAGACGAAATGAAAAAGAGGTTGGTAAGAGAGTGTTAACTATGAATGTGGAAGGATCTTGAGGAAGAGGTAGGCCTAAGAAGAAATGGATGGATTGCGTGAAAGACGATATGTATAAGAGGTGAGTGAACGAAAAAATGGTATATGAAAGAGGAGCATGGTAGGAGAAAACATGTTGCGCCGACCCCAGGTGATTGGGAGAAGGGCATGAGAATGATGAGTGTTACGTATAAAACGAAACTAGTCAGAAGTATCTGGTAACCGAATAATAAAAGTGCCCTGTGTACCCGATATGAGTGATTGAGCCGTCATTCCGATTCTGATTGGGTTAAATCATCATCAATAAAATTCTTTATCGATATTCACGATAACCGTACAGTACATAGAATAGAATAGAACTGAAAAACACTATTATTGCATATTTACTGACGGTATATTGTGGGGGCCACAAATGCGTTTCGGCTTGTAGGATATGGCCTGTTTCAATATTAAATTTATCTCGTCCAATTTTCTTTAACAAACTTACAATCTAATTCTAAAATAAAATTCCAACCCCAAGAACGTCTTCCCCTTCAGGCCTTCAAATCCAATTCCCAATTCCCAAAAAAATAAACAACTTTTATCTACAATACATTGAAAGGAAAAATGAATCTAATTTATGACATGTTTAAAATTTATATTTCTATGTCATTCCCTCAATGTAACATCTATACAATACAAGCATAGTGACTATAAGGAATTCGTATGCGCTTACAGTTTGAGAATTTTAGAAGGAGGCAGTTTTCTCCGATAGCGTGGTGTTATTTCTATAATGAACATGTGAAATTCGTCAAATGTTAGAAGGAGAAAGTGTTTAGTGTCAGAAGAACGTTGTTTTCGTTCTTAACACATTGAACGCCATGCGACAGCCGGTGGGCCTAGCGTAAATCGGTATATTTATCAACTTGAAATTTTCACTCTAAAAAAATTTGATGTGTGGTGTCGTGAGACATCGGATAGGAACGAAGTTCGTTATTATAAAAATATTAATTTTAAGTTCTATTCGAGGTATAAAGAAAATAAAACTGGAGGTTTCGCAACAACCCACGGTCATTCGTCAACTTATTGTGGTACACTTCATACTATACTTGAGATCTTAGAACTTATATCTCAAGGTGGGTGGCGCATTTACTTTGAGAATGTCTATGGGCTCCATAACCACTTAACACCAGGTGGGCTGTGAGCTCGTCCACATCTAAGCAATAAAAAATAAATAAAAAAACACGATTGTTTGCATAAGAGTTATTGTGTTGCGCAAACGAACGCTCTGAGATCGTGGTCAATGAATGATAAAAAAATATGTTATTTTTTGTACGTTATTACAAAGTGAAGTCGTACACTGTGTGCATTACTAATAAAAATCTTACGTTACGGACGTTTTTTCCCGGTTATGGTTCCCTCCGCATCGTCCCATAAGGAAATTCGTTCCAAAAATTTATAAAGTGCGATAATTTGCATGGAACATAAAAATAAACGAATCTGATCGCTTCGTGAAGTTTACATGAACCATAATAGCGTGTTTATCATATTTATACGTGTATATAACACTGAAGAACTAAACCGTCATAATAAGTAACTTTATTCCGCAGCGAGTACTTTCGATTATTTGATGATACTCTTTCTCGAGTTATAAAATCACCCTCAAAAACATGACTTGAAATTTTAAATAGATCTTTGAAAATAACGACAAAATTACATCAAACCAAATACGCTCCATGAAGCTCAAAGCGCAACAATGCCTATCTGTCTGTTTGTCAAACCAAAACACTGTTTTGTGGCTGAAATTAGAAACTATTTGTAGCATTGAAATCTTGCACCTAAGGCCTTTCTGATCATGGCAGTACGATTTTACCAATTAGAACCAACAAGTCCAAAGGAAAGGTATGTTAATTACATGTGTCCAAGTCGTGAATGCGGTAAGTGTAATTAGTGCTAAAAGCCCTCACAAAGGTAAGGCATGTAATATTCACTGAAACACCACATTTCTCCCGACAGCGGAAAGACGGAGGCTAACGTTGTAAGCGCGCTCGTTTCGACGGGGTATTGTTGCAGGGTAAACGTAATTGAGTAGGTACATTAAATAAAATGTTGGTTAGAACTTTCCTTGTTTTTAAGAATCTCTTTATTGCTTTATTTCGATCCGCGATCCACGATATTTGATCCCACGGCCCACCTGACATTACTGCTTACTGGATTGTA
Organism: Bombyx mandarina; assembly: GCF_030267445.1. Taxonomy (NCBI): domain Eukaryota; kingdom Metazoa; phylum Arthropoda; class Insecta; order Lepidoptera; family Bombycidae; genus Bombyx; species Bombyx mandarina. The sequence goes on along the minus strand of NC_143216.1, from coordinate 11,055,355 downwards.
TGTGGACTAAGAGTCATTTGTTTTTATTTTTTAATTGCTTAGATGGTTGGACGAGCTTACAGACCACCTGGTGTTAAGTGGTCACTGGAGCCCATAGACATCTACGACGTAAATGTGCCACCCACCTTGAGATCTGAGTTCTGAAGTCTCAGTGCAGTTACAACGGCTGCCCCGCCCTTCAAGCCAAAACGCATTACTGCTTCACGGCAGAAATAGGCAGGGTGGTGGTACCTACCCGCGCGGACTCACAAGACGTCCTGCCACCAGTAATATATAAGGACTATTCTACCTAACAAGCGTTTGTATGACTGTACTGTGGCAGTAAGTAGCTATATGGCACGTGATGGTTCATAAACAGTCCTACCATCATACCATCATTAAGTACAACTACAAAACTATCATTTGATACAATTAGCATTATGACTCCATAGAGCGCCTTTTTGTTCAGGGAAAAATAGAAGGCACCAGACCGCGTGGAAGGTTGCCCATGCGATGGACCGACCAAGTCAAGTCGGCAGTTGGCGGCTGTTTGCATGAGTGTACCAGGCTCACCACAAACCGGGAGGACTGGCGATTGCTTGTGAGGCGCATAACATCCACCCACATCAATGATACCAAATGACGACCACGACCGCTCTGACAAGAGTGATACGACAAAGAAATCATCGTGCTCCACCTTCAATATTTAACTTTAATGTCAGATTTTAAACAGAATAAATCATCAAATCTGTCTTGAGAGATATGAAAGTCAACCACTATTCAACGTTTTCTGGAACCTTCTCGAACAATCATAAAACTATATAGATAATTCCGAAACAGCACGAATGAAACTATACTTACCGCTAGCTGTTTACTCTGAGTTTCCCCCGGAATAAGCCAGGTAGATTCTTGATATAACTAAGGATTAGGGTCATTGTCTCGCCCATTACCTGATTCTGGGTTTTTGTTTACCCCTATATAGTTAAAATATTCCTTTCGCCGACCTTTGTAATCAACATGTTCGTTTACAAAAGTAAAAGTTTCTCTCTTTAATTGATAATTACAACGCGAAAAGCTTTTCGGAGTTTAGACAAATTAAGGAGTCAGATTACAGGAATATGAAGTTTCATTTCGAAAGTTTCCCTGATTGTGTAAGGATTTTAGAGACTTTTAAGTGATGACTCAGGAAATCGATTTGAAGCCCTTTTGTATTCAAGCATATTGGTTGAAAGATTATTCTTGTAATCGGTACATCATTGCTTTAAGGTGTGACCTAATAAGTAAGATGCCAGCCAGATCTAATTATATGAATACTAGAATGCCTTGGTTCTAGACTGGAGTACATACAATTTTTTCTATATATTACCTACCTTTTTAAAACGGGTTACGGGTTCGCCGAGGACGGCGACCGGTGCTTGTGGTACCAAAAAGCACAGTTACTGGTTCGGGAGGATGATGATGATATTAATTTATCCCTAATGGGAAAGGCTGGATCGGAAGGATCCGTAATGGTGTGTAAGCACGTGTCAACGAACTGTCATGAATTTAATCTAAATGTGTTCCAGTTTTAAGAGTACGATAACCTTATTTCCGATGCAATTACGATTCTGACCGAGTTATTTGCTTCAGCAAAAGGTGACCCTGCTGTTTGTTTACAGTGGCAAAATTAAAATACCACTGAGAAATTAAACAAGACGATGAAATCAATGCGAATGGTACGAACGAGTTATGTGACTATTAAAACCAGGGTATCATCGTGTTTGTACAAATAATAGATGAGCAGAAACACGTTAATTATAATTTCAGGTAAGTTACTATTAGCTGCAGTAAATTTCCCATTTATTAATAATACACTTCTGCTAAATATGTGGCTATCGCAGAGAGGTTGGGCATATTTATGGATTAAAGGCCTATATATTAATAATGGAGAAATTCTATCCGGTCACCGTCCTCGTCGAAGCCTTCGCTTGCGACTAAGGGCTCGACGATTGATTTAATCCATAGACACAGCCCACTGAGTTTCTCGCCGGATCTTCTCAGTGGGTCGCGTTTCTGATCCGTTGGTAGATTCTCCGAGGCACGGCTCTTGCTAGGGCCAGTGTTAGCAACACAAGGAGAAGCTGAAATAGCCTCTCAAGGCCATCAGCGTAGTTAGGGATAAAAAAAAGGAGAAATTCTCTTACTGCCAATAAAATGTCGGCATTGTCGACTCAACTGTACCGAAGCTTTTTACTATAGGCACCGTATGCTCGTGATAATTCAAAGTGGATGGCGGCATTAATATTGTGATGTACCATTTAAAACCTGTTACTTCGTTCAGTTGTATTCACACGTTAACAAAGGTTAGCCCGGACAAACAAACAGGCAGGCAAACAGAAATAAGTTGCGTTAATCGTGTACAAACAACCAAGTAATGAGTTTATTAAAGTCCTTATTCGGAAATAATAGGCTTACATTAAAAGTTTATTTATTTACATTTGTTTGTTATGAGATTTAAAAAAGAAAGGTGTCTATTTATGCTACACAATAGAAAATGAAACGACCAATACTGAGTTTTTTGAAACAATTTATTCTTTCACATACCTGCAAAAGATATGAGGATGAATAACGTAACTTTATACTAAAAGACACCTGACAAAACTTATAATTGGGTTGGTTCAAACAAACGTGAATGTACCCTCAATACAATATTTCTGACGTCACAGTTCTCTGAAGACACGATGTATGATTAAAATATGACAATCTGTTATGGTACTTCTGCATATTGTGCCCTGTTTATTAATGGAGTCAGCCAATTGTGTGTAGCTATTTGCCTGCATCATACTATAGATCTCAAAAGAGCTTGCGATTAGTATATTAAAGAAGTATCTCTTGATCTTAAAGTTAAAAAGAAGTAGGGCCAAAAATCCAAACAGCTTTTTATTTCGTTACCATTAATAGAAGCACCCCATTCTGTAATTCTATTGAACAAATCGATATTTTATTTTGTTTCATAATCATTAACTATATGTAGTGTTTTTTCAGTAACTTAAATAATTCCAAAATATTCTTCATCTTACACTGGAATTTCAAGATTGTGGACACTCATGATACCCGTGATGGCAGCCTAAGCTTCTCATTATTTCGAATATTTCTTTGTTTTGCAGATGATCAACAATGACTTTGCATAAAGGGATGCAGTAATGTCCAAACATCGTAAACCTTTTAATTTATAGCGTACTTAACAGCTATCGCGGCGCACAAAGCATTGACAAATACAATTTCGGTCACGCCCGAATAAACAACGAAACACCAATTTTATATGTTAAAATGAGCCGACTCAGGTTAGGGATTCAGTTGAAAAGTTACTGGATAATATTTCGGTAAATATTGTAGGATATTTTAGGTGGCATTAAATTGAACATCTCGGTCCTACATCAGCTTAAAATGGAGAACGCTCAACGCCTGTCTGCCACCTGTCTGCAACGCATAATGCGCTACTTTGGCCACGTTGCCCGCAGAGGTGTAGACAACTTGGAACGTCTGATGGTCACTGGGAAAGTAGAAGGAAAACATCCTAGAGGCCGGAGCCCCAAACGTTGGTCCGACCAGATCTCCGAGCAAACCAGCGGACCACTTAGCGCTGCACTACACCAGGCAACTGACCGGAACCGATGGAGGCTGACAGTCGACAAGCTAAAACGGAGTCACGATCCTCAGCAATGAAGAAGAAAGAAAAGTGAGGTTAAAAAAAATCGGTCGTCTGTAAAGCCGGTTTACTGACGATAGTTGAACGTGACAACGTCATAAGAAAATACTGATGGAATTGTTTCACTTTTTCAAAAGAAAATTTTAATTTTATTTGTTTGATAGATATTTTGTATAGACAATTGACACCACATTCACTTTTCACTGAACTTCATACTTGATGAAAACATGTAAATGTATTATTGTATAGCAGCTGTCCCCGCGGACGCATCACTCACTCAAGTAGGAGAGAGACAGATGTCGAACGCTGCCGAACGCGGAGGCCGATTGTGCCTCTTTGTGGCTCGTTGCGCGCTCTCGCTTGCACTTCAAGCCTTAAATGGAACGCCTCATGAGTCATGTTTTTTCGTGCGTGCAGCCGGCTCCATCGAATTATAAGACGTTGTCACGTCAAAACCGTGTCGCGAAACCCGAAACTTGAGTTTTGTACAAGGTCAATCCCATGATGACTGCGTTTTTCTTTAACTCAGAAAGTCACAACGAAGTAGGAGTGGGTAATATCGGTTTTGCCGCGTATCGAATCGTATCTATATATCGAGGATCAATATCGGATATTGAATCTATATATTTTCTGAATCTATAAATAAATAAATAAATAAATAATAAATAAATAAATATTTACTAACAATCACGCCACGTTAACTGGTCCCGTGCTAAGTTCGTAAAGAACTTGTGTTACAGGTACCAGATAACGGAAATAAATGAAAGATTTTTTATTATACACATACACATATATAATATACATCCATAACCCTAGAAAAGACATTTATATTTATCATACAAATATCTTCCCTTGGCGGGATTCGAGCCCGCGACCCCCTTGTGTAGTGACCATGTCACTTACCACTACACCAGACGGCCGTTCTATATCTATATATTGATGGATGCTAGTAGATTTTCTCGATTCATGATATTTGAGATTTGAAACGATACGCTGATATAATATCGTAGTAGATATAGATTTAAGTCAACGTTATACGGTTGGTTTTCTGATATCAATTTATAATATGATCTTAAAGTAATAAAAAGAACATGAAAATAAAAATATCAAAAAAACTTGACTTCATGCTTTTACCAGGCTTAGGACTGGCTACATTATTTTCAGTTTTTAGTATTTTGTGTCTTAATTTAAAATTACAAAATATACCAAAAGAGTGTAGATTTCAAAAGTTTAATACAAACACAAGAAATAAACTCAATTATTTGGATTCAACTAAAAATAGAAAAATGTGTACTTTAAAAATCAAACACAAAAAACTTTTAAGTATTTATAAACACTTGTCCAAAAATTCTAGTTCAAGGTCAAAGCGCGTGAAATCAAATTCAACGATGCAAATAGGCTATACTGCATTCAAGTTAGGGTCGAAAGTTGAAACTTCTTTCCTTAATTGTATCCTGCTGATACGCTAAGAATAATCTACAGACATATGGACTTAAATATAAGGTTTACAATTGTATGGATAATGCTTGTTTCTGTTTCATTCATCACATGATATCCCTATCGTGCGCTCACTCACTCTGGCCGATTCGATACGAACCAAACGAATATTGCTGATATTAACGAATCGGTACGATATGCCGATGCGCATCACATCGAGCAATATCGTGTATCGGCTGATATCGAAATATAGATTTCGATTCACGAATCGGTACGATATGGCGATGCATCACATCGAGCAATATCGTGTATCGGCTGATATCGATATATAGATTTCGTGCGGGGCGATATCGGATTCAACGATATTGCTACGATATATAGATATTGAATCTACATACGATTTATATCACCCACTCCTACAACGAAGTGTTATTTTGGTTTCGTAGTAGGACAACGAGCTAATATGTCCTCGGGTTTCCATTTTTACTCATCAGAGTCCAAAATTCACCAATCATAACATGAAGATGAAGATGAAATCGAAGGCTATGTCGATGTTCAAGACTCCATCCGAAAAATCAAAATACAATTGATAATTGTTACTAAATCGCCTGGTTTCGTGCAAGAAAAGCCTAGAAAACAAAGCTTTGCAATTTTTTTTTATTGCCGTATAGGCAGACGAGCATACGCCCACCTGATGGTGAGTGGTTACCGTCGCTCATGGACGTCAGCAATGCCAGGGGCAGAGCAAAGCCGCTGCCTACTTTTTTCATTGAAATATCGCTAACCAGACATTTTCGAAGTGCCATGAGAGATGTAATTTTGAGTCGGTTCAATTCAATACACTCCAATATTCTGCCTTTCCGAGTTTCGTTCGCCATTGCGAATTTAATCGGTTCGTGGGGTATCGGAGCCTCGTGTGATCCTTGGAGCGTATTGTTAAGGACTTTCAAAGGATTTACCTCGACGTGTTACATTAATTTAAATTCTGAAGACCTGTTGCTTGGATTGTACATAATAGATTCGATTTTATGGCTATAAATTGATTAACATTTAATATGTATTTGTAAGTGATGCTAGGTAATAAGAAATAAAACGGACCTTTATTTACAAAGATAACTGCCGCGTATTAAGCGAAATGTCGCTTAAACCAAATAGCCTTTCACCGCTCGATATATACTCAGAAAAAAGTTCTGAAAGTAATTCCACAACTACATGTTAATTATTTTGACATGATCACTTTAATGCTTCGATTCATTCAGATAACGAAAATTCTGCTTCATATAATTTAGTGTTCTTGTATTTCCAGAGAATGTTTTCTCAGCTAACATCGATCAAGCAGTTTACTGTGAAAAAATAATAATGAAATCAAACCTTTGGAATTGTGAAAATATATTTTTCTCCGCTCTCCTACTATATATATTTCCAGTACACTGAGCCCTTTGGATGTACACCGCATTGGCTTGCTTAGATAAACGCACATTCTGAAGGGGAACACCGTACGTTGCCGAGATTATGGGTGTCTGCGATTTGTTTTCGAGGATTTTTGAGGGTAAGGACGAAATTCCGTTGTGCCAAATATTGTTATGAGTAAAATATACAACCTCCTTTGGCGGATTGAACGTGGTGTGAAGGAAATTTTGATAATAATGTATAGGTTTTGAAGTACCTGTTTGCGTCAAGTTCAGTAATGTCGGTGTCGATGTTATATATGTTTTTGGGGAGATATACGACAAAGGGAAGATCTTCCACCGAGCGGGTGATATTTGCTCGGTAGACCGACGGTCCAGGTGTTGTTGTTCGGAACTTGTATATATGCAAGCTTATCTTGAAAATGTCGTAAGCGAGATTCAGATATCTGTCAATTATCTTGCGTTGTATGATGGCTACCCGCCACATGTTGTTGTAAAGCATACCAAAAAAGAGTAGTTCTGCACCAATCGACGTCCTTAAATTACATTTATTTTGGGTGTGGTTGGGGGATCTTAGGAGGATCATGCCAGCACCGCCAATAAGTCAACCGCCCCGGGTGACTGATCGCTACTAGATCATAGCGGAATATGGCAAAGTCGAGGAGTACGCGTGCGGCTATCTCATCTGTCTCCATGCAGGTTACCAGGCTACTGGACATGATCACCGTCTCCCACTTTGAAACATGAAGTCTTAAATGTATTGAATATCGGGGAACCTACCCTTTAGCGAAAGAACGACTGCTTCATGCCAGAATTCAACGAGATGGTAGTATCTATCCGTGCGGACTTACAATACCAATCAAATACGGTGTTCGGTGAGCTCACATGGACCAGTGCTGTCGCCTGGTTTGTATGCGTCGAAAAGGAACATCTCTATATGGGCATTATTATTATTATTTATTGCCCTTGTGGGCAGACGAGCATACGACCCACCTGATGTTGAAAGGCTACTGTCACTCATAGACGTCAGCAACGACAGGGGCAGAGATAAGCCGTTGCATACCGATAAGTACTCTCCACTTGTTTGAAGAAGGACATGTCACAAAGTGTCATTTGTAGAGTATTGTTTAAGTTCCATTGACACTTCGATCTCTTGTAACTATACTTGAGACCTTAGAACTTATATCTCAAGGTGGGTGGCGCATTTACGTTGTGGATGTCTATGGGCTCCAGTAACCACTTTACACCAGATGGGCTGAGAGATGGTACACCCATCCAAGCAATAAAAAAAAAAAAAACTTGTCTTAAAAGCAGCAACTATACTGTAACGGTAGATTTTTTTAATCTACTTACATACTTTACTAATTCTCTTTTTAAAAAAAAGCAAACAACAAAAACAAAACAAAGTTCAAAAAAACTTCACTTCGCCCGGGCAGACTGTCCGAAAAGTTTTTTTTTTTTAAAGTGGAAACGAGCCGAGCGTAACGGAATTTAAATGTTTTCAGAAAAATTCCGTGAAACTTACAAGCGAACGTCCCGGAAGCTAATGATTTAAGTTTCAAGCAAATCTTTATAGCTCTTGTAAGGGCACTCTAAATTGCAATACAAATGATTTATTCAGAAAGGCGTCACGGTACTGGTGGTAGGACCTCTTGTGAGTCCGCGCGGGTAGGCACCACCGCCCTGCCTATTTCTGCCGTGAAGCAGTAAGGCGTTTCGGTTTGAAGGGTGGGGCAGCCGCTGTAACTATACTATGAGATCTTAGAACTTAAATCTCAAGGTGGGTGGCGCATTTACGTTGTAGATGTCCATGGGCTCCAGTAACAACTTTTTTTTTTGTAGAGCGAATTTAGTATTGTTAAGTTATTTTGTAGTAAAAATTCAATTAGTCGATGTCCGTTTGCACTCCTCTTTCCAAATCCATGTTTGCCCATTATCAGTTCTTCTCCGGGTTCTCTACAGCCAACTTGTGCATTAAAGTCACCCATGACTATGAGAAAGTTCTTATAATATTTTTTTATAATATCAGATAGTGTGCAGTAAAATCCCTCTCTTTCACTTTCCAATGCTAATTCTGTGGGTGCGTATGCTTGTATAATTGTCCAGGGTTTTTTGTATCTTGGTAAGTGAATGTTGAGTATTGCTATTCTGTCTGAAATGCCTATCAGTTCTTGTATAAAGTTCTTTAATGATTTTTTAATTAAGAAGCCCACACCTCTTTGGCCTGCTGTTTCACCTTTCTGATATAATATGTAGTTGTTTCGTTCAGTTATTTTTTCATCAAGCCTTCTCATTTCACATATTCCCAGGATATCCAGTTTTATATTTTGTAACGCCTTGTCCAGTTCAAGTAGGCTTTCCTGTGTTCGCAGAGTTCTTGTGTTGAGTGTTGCAATGTGGAATGTTTCGTTTCTTTTTGCTGGAGGGTTTTGGTCTAGTGCTCCCGCGGAGACCAGCCGTTGTGGGAGACAATTTGTTCGTTGTTTTTGCTTAAGCCTAATTGTTTTAGCCGTTTCTATTTGTTTCCGGTTTTCTAGGGCCTTAATTAATTTTTTGGGGTATTGGGGCAGGTATCGGATCTTGTTTTCTCTATATAACTCAGTATGTTTGGTCTTATAATTTCATTTTTCTGTATTTTAGTACTTGGTTTGGTTGTATTTCTGGCTAAATTACTTGTACTGATTTTTTTCTGTGTTGCTTGATTGGGAGAATCTGAGGGTTCTCGCCTTCTTTTTCTCTGCTATTGTCGTCCGGTTTTATTACTATGAGCTTGTCATGTTTTAGATATGCAATGTTACCTTTCTTTTTTTCTTCTTCCACTTGGGATTGTAGTTTTTTGCGCCTTTCCAGAGTTTCCTTGGAGTAATCCTCTTTAACATATATATTTGACGGGAGATTAGACTTGTTCTTGAGTACAAGATGCTTCTTCCACAGGGTTGTAAAAGAAATTACGACTGGTCGGTTTTTGTTTTCCGTCTTTCTTCCGATTCTATATATGTTACTAATCTCTTGGCTGTTCATTTGCACTCCTAGATCTTCTATGGTATCTTTTATATAATCTACTAATTCTCGCTCGGATTTTCCTATTTCCTCTACTCCGAAGAAGACGAGGTTGTTTTTTCGTTTCTCTCTTTCTAAGGATTTAATTTTCAACTCTAGTTCGGATACTTTGTTTGTGAGGAGTTTATTTTCTTCAATTATCGCATTTATTTTCTCGTCTATAGCTTCTGTGACGTTCTTAGTTACCGCCTTTGTTATCTGGTCGGCTTGTTTATCTAATTCTCTTCGAGTTTACGTAGAAGTAATTCCATATTTTTATCCATATTGGTTTACTACTCTGGTAACTTTCTAGTTTTGTGGTGTTTTCACTGTTTTTTGTAGAGATTTTTAATTATTTTACTGGCAGCCCCGATGTTGATATCGACTAACGTCACTGACACTCGAATATATTAAGTGTATAATCTATGACTGACACTGTATGAAATGTTGTGAGGTTGGCACTATGTAAGTGACGAGTCTATTCTATTTATTATCACTTTTTAGGTTATAATGACAGTGAATGAATTTATTTATTTTCGTAGTAAGTAATCGCCCGCACTGATTTTTATTTCTAAGTAACTTAATAGTCTTCGTTTTATTAGATTGTCACTGGAATAGTGTTGTATTCACTATTTTTGCACTGTTTATAAGTTATTTCACGCGGAGGTCTTTAGCGTACGTGTTGACACTTTCAATACCGGAAACGGATTTTTTCCATAAATCCATAAATAAAAGACCTAAACTTTTGTATACAATGAACTTGAAACAAACAAGGAATCCGTCCGACGGGGGACACATCAAAGGAAAAACAAAATTGTTATTTTTATTTAATTCCGAGCATTTTCATATTTATCTACCTTTTAAACCTTCTCTGGATTTCCACAAATAATTCAAGACCAAAATTAGCCAAATCGATCCAACCGTTCTCGAGTTTTAGCGGGACTAACGAACAGCAATTCATTTTTATATATATAAATAGACTAGACTAGACTAGATAACAATAAAAAATTAATGACACACACAAAAGTATGCCGCTTAAACTCCAAAATCTCTGAGTGCATCACTGTTTATCGCATATTTGAAGTATCGAGATTGGCCAAGCGCGTGATCCTATGCGGTGAAGTTTGGTAGCGATCAGACCAAAGTCAAATTAATGATTGATCAGTAAAGCGAGCCGGCTTATGGTGATAAATTTGAGCAATTAAGTAAGTTAATTTGACAAATTTAGATTAAGTTTTCAAATTACAGATTAGTGTGTATTTTTGCTAACGAGAACAATATTAGGGAAGCTCCGATTTCTAGTTTTTTAGTAGCTAAATAAATCGATAATTACATAAAACTTTTTGTAATTACTCATCGAAAGCTTTGATAAATACTGTTTTTATTAAAGTGCAAATATTTTTTATTATCATTACCGTGTACGGGTTCTGAGGCAGTGTGCTCTACACAAAGAATACAGTAAATGAACTTTCCAGGCAATAGTTGTCATATTATCTCGTATATTTTCATAATTTTTTTTCCTAAATTTAAAGTAAGCATTTTATCCTTAAATGTTCTCTTCCTCAAGAACATTTTCATCCCCAATTTTGTTTATCGAGACCAGCAGCACAATCGAGGTGATAGAATTTATTTTTGAATTTATATTGTGGCCACTCTTTCGCTGTTTAATAGTAAATATTGACACATTAAAGCTTGAGGAACAACTTGGTATACCGTATATATATTTTATCAATATTATAAGCAACGCAAAAAAAATTTGTATTCTTTATTTTGCTCTGGTTCCGAAAAAATATACTAGGTACTCCATAAAAATATATGTTTCTTGATCTACTTTATTTTCTACTAGCTGACCCAACAGACTTCGTAGTGCCTCAATCGATAAATAAAAGACCTATTGTATAAAATAAACTTAAAACAAACAAAAGGAATCCGTCCGACGGGGGACACATCAAAGGAAAAACAAAATTGTTATTTTTATTTAATTCAAAGCATTTTCATATTTATCTACCCTTTCAAACCTTCTCTGGATTTCCACAAATAATTCAAGACCAAAATTTGCCAAATCGGTGAAGCCGTTCTCGAGTTTTAGCGAGACTAACGAACAGCAATTCATTTTTATATGTATTGTTTGATCTACTTTATTTTCTATTACGCAAAAGGGAAGTCATATTTTCGATATTCTGACGTAAAAGGCGACATTCTAACCGACTACACTATAAAAGACCACGAACGATGACAGAATGCATCGACTGGCGTTATTATTAGATTTATCTTCTATACGTTGCACTGCGAACTCAATTACCAACGTCAGAGGGCGTGCTGAACGCATGCGCGTGTACCGTTCTATCTATTACTGCTAAGAAACCCTCATGCGACTAAGAACTTCTGCGTGATTTAAAAAAGTGGGGATGCCTTAAAAAACCACGGCAGTATACATCTTTACTGGTGGTCGGACCTCTTGAGAGTCCGCACGGGTAGGTACCACCACCCTGCCTATTTCTGCCGTGCAGCAGTAATGCGTTTCGATTTGAAGGGTGGGGCAGCTGTTGTAACTATACCTCAAGGTGTGTGGCGCATTTACGTTGTAGATGTCTATGGGCACCAGTAACCACTTAACACCAGGCGGGCTGTGAGCTCGCCCACCCATCTAGGCAATACAAAAATTAAAAAATACATGTTTGTGTTAAACATTAAGTCCAGGGGGCTAAAATCTAGACATAAACTTGCTTCACTAAGCCTGACCAGCAACACGAAACAACAAATTTATTATTTCAAATTGCTATTTACTGTATTCGAGTCGACGACAGCGGGGTGTTTTCGCGTGTATTCAAACAGACATTATGAAAGAGGAATTATTTTTGAGCTCCCCATTCACACGGAGTCGGGTTTTAGATGAGTTCGCTCCGCTTTTTTAAATTCATGCTTCATTATTTTTGTGTAAACGTTGTATATAGTTTTTGTTGATTTAAAATGTTCTGCTTCTCATTCGAGTGAGATAATGGAGGGCCAATTCGAAATAGTCTATATTTTTAGCAACGGCTTAATAATTTAAATAAATAAAAATACAAAAGTGGGTAGGAACGATCGACACAGAATATTAAATCTAAGACAAGTGAACGCTGTGCGCGCTTCCAGCAAAAGTGATCCGAGGTGGCGTGATGTCCCCGCTGGTCGGTCAGTTGCCCCTCCAGATGACGTCACGAGTCCACGTGAGTGCTCGTCGTCAATGGCTCCGCCCATCGACTTTGACTTAAGAGGGAATCGCCTCTAATACGGCCTCTCCTGACTGGTGGACGTCCACGTTCACCTCGATGTCATGACCGTCTTCAATCTCTGACGATGCAGGACTCACTGTGTGCACAGCGTTGCTATCGGGGTGTTCTATGATATCGTCATAGAAATAGATTGTTTTCATTACAATAATGATTTTGGTACCATGAACCATTAGTAAAAGTTAGTAGTTTTTGTGAGCATTTTACATAACATTTCAGTGTGTTCATGTATAGTAGGCTCTTGTTGATTTACGTTAGATGTACTGACGACACGGCACTGTTACCATATCGGGTGTATAATATACTGTGAGAGTAAAGTCTGGTTGCCATGGCCAAGTTAACATGTCAAGCTAATACACTCGTAACGTGAACTGCGTTACCACGTCACACCTTTACGTGAACTTTGTTACCACGTCATAACATATACGTGAACTATGTTAACACGGTACAACATCTACGTGAACTATGTTACCACGTAAATCTCTGCGTGAACTATGTTACCACGTTACAACATCTACGTGAACTATGTTACCACGTAAATCTCTGCGTGAACTATGTTACCACGTTACAACATCTACGTGAACTATGTTACCACGTAAATCTCTGCGTGAACTATGTTACCACGTTACAACATCTACGTGAACTATGTTACCACGTAAATCTCTGCGTGAACTATGTTACCACGTTACAACATCTACGTGAACTGTGTTACCACGTAAATCTCTGCGTGAACTATGTTACCACATTACAACATCTACGTGAACTGTGTTACCACGTAAATCTCTGCGTGAACTATGTTACCACGTTACAACATCTACGTGAACTGTGTTACCACGTAAATCTCTGGAAGCATGCAGTCAACCCCAAGAATGTTTGACATTACGCGTCACTGGTGACTCAACTAGTGCCTGAACCCTACGAGGACTCGGCCTTACCTGACCTCCACCAAAAATTAAATCAAATCGTGAATCTGTAGACTAGCGTTCGCGAGTCAACCAGAGGGCCCATTATGCCCCGTATCATTATTAAAGTTCCGAGTTTGTCAGTCAGACCTCTGACCATCTTAAGACAGAGCAACGATCTCCTGGCCCACTCGACGTATGATGCAAAGCAATCTGATGCTAATTGCATAGCATTATAAAGAATATTGGCATAGTCTAACTTTTGCGGACCCAACGGCTTAAAGTCTTTTACGAAGTTACCCCACGTCCGGTCACTAGACAATTACACGTGTAACCAAGTACGCTCATCACTCTTAAGACAGCCCAAAACTCGTGACAAATACTTGGTGCCTTCCCAGTTAAGGATCTAGCCCGTTCTACTTCCTTACACAATGTGTCTATGTATTGCACGGCAGGGTAAAACTTAGAAATAAGGTAACCATGAGTTTGATCTGAATTTACGAATCTAATGGATTCGGTTAACATCCGTGCTGATGTGGTAGTTGCCTCTTTATTGTCACAACGCGTGGTGGAACTATTTTACATCTATTCTCAAACGCGGGTACAATCGACACGGCGATGGAACAAGACGGCGTCCCGTTTACATGATCACCGACTTGGACAGTCGGACTGTTGTCTAATTGACGTATTGATTGAGTGTGCCGACTAGTAACATTTTGAACCCTTCGAATGTTATTTCCACCCATCGAAACTGAGCATTCAGTCTCGAGCATGTTCTATCGCGTCAATAAAAATAGACCGTAAGGTCGGTTGTGATAAAGTCGTTGACCTAGTTACTTGGTGATTTATTACATTTGATAAGAGGGTATCCGACAAAAAATCTACTTCGCACCAAGAATCGATATCATTAACGCTGGGATCAAAATTAGAAATATAAAAATGTTTCGACCTTACTTTGGACAGTGCACTTAATGCTCCGATGATCCTGTCTGTAGCGTCGTACGCGCGGGACTCTGACGGCGGCGGTGATGTGATTCCCAACGCCACCACGGGTCCGGCGCCACCACCGTCCGCGGTCGAGGGACGTGCGTCTTCTATCTGCGATCCTAGCGGGCTCGACTCACGCGCAACGTTCACATTTGAGTTTTAAGCAATTAAACGCGCCCATATTATTCCTAATTGGTCTCGAACATTCGGCGAATGCGAGCGTCCTCCTATCCTGCTTCCAGTTACACGTATATCGGTCATTACGTTGTTAATTTAATGCAAATTTTAAAAACAAACTGTACGCCAGGATAACCCAAAAGCGGATAGGGCACAAGCCCTATCCCACTTCTGATTTTAGCAACGGCTTAATAATTTAAATAAATAAAAATACAAAAGTGGGTAGGAACGATCGACACAGAATATTAAATCTAAGACAAGTGAACGCTGTGCGCGCTTCCAGCAAAAGTGATCCGAGGTGGCGTGATGTCCCCGCTGGTCGGTCAGTTGCCCCTCCAGATGACGTCACGAGTCCACGTGAGTGCTCGTCGTCAATGGCTCCGCCCATCGACTTTGACTTAAGAGGGAATCGCCTCTAATAATATAATATATTTAATTAGTGCTATTTCCTTCGGATGACGCGAGTTGTATACACAATTAAAGCTACCGTTTCTCTTTTTAATATCGCGTTTATTATTGTCACATTGAAAAAATAATTTAGTCGTTTCGTCATCACGGACAACTGGCAACATAGTATTTTCTTCGATTTTCGCAATTCTTTACGAAAACTAAAATTAGTTTATAAAATAATCAAAGACTCTCAGAATTCTTTTTAAAAGAGACTAAAGTTGATTTTTGATTTCATTGCCCTAGTCGCCCTATATTGCGACGTGAATTAAAACCGACCTCAAGAAGTGGTGGTTGGAGTCTCAATTGCATTACGTGACGGCTGTTCTACTTTCCAAGCCCGAGCCCATAACTGTTATTCCTGGCTGAGCCCTGGCTCGCCCTGGTAAAACTGGAAAGGCCCTCGGCCCACCAGTAATCTCTCAAACATAAAAAAACCATCATTGTTTTACGGCAGGAATCCACAAGACCAAAATCAAAAGATCAACTGTTTAACTAGTGAACACCGGTCAAGTTCCGTTGTGACAGTCGCTGATTTAATAAATAATAATTTATAAAAACTAGCAAAACACGCTTTCATAGAAAATCCAACTAAAAATAGAAAATAAATTTTAATAAATTTGAATTAAGAATAGTGTAAGAAAAAATGATTTTATTGTAAAAAAGCGTGGGGTACTTTTCAGGATATTATCAAAACTAGAAGTCCCACAGTAGTCGAAATTCGACTATAATAATTAATTGGAATTGTAAGTTTGTACACTATTATGATTGTATTTTATACTTCTATAATCACGAATTTTGCCAAGGCTACACTATAAAAAAATATTAATAAAGACAAACAATATTTAATCTATTCTCAATTTGACCACAGACGTCAAGAACAAAAGTTTGACAATAAATAGTAAGCACGCGTGTGTGTCAAACACATGGGTAGTGTGTGTAATGTTTTCTTTAAAAGATTGTTTTAAAAAAATATTAGCACTGTGCACTTCTTCTCTATATTCTCTATAAGTGTGGAAAATTTCATATTCCTCCGTCCACGCAATTCTCGTAAAAAGGGATAAAAAGTTTTTGCTTCACATATTAATATTATCAAAATAACCCTTCTACTCATATCTGTTCATAAAATATTAATAACTATTGATACCGTGCACCCCACGCTTTTTTATTTATTTTTCATTTTTAATTGAATTTAAATTTTGTCAATATTTTTTTAAAATATTGAATTGTCATCGGCCCTTAATAAGTATACCAAACTTCGAGTTAATCCGACGTTTTGAAGGGGGTCAAAATCATGTTCAAAGATTCCGTTACATACTAACATACATAATAATATGTCTGAAGCTAATAAAAGCGTATTAAAAATCATCGATTTCTTGAGAGCACTCCGAAATGCTATAAATTACAATAATTTTTAAAATGAAGATCGAAGTTACGTAAACCGCGCATTTAATAACCGTGAATAGCTACGAGTTAATTCACGAAAAAAAATAATCTAACAAAAACATTCTGTAGGAAGGACATTTTTTGAAGAGAATTTATTTAGCGAAAGGCAAAAATGTCAAGTCGAAAACCATTCTGTATAGATACTTGATATCAAAGGACTTTCACGGTATTCAGGTTATTTCATTCAAAGGATGTTCTACAGAATGTTTTCGTTACAATAATTCGCAAAGTTATTTTTCAGGTAAAACGCTGTGGTTTTATTTAACAAAAATTTATTGAACGAAATGTAAAAATATTAAGTAAGAATTCATTGAAAATCGGGTACAGTCATATTACATCTTTACCCTATTGTCCGAATGGCTGACTTATTAAACAACCATAAAAACATTACTAGTGGTCCCCGCAGTAGTCGAAATTCGACTATATTTAATTGAAATTAATAGTTAAAAAATTATTATGGTTCTATTGTCAAGCACTATTATACTTCTATAATAATACAGATTTCGCCAAAACTACACTATAAATAAATAATATTAAAGGCAAATTATATTAATCTATTCTCAATTTGACCACAGACTTTAAAGAATAATAAAAGTTTCACAATTGACAATACACAGGGTATGTGTTGTGTCAAATACATGTGTAATGTTTTCTTTATTGATTTAATGCATTTTTAATGCACAATTTAAAAAAGATATTAGAGTTCTGCACTTCTTCTCTATGTTCTCTATAAGTGTGGGAAATTTCATACTCCTCCGTCTGCGCAATTTTCGTTAAAAGGGGTACAAAGTTTTTGCTTCACGTATTAATGTAAAGATAAGCACCAATAGGCTGTTGTATGAATTCAGAGTTTATTATAAATGCGATGTCTGGTACCGCGAGTACTTACTGGGTAGGAATCGTCAATTTTCTCATTTAAAAAAAAAACATGTCCAAAAGTTAGTTTCAATTTGCCTAAAGCCCTTGTTTGTGCTGTACCTAACTTGTTTAATTTCGGCCCGAAGCGCCTTTGTGGCAGATAATAAAAGTTTTACCTCACAATTCAAACGTGAATGTGAGCGAAAAAACAGTATACGTTATATTTCATCACATAAACTCATGTTATAAATAACTATTGGTATATTTACAAAGTTCTACAACCGTGAGTGAACAAACATCATGTCTTTAAAACGTGTTCCAATTAGAATGTTGTTGTTGTCGTCGTGGCCTAAAGGATAACACGCCCGGCTGCATTCGTATGTAGCGATGCACCGGTGTTCGAATCCCACAGGCGGGTACCAATTTTTCTAATGAAATACATACTCGACAAATGTTCACGATTGACTTCCACGGTGAAGGAATAATATCGTGTAATAGAAATAAAACCCGCAAAATTATAATTTGCGTAATCACTGGTGGTAGGACCCCTTGGGAGTCCGCACGGGTAGGTACCACCACCCCGCCTATTTCCGGCGTGAAGCAGTAATGCGTTTCGGTTCGAAGGGTGGGGTAGCCGTTGTAACTATACTGAGATCTTAGAACTTATATCTCGAGGAGGGTGGCGCATTTACGTTGTAGATGTCTATGGACTCCAGTAACCACTTAACACCAGGTGGGCTGTGAGCTCGTCCATCCATCTAAGCAATAAAAAAAAATCAATTTATTTCAAACGATATTTCGAAGAGCCTCTTCATTCAATGAAGGAAAACCTAGGACCGATTTTAAAACATTTCTTCTTTACTAAATTGCTTTAAAATTAAAAATAACAAATCCGTT
Organism: Bombyx mandarina; assembly: GCF_030267445.1. Classification (NCBI taxonomy): domain Eukaryota; kingdom Metazoa; phylum Arthropoda; class Insecta; order Lepidoptera; family Bombycidae; genus Bombyx; species Bombyx mandarina. The sequence continues at coordinate 11,036,817 of NC_143216.1, read as the reverse complement.
ACGCATAATTTACACAAGACAAAGTAAAACACTAAATCCATACAGCTACTTGGCCTACAGACAAAGCGAAACATTCAAAACTATCTGCTAGTATTTTACTAACAAATTCAATTAGACAAAATCAAACAGAGCAACTCATTTGAAAGGTATACGTTTGACAAAACCTTCACTACTAGAAAATCCCAACAAGATCAATACTTTTCAAGTTTCTATATGGCGTGCTTATCAAAATTCAAAACGGAATAGCAATTAATCATGAATTCAGCAATCAAATAGCATTGAAAATGGGCTTTGAACGTTTCGCTTCAGGCACTTACCATTGCTAATACGGGCTTTTAGCTTCATTTGCGTATGATAATAGACTTGTGCGGGTCACAACTAGTCATAGTTTCAGTGGACTATTTCAAGACTAAAATTGTAAAGTCGAATTGTATAATGCGGATATTTTTAAGATAAGATTTTTTTGACGAATAGCTCTAAAAATTACTATAGTCGTTGAGGTCCTAAAAAATACAAAATAACTCCAAGGAATAAACGTGTAAAAAAGAAGATTCTGATTTTGAAAAGGTTTTGCAGCCAACTAATGATTATGTGAAACCGCGAAAATGTATTAGCATTAGTGTTTTGGTCGGAAGGATTCTTTTGTTTTCTTAAAAAAAGATCCTTACTTCTTTTTTTCGTCTCCAAAAATTTAATGACTCAGCAACCAAAAAAAGAGAAAGCAATAATTAATCGAATACTAAGGCTGAATCTCATCTGCCATCGCATTCGTCAGAAGGAAGAGAACAGAGAATATGACTGGCAGAGACTTATTGCAAGAGATTTTCAAGCTCCACGAATATTTCACGGAACAAAAACAGACGGTACCAGGTACATTTGTAGACGTTGTCGACTTGCACGTTTTAGAGGGCAGATATTATTTCACTGCCAATTTTTTTGACGCTTACGAATGTAGTGAATGTTTGAATTCTTGTCTTTTTTTATTTAGTACTAGCGACCCGCCCTCGCTTCGCTTCGGAAACATTAAAACACACATGAAACCAAAAAAAAAAAATTAAAAAAAAAAAAAAAAGTAGCCTATATTAATCAGGGACAATGTTGGCTTCTAATCGAAAAATAATTTTTCAAATCGGTCCAGTAGTTTCGGAGCCTATTCGAAACAAACAAACAAATCTTTCCTCTTTATAATATTAGTATAGATCATATTCTGTTTATAACTGTTCGTTCATCTCATCTTGTTTTCCGGTCAAACTATTCAATGTACCCCCGGTAAACTGGAGAGCGATTTTAAAAGTATCCGTTACCAATGTTGTGAACAATGAAATAAGCTGTCACTTGTTTCCGATGACGAGAAATTTATAATAAAAGTTGATACTATCTAGGTATGTCCACAGTTTCATAAAAATGATCCCATCACAAACAATGAATCCCAATCTCATATTATAAGTTTGAATAACAATACCAACATCGCGATAGTACTTAACATAATCAGTACCCAAAATACTTTTTCTCATAATACCATCGAAATCCAATTCCGGTCATAAACGTACCTATAGCAAACAATACTGTGCGATTTCATGTTGCTCAATGTTATCTTTGCGCGAAGTGAATTCGACTCTCTAGTGCGGTCATTACATAAATGAGGATATTGTTGCGGAGTACTTACCCACTTTAATCTTATGTTGCCCTCCTTAGGAGGGAATTAGTATTATTCCCTTCGGTAATACTCGTGTGGAAGGTAAAATAGACACTTGGGTTAGAAACATTTTACGATTATCTTTTTGTTCAGTGTTAAATAAAAGACTTTTGTTATCTTTACAATAGATTTTTATAACTAACCTATTCCAAACTTCACTGCTAACTGTACTAACCATTTATTATTATATGAAATGCTTGGTTATAGGTTATTTGTTAAAATGTCTTGCCCGCTTTTATTTTGATCATGCAAATTGTTATGCAAGTGCCAACATGTAGAAAGAATGGTTTCAACTCATTTGAATGAAACGTCATGCTAATGCAAAAGATTCAAGATGGAAGCGAAAAAAAAGTTTGTAATCCGTATCTACTAGAACCTGTTTTCGGCTTGAGACTAGCTGTTACGGTATCCAATAAGCTTAAGGACTTCTATGTTGCCGCCAATCACGAAAGTGTCTATTAATTTTTAAACCGACTACCTTACACGTTTCGCAGCTGAAGCATACAGGACGGTGGTACCAACCTAAGAGATCTCTGCACGTCCTCTTCTACTGATATTACTCGTGATTTAAAATAGGTTTACTTTTTACCTGAAATAGAAAAAACATTATTTGAATATTTAGTAAAAACAATAATCTAAATTTTGTTTAAAGTACTTAAAACTTCAGAAAGCGTTCTTCCAATCTAGAAGATAAAACTGAGATTATAATAACATAGTATGCAAAATAAGGTTCATGCTGGATAATCAATATTACTCTAGCGTGTCGTCCGGGAGTGACATCATAAGATCGACCGGTTGGTAGTGTATCACGTCCTGAAGTGGCAGGCTGGTTCTGACCCAGCAGGGTATCCCGGGACACCAGCGACATCGTCTGGCCGGTCTGACGAGAGGTGATATGTCGGTCCCCCGCCCCAAAAAACATACATATTACCATAACAAAAATGATTCATAAATCTAGATTTAGTGGCAAAGTCAATTAATTCGTCCATGTCCATAAATGAATTTATACTTAAGTAAAGGTTCGAGGATATTTTTTTAAATCGCTTGGAATCAAAATATGCATCAATAGTGACATATATAGACATTCTTCTTCTTCTCTTTCTTACCCTTATTGACTATGTGGGGTCGGTGCAGCATGTCCTCTTTATCCATTCATGCCCGTTATACGTCATCTCTGTACTGACACCATTCTCTCCCAGATCCTCTTTCACACAGCCCATCCAAGCTTTTATAGGCCGCCATCTCCTCACATTACCGTCTACTTTCATACACAGTTTCCACAGCCATAAATAGAAGTTTAGATAATTCACGATACGGTTAAATGTGTGATAAAGAATGTCATATTATATTGTTTGGTTGTATATGGTATGTATGAAATAAAAAAGAATTGCAGGCCTACTTAGATTGTTTTTGAACACAATTCACACACTTCCAAAAATTTGCAAAACATCTGTGGATCTCCATTATCTCGAACAGGCAATCTCGTGATTAAAATTGCTGTAAGATAGGCGAAACGATTCTTTAATTTTGTATTATCGGTGCAGGAACATATTTATTTAAGCACAGTTATTAAGCACAGTTTACGACGAAAAGTTTTACGCTTGTTAACATTTTTTTACAATTTGGAACTAGCCTCAAACTTTGTCTCGCTAAAACGCCTGACAGTGACATGACCCTCTCACAAACCCACGTTACCCAATATGTCTTTTGCTCCAACGAGGTATGTACATATTTTCTACTCATGAACGTGTACTTGATATATTTCTTTCAAGATACGTTCAACCGTAATAAAAATTATGATAACAAACATCACGATTTTATTCGGCTAACGTTATTTTAAGCTCAAGGCGAGTCCCGGACGCAAATATTTTGATGTTATTATAATAGTGAACATTTCCTTTGGATATTATTTATTTTTCTCAAAGCAGAAATTTAACGATTGTCACTTTTCTTTTTAAATTTCTCTCAAATTTAACTGTCGGTTAGGACGGTTTAACAGGCTTACACAGACTCTTGGCTTAATTTGTGAAATATCCGGCGTGATGCCAATGCCGACTAAGCCGGGCAGGATTTGACAGCCATCGTTAGGAATCCCAAGGGATGAGATGGCGAAACGTAATTCTTGTACCGTACTATAACTATTGCCTTCCATGATTCCTCTCCAAAACAAAGATCAGAATTTTTTTAGACGGGTGCGCCCGACTGTAACAGAATCTTAATGACATTGACTTGTAGTCGTCGTGGCCTAACGGATGAGACGTCCGGTGTATTCGTGTTGAAGCGATGCACCGGTGTTCGAATCCCGCAGGCGGGTACCAATTTTTCTAATGAAATACGTACTCAACAAATGTTGACGATTGACTTCCACGGTGAAGGAATAACATCGTGTAATAAAAATGAAACCCGCAAAATTATAATTTGCGTAATTACTGGTGGTAGGACCTCTTGTGAGTCCGCGCGGGTGGGTACCACCGCCCTGCCTATTTCTGCCGTGAAGCAGTAATGCGTTTCGGTTTGAAGGGTGGGGCAGCCGTTGTAACTATACTTGAGACCTTAGAACTTGTATCTCAAGGTGGGTGGCGCATTTACGTTGTGGATGTCTATGGGCTCCAGTAACCACTTAACACCAGGTGGGCTGTGAGCTCGTCCACCCATCTAAGCAATAAAAAAAAATCGGCTACGCGTGGACGGGTAGGTGAGCTCACGGGCCCAATATTTGAGAATTTGCTAACACTAGCCCTAGCAAGAGCAGTGCTTCGCAGGGTCTACCACCTGATCGGAATAGCGATCCACTGAGAAGCTCCGGCGTGAGACTCAGTAGGCTGTATCTGTGGGTTAGTTCGCTCGTTGAACTCTTCGTCATAAACGACGAGGTCGCTGCCTTTAAACCCCAAGAGTGGATCCGACAAGACATGTTTCGGTCGATGGCGGCTTTGCGTTGCCCCGTCGCCTGGGTATTAAATACCTTGGGTATTAAATAGCTTGTATGCCCACGTACGCTTTCAAAACTAATAAAAATGTCAAGTGGTTACCATGGACCACTACAGTACCGCAAGGGCGACGTTATGAACATTACCTAAAGCCGCAACTTTTCCATTAAAATGTTTACATAACAGTAATCTTCGTTAACGATGTTCCTCTAGCATATAACAGTTAAATGGCTCCTGTCATGCCCGTTTTCCACTTACTTCATACCATTCAACATTTTATTTTCCTGTATCTATATCAGTAATAGAATCTGGAATTACTCCGGAGACCCAATAAAGTCTCCACAGCGATAGTAAACCTGTGAAGTAGCCCTTGAATTATCTAGAAACATCGTAAAAATGTGCGATTCGTCACACAACCGTATTATATCCTGTTTGTAGGTTTCTGGACTTGAACTTTTGTTGTAGTTGGATTGGATTCCTGTAAGCTAGCTACTGTGAAATTGATTTACATAGAAAAATATAATATCTGCAAAATGATTGAAATTTATGCATGCATAGTCTCATTTTCCACTCTAGGAACTTTAAAACGGGCAGTGCGGCTATTAGAAAGCACAGATATGCCAAATCGAGCTGCTACTAAATCATATCATCATCCTGCTGCAGTTACTGTTATCTTACCTTATTTCTGGAGCTATTAATTCCTGAATTGATTTCCCAATTCATGGTCTACCATTCCCGAAGACGGATGATCTAATACAAAAGTGCGCCAGTTGTAAATTTGTAAATTGATCATACAACAAATTTTCGACTTCTCCTTGCCCTTATCCTATAATATGTGGGATTGGCGTTGTATGTCCTTTTACCATGCTGCATAAGAATTTGGGATGAGTTTTCAGACCGGCACCACCTGCCTGACATCGACCTTCCTTGGTTATATCTCCACTGCAACGGGCCATAGCAAGAGACTTTTCTGTTCATTATTTTATATAATATGTTATTACGATATATACATCATAGTATAACGATGATGCTTATTGTTTAAAAAGGAGACATAAAAATTTAAAGACTACTACCTACTAAGTAATTTCATTCGTTGCAACTTGTTTTTCGAAAGTTAATTGCATGGAAATTAATGGCAGAATTTACAAATTGAAAAATCTCCTCCGCCATCTTGTCAATTCCGCGTTTTCAAAACCGGTTATATTCGGTCCGGACCGCTTCAAATTGGATTCAACTGAACGGAGCGCAACGCGACCTTACATCGTAGTCTATTTTATTTATTTTTTGGTTGTTTTGGAACCGTGGTTTGTTCAATATAAGACAGTTTCATTGTTAAGGTACTTTTCCCGTGAAAGGTAGAAGAATTACCAGGGGAAAACCCCGAAACAGTAAATTTTTTGCACTTTTTTTTTTTTTTGTGTAATACATTTCAACAGATACATTAACCACAATTTTGAAAACTAGAGATACTTTTTTCGTTAGGATATTCTATTTAAATTTTAATGTCCCTTTGATCGTATTAATTCAATGAACACGTTGTATATATAAATCGTGGACAAAGTACAAGGTTTTGCTTTTAGTGAATTTAACTCCGGTTCGTCGAAGTCATTTTTATTTAATACTGTGCCTATTCTGTTCCATAATATTTTTGGAACTTCAATTTTGCGTTTTCCATTTAAATATGGTACTTGATATATGAGTTGGACTTTGATCATTACTGATATATTCTGCTCGTGATCTCAACACGAGAAAATTAGTTACAGCAAGAAAACAAACGTAGAGTTCAAGTAGAAATCAAGAAGCAATATTAACAAGATGATCATCTACTATCAAACTTGGAGAATTAGTCAATCGTACGTAATTATCATCAATAGTAAAATTAACAACTTTCCATCATCGTATCAGCTCAGAGATCACTGCATTTAAAGTACTTAACAAAATCAATAACCAGCAAGCCCTGTCCATGTTTTTAAGTTTCAAATCTTGCCAATCTTGTTTGTTGAACTATTGTTACATTAACGATTGCAATATGCGAAATTCATAATCATTTGTTTCATCTTGGATGCCATGTAAATTATACTATAGGATCTGAAGAGAACCACACCTTGTGATATTTAGGGGACGCCGATATTTCCTATTTTGAGTAACCATTGTCGGTTATTGTTTCATGTCCGCTGGGCCAGGATATCTCCTGCCATTTTAGCTTGGCTTAAAAATTACAAATATACAATTTTCCATCAGGTATTTTTGTTCGAACTCTGTTCGTAACTATTACCAAAGAGATTGTCGGAACTGTCCGAAACGATAAGGTCAGGATTCGCGGACGCTGTCACAGTTCACAAAGGGTCATACCATTGTTGGGTCCCTTTGACGGGATTATTGTTCAAAAACGCTTTGTTCCCCTCCGTTGTTAGGCTTTCATCGAGTTTATTATGTACAAAGATCTCTCTAATGTTAATTACCTGCTTTTGTGTTTCTGATGTTTTATTTATAATTCGTTAAATATTTGATGTGCTTATGATTTTGCGAATGAAATATTAAATTGTAATTATTAGATTTGGAATATCTTAGTACTGGGAAAACGACAACATAATAAGAAGCGTCTTTTTACAAACGAGGTATAAAAAAATCTTACTTTTTTACTGCAGGAGATAGGTAGATGACCAAAGTCTTTTTGAAGCTTGAGATCTATATCTCAACTGTACAAGGGCGGGTTCTCGGAAAAAGGTCAGACTTGCAACTATTTAAATCCTTTATTAGCTTAACTTGTATCTCTCTACCTCTATACCTTTATAAAGAAACCTTTTAACGTAAGATTAACCATCTCCAAGAATATCGACTAACTTGAGAATTTGCACGTGCGTTAAGGATCGATTGTAACATAAAGAAAATATTAGTTTGGCCAGACGAGATATTACGAAGTGAGTATTATGAAGACCAGTGAAGATAATAAAATATAAGTGTGGTTCGGTTTACTATTAAAGCGTTTTTTGGGATGGATGAATCTCTAGTCCTCTCTAGTCCTTTTTAGCTTAAATAGGATAATCAGATAAATAGAGCAGATAGCGCTGTAAGTGCATCAGATGGACGCATCAGGATACGTCTAGGGCGTCATAGATGACTGACGCCAGCGTGAAACGCATCAGGGGTGAAAAGCATATCGTTTCCCGTATTCCGACACTTTAAATAGGTACTACTTATCTATCTGGTTCGAAACCTTGCGATATTGCTCCATTTGAATACACCGGACGCTTATTAATTTAGACTACGGGCGTTTAATAGCGTTAGAAAAATGTGTGGCTTCTTGCCTGATAACGACAATGTCATTGAGTACTGGCAGCAACTAACGATAAGGTTCACTGGTAATCTAATTCTAAACAAAAACTCAATTACAAAATTATGGAAATAACAGAAACCCGTAATCCCAAAATACAAAATTTCAAGGGCTCACGAATGTAATTCGAACCAACTAAAACCCCGTAGGCGAACGTCGAGGTAAAACGTTAATTAATTAATATTCATCGTATAATTAACGTAACATTAAACCGACTGCGGGTCACAGCCTGAGGTAAGAAATCTATTAATGCCTACCATATTAAAATATTTTTTTAACTTTCTCTGGGTTTTTTTTGACTTCGATAGACATACGAGGTTACTTTTAATAATGAGCTGATACAAAGTACCCTGTGAAAATCGAAGTCTTCATTCCAAAGTAAGCCATTGCAACATCCGAAATTAATCTAAATGCTAAAACTT